>NC_084504.1:16146764-16471764 GCF_024500385.1 Phyllopteryx taeniolatus | reverse complement strand
TCCATTGATAACCGAAACAGCAGGCTCCAACTCCAGATAACTTGATGTATTGTGGGATATATTGCGGGTGGAATCTTTGGATCTCCAAAATGACTACTAAATAATGAAAATAAAAAATAAAAAATGCCATCTTGCTCAAGTTAGCAAACACCGCAACATTCAAAACACAAAAGCAAAGGACTATGGTTACATCATAATGACAAATTCTTAAAAGGTTCTAGAGCCATGAGTAATGGAATAAATAAAACGATGAGCTGACTAAGGCATGTAATAGGCGGAAATGAAAATACCTTTGTGGGTTATCAGTCCCTTCTGTACCGAAGCATTACAGCGATCCACCATTTTTTACACAACAGGCTTACTCAAATCTGTCTAACTTAACTATTTTCACTTGTTATTGTTAAAAAAAAAAAAAAAAAAAACATCCAGATTTTCAATCTTGAGGTAACACAATGCCACACGGCTCCTGCAGAATGAGGCATAAGGCGGAGTTTTACAACACTCCTCAGACAGTTGAGCCTTCAAAAGCTATTTTCAACATGTTCAATTGGTTAATAATGCGTAAAAATAATAAATGACATGGGGACAAACCAATTATCGATTTATGAAAAAAATAATGCAATGAATCATATTTGGACATACAAGGTTTCCGCCCGGCAGAGATGACTTAAATGGTCAGAAAATAATCTATTCACAACAAATAATGTATCTTTGTTCATCTATATAGTGTATGCCAGTGACAAATAGGGACAGGTAGAACAACTAATTGCTCTAACAGTACCACCCACCGCACAATCATTATTTCAGTTTATATACTTTTTGTGACAGTTTTGTTTGGTGGTATGTTGCAAATTTTTTATTTTTTTTTTATTTTTTTTTTTCTTCTTCCCAAATATGTGCCTCAACTCAATAAAGGTTGGGAAACACTGTTCTACTCTTTGCATATTCTCCTTTTTGCTGCATTGAGTTCTTCAGTCAAGCTCTCAGGTATGATGGGCAGGGATCGCAGGCTGCCCCACCTGTCTAGACTTGACATTCCCAGCTGGCAAGCTATATAGGGGGATGGCCCTCGTTGAGCTTTCACACCAAGCTGTGTCGTTCAAATGCCAGAGTGCCCAGTGGCGGGATCCGCATCTCTCTACTGGATATCAGCTTTCCTAGGATCAAAGCTCTTCAAGCGATATCCTCCCCCTCATCAGGCGTGCAGCAGCAACGCACCGACCCAAGGGATGTGATCGTCGAGGAGGGGGAAGAGGGGTGGGGTGAACGGCAGTTGCGAGGGGGAGAGAGAAAGACTGACAGATAGACACAGGAGAATGGCGAGGCAGTTGAAAAGGGTGGTGGGGGTTGAAGGGATAGGAAGATGAGGGCTGGGTTAAGGGCCTGCAGGGCTTGGAAGGATGAGAGGGAGTGGTTGTTAGGGATGTTTGAAGACAGTCGGAAGGGGAAGTGAGGATGGCAGAGCGATGCAGGGCTAAGGATACGTTTGTAAACGAGAAGACAGCATCAGCATATAGGGTCTCGAGATGGAGCGGCCCACTAACCCCAACAGCATGTGTGCATCCCCACCCTCCTTCTTTCTGCCTCACCTACCCTCAGCACCCCTTACGCCCAGAAGTCTATTTACTCACCCGCTTGTTTGCCGAGAGCGACAGCGTAGCACCCCCTCCTCCATCTCCACTCTTCCTATCCCCTCTATCATCTTCCTTAGAGATGTGAGAAGCGAGGTGCAACACTTTCCCCTTCCTGCTCTCCTCCCTCTTAGCGAGAGCTTTTTGATTCCTCCTCTTACCTCCTCTCTTTCTCTACCCTCTTTCATATCCCAGAGTGCTTTTTTTCTAGTGCGTGTCTCTTCCGATCGCGACTTCTCCTCAAGGTATCTGTGTGTGGCACAGAGTTGTAAGTCTTCTTTTAAAAGTGCTAGCTCATTAAGGAGCGAGAGTGTTTGGATATGCGTAGTTTGTATTTTTAGTGTGTTTGTTTGTGCCACCGTACCGAGGCTATGTTCTCTGCTCACCGCCTGTTTGTGAGTGTGTGTGGCCTATGTGCGTGTGTTGGGTGTAAAGCAGGTAGGAACAGTGCTGAGTCTGGTTCTTTTTGTTCCACTGTGGTGTTTGGGAAGCACAAACTTTATTCCTGTGTAGCAATAACATCTGTTTACAGTGTCGAACATACTGAATACCAGGCGAGATGTTGAAAATCTCACTGCATTATGCATATACATGACAATCCAGTGGATGGTGTCAGTACAAACTTTGTCACAAACGTACTTCCTTTTTAAGGAATGTCTGCCAATAGTGAATCTGAAATCACACGAGAAATGATTTGAAGTCAATTTCATTGTGGGTTTGAATTTCAAAACAAACGGCATGAATTGTCTCTTTGAGTTTTGTTAAAAGTGCAATATTTTGCCACAAAATGCAATATTTTTCCATATTTTCCAGAAATTAAGGTTAGGGTTTGTTACTTTCTTTCAATTCATCAAACCCCATGTTAGTTTTCCATTAACTATAGGTACTTTCCATGCCAAACCTGTCTAAATTCTTATGAGCGCAATCTCGATGTGTAAACAATACGTTTTTTTTCTTTTTGTACATTAATCATGTCCATTCAGTCCAACATTGGGCTGAAGTTAATCGATGCCAACAATAAATCTATTAAGATATATCAGGTCGATTTTTTTTTTTCTTCTTCTATTTATTTATTTCTTTATTTTTGCATTCCTCACAAGTTAAATGACTTGAGCTTAAGATACTCGAGTGAAGTGAAAATAGAGTCGATGCTCTTTCGGCTTGTATTTAACAAAGCAGGCAGTCGAACACACAAATCCGAAATGTGCAGCTACATTTAATGAAAAATCTAACTAACCGACCATATTCCTAACGTCACTCACCTGGCCCACAGTTGTTGTTGTGACTTCAGGCTTGTCCTAATGTATAGTAATTAAACTTCATAAAACCAGTTTATTTCTTTAAATTCTGTTTTATTTGGTTTTATGATGTTTTTATGCGATGCACAGTGCCATTTTCTTTAAAAAGCAAAACAACAACAAACAAAACACAAACAATCAAAAATGGTGGTGGTTTTTGGAGCCTAGAACAGATTCATGGAATTTCAGTTTATTTCAGTTGGGAATATGGATTTGATAAATGAGTAACTTGTGTGACGAGCTTGGTCATGGAACCAATTAAATTCTTAAATTAATGAGTGTCCCCTTTTCTTTGCCACACTGACATATTTCTAATTCAAACCACAGCACACATTTTAATGTATTAATTACTTTTTTAATATTATAATTGCCCCCCCCCCAAAAAAAAAAAAAATTGGGGGGTCAAAACTACAGTATGCTGAACACAAATACTGTACAAATACAACATTTTTGTTTTTGCTCCCATTTTTCATAAGCTGAATTCAAAGATGTAAAACATTTCTCATCAGAATCAGAATCAGAATCATCTTTATTTGCCAAGTATGTCCAAAACACACAAGGAATTTGTCTCCGGTAGTTGGAGCCGCTCTAGTACAACAGACAGTCAATTTACAGAACACTTTGGAGACATAAAGACATTGACAAAAAACAACAACAAACAACAATTGTGCAAAAAGATGCAGAGTCCTCAGTTCGAATGGCTAATATCGCAATAGTCCGGTGCAATGACCATTGTGCAAAGGGCACTGAGACTTCAAGGAGTGTATGCGGTTTAAAGTGACGAGTACTGCGATAATCTGGGACAATGGTTGTGCAAATGTTACAGATACTCCTCAATCAGTGTGCAAATGGAGCAGATGCTACTCTGGCATGAGTGGCCACTATATGCAAATAGTGCAGCACGGCGAGACAACTACAGTGAGTGCACGAGTAATACATAATACAGAAATGTGACAACGAACTCAAGTCAAAAAATTGCCAGCTTGTTGTAATGGAATTGTAAGTTAGCTGTTCAAGAAGTTGATTGCAAGAGGGAAGAAGCTGTTGGAATGTCTACTAGTTCTAGTTTGCATTGATCGGTAGCGCCTACCTGAGGGAAGGAGCTGGAAGAGCTGGTGACCAGGGTGGGGAGGGTCCGAGAGGATTTTGCACGCCCTTGTCTTAGTTCTGGCAGCGTGCAAGTCCTCAAGGGTGGGTAGGGGGGTACCGACAATCCTTTCAGCAGTTTTGATTGTCCGTTGCAGTCGGAGTTTGTCCTTTTTTGTAGCAGCACCAAACCAGACTGTGATGGAAGAACACAGGACTGATTCGATGACCGCTGTGTAGAACTGTCTCAGCAGCTCCGGTGGCAGGCCGTGCTTTCTCAGAAGCCGCAGGAAGTACATCCTCTGCTGGGCCTTTTTGAGGACGGAGTTGATGTTGGTCGCCCACTTCAGGTCCAGGTCCCAGGAACTTGAAGGTCTCGACGGTTGACACAAGGCAGCTGGACAGCGTGAGGGGCAGCTGTGGCGAAGGATGCCTCCTGAAGTCCACGATCATCTCTACAGTCCTGAGCGTGTTCAGCTCCAGGTTGTGTCGGCCGCACCACAGCTCCAGCCGCTCCGCTTCCTGTCGATATGCAGACTCGTCACCGTCCTTGATGAGGCCGATGACAGTGGTGTCATCTGCAAACTTCAGGAGTTTGACAGTCGGGTTCGCTGAGGTGCAGTCGTTCGTGTAGAGAGAAGAGCAGCGGAGAGAGGACACAACCTTGGGGCGCCCCAGTGCTGATGCTGCGTGTGGATGAGGTGGCCTCCCCCAGCCTGACCTGCTGTGTCCTGCCCGTCAGAAAGCTGTAAATCCACTGGCAGATGGCAGGTGAGACGCTGAGCTGGAGAAGCTTGGATGAAAGGAGTTCAGGGATGATGGTGTTGAACGCTGAGCTGAAGTCCACGAACAGGATCCTCGCGTAGGTCCCTGCACTGTCGAGGTGTTCTAGGATGAAGTGCAGTCCCATGTTGACTGCATCATCCGCAGATCTGTTCGCTTGGTAGGCAAACTGCAGGGGGTCCAGCAGGGGACCTGTGACACTCTTGAGGTGGTCCCGCACAAGACGTTCAAAGGACTTCATGACCACAGATGTCAAAGCGACAGGCCTGTAGTCATTCAGACCCGAGATTGCAGGTTTCTTGGGGACTGGGATGATGGTGGAGCGTTTGAAGCAGGATGGAACTTCGCACATTTCCAGTGATCTGTTGAAGATCTGAGTGAAGACTGGCGCGAGCTGGTCCGCGCAGACTTTGAGGCAGGATGGAGACACGTGGTCCGGGCCTGCCGCTTTGTTAATCTTTTGTTGTTTGAAGATGCGTCTCACATCCTGTTCATGGATGGTTAACGCAGAGGTCAGAGGTGTGATTGTGGTCGCGGGTGCGGCCGGGTTGGTGTGTGGTGTGAAACTGTCCTTTTCAAATCTGCAGTAGAAGGTATTCAAGTCGTTGGCTAGTGTGCTATTGTTCTCAGCTTGGGGGGATCGTCGCTTGTAATTAGTCAGCGACTGGATCGCGCTAAACTGTTTTTCCAACTTTGCTGTATAGATCCTCTTTGCAATGTTAATTTCTTTGGTCAGCTGGTTTCTCATGTACATAAAAGGCTTATTTCTCTGAAATATAGTTCACAAATCTGTCTAAATCAGTATTAGTGAGCACTTCTCCTTTACTGAGGTAATCTGTCCATCTCACAAGTGTGGCATGTCAAGATGCTGCTTAGTGTGCATGATTATTACACGTGTGCCCTAGGCTGCCCACAATAAAAGGCCACTCTAAAATGTCCAGTTTTACTGGTTTTTTTTTCAGTGTATTAATTTGACAAAGGAAATGTATAGTTGTCATGGTCTGTGTTTTGGTTTGGGTTGTGTTTAGTTTTGTTCCATGTTTTCCTGTGTTCCATGTTTGTCGTGTGCTCATTAGGTTGTTGTGTCCACCTGTTCTCGTCTACTTTGTGTCGACCAATCAGCTCTCTCCAGCCACTCGTGTCTTGTCCAGGTGTTCCTCGTTGTCTCGTCAATTTGTTTGTATTTAGTTCCCTGGTTTCTTTCAGTCCTTGTCGGTTCATTGTCGTTGTCACACGTCTTGCCATGTCATAGTCGCCAGTTGTTTAGTCGCCAGTTGTTTAGTCACCAGTTGTTTTAATCATTGTGATTCGCCCTAACCACGTACGTGACAATAGTAAGGTGTGGAGTATTTGCATTATTATTTTCTGTTTTTAATACTACTTACATATTTGCAAGGTCTATAAGTTTGTTTACTACAGGTTTTGGGGAACCTGTGGGCCATGGACTGTATAAGGCATACTAGAGGATTTCAAGGAATTTTAAAACAAAGAATCTCAGGGAAACTGTTTTTCAAAGAAAAGACTCAAATGATTTAACCCATAAATACATGTAATATGATGAACAGTCAGATTTGCTACCCTACCCCTTGTTTATTGTCTCTTACAGATAAATCCTATTTATGTTAGAATTTTAAAAAAGTTTGGTCGAACGTAATGAATTGTAAGTGACCCGCCACTCTAAAAATTGCATTTAATTATAGTTTGCCATCTGACTTAATACCCACCCAATGACACTAGAAAGTATTTCGGTCACATGGCGTCATGTGCAGGCTGTGACACCGGACCCTCCGCGGTCTACATGAATGCTATAGGGAGTTCACGTTTAAAGACCCATGTTAAAATCTTTGTCCAGACTGCAAACCTAAAAAAAATAATAAATAAAATTAAAATTGAAAAATGAATGCATTACGCCATGGATAATGTAACTTAATATTGTAGGTTTAACAATAATGAGGTTGAAGTACTTTTAATAAAAGTTGTATTTTATGTTGTATTACCTGAAAGTGTTGTATTAGATCCTAATTAGTTACCTTTTATATTGGTATTTGGTGTTGCGGTTACTCAGACACCCTCCAAATGCACAGGGATGAACATTCACAGACATGTTAATAATGTCAGTCTGTGTTGGTGCTGGATCGTGTGAGTGCTCATACATTGGGCAGCTGACTCAAAATATACAACTGAGTACCCAGTTGCTGCTACCCTATCTGCTGTTGACAGATTATATTACACGCACACACTTATAAAGTGGACATTTCTTCAAACATGCCTCATCAGCACAGCAACAGGCTAGCAGCAGTTGTGAAATGTGAATCTGTTTGGTGTGCCCGTGTGAGAGAAAGACAGAATGAATAGTTTAGCCTTGACCGGGATCCTTCATTCTGGGGATGTACTGTCTTCACTCGAGGAGACGTGGTGTCATACTGTATATTCCAGGTGGCTTAAGTGAGTCATGGAGGGCTTTGTGACATTTCAATTGACTTAATAAATACACAGTGAGGATTATTGTGTATCAACCAACTTTTGGCATATCTATTATTCCAACAGTAGGGCCATGTACAATAATATATTGTCACTGTCCAGCGTGTACAGTATATGTCTTTTTTTGTAATGTTGAAAAACAACCCAAAATAATTCTGTTTTCTGGACAAAAAAAAATCTAAAGCTCAAAAGATGTAAAGACATAATGGAACCTCTGTAAGGTCAATGGTAATTAATTGTAGGCCATTGGTTAACATCCGACTTAAAATAATTTTGCTCTATATGAAGTAACGCATTTCATGTTCTAAATCCCATTGTTACGTGTCACACAAATGTAAAAACAAGCCAAATGCTGTTGTAGTAAAGCTTAAAAATTCTATTTGGTCTGCACCCTTAACTTTGTCGATGGGTGACACGCCATTAAGGCTGTAACGACACAGTATCAAAGATGAAAATTGTGATAATCTAAGACATGAACCTGAATCGTTTTTGAAATGACAGACCTGTGGCACGCCTCTTACAACTCCCAGAGCCTCCAATCAGATAAGCCATATGAACTCACAGTGCTACCAAATTTAATATTATTGTCATTATTATTATTATTGTTGTTGTTAATATTATTATTGCTGTATTATTTTAATTTAAAAAAACAGCCTATATTGAAGATACATTTCTTTAGGAAGCCTCCTCCAACTGTGCGTCTTTTGCCAATGATACTCATCTGACCGGCATGATCAAAACTGTGGCTAATTCAGCTAGGTGCTATTCTATATTATTATTCTTTATTATATTCATAATAATCATTATATTCATTTATTTATACAAATATTATATATATTAATTTATTCATAAAAAAAATAATCGTGGATCAAACAGTGAGTCAGAAATCGAGATACTAACTCCAAACTTTAGATTGAATATCGTTACAGCCCTAGCTGGCATGCAGAGTAAGATTACAGCTTGTGCTTGTCTCTACATATTTAGACACGGCATTTTCTGGTATACAATTTTTCTTTGTTGTTATTTTTGACAACCAATTTGATACACGATTCTGAAAAAACACATTTGCCCAAATTGCCTTAAATCATATGTTATTCTTAATAATTGATATTCATCTATGTGAAGCTGATACAGTATTTCACAATAAATATCAAGAATGATTTAATGAAGTAGCAAACAGAAAAACTATCAATACGCAAGACTTTATTTTTATAAATCTTTGCAATTGTTTACATTTTCAAATGATCGCTTCTGCAACACTCCTACAGGACACAGGTGTCAAACGCAAGGCCCAGAAACCAGATCTAGCCCACCACATCATTTTATGTGACCTGCTAAAGCAAACTGTGCACTTCATGTTTTTTGCATAAATCTGTAATTAAACTACAAATTGGCATCCCTTTTAAGAACATTGAGATATTGCAAGCATTTGTTATTACCAAATCCCTTTTTAAAACGCATAGAACAAAAGTTTAACAAACCATTTTTCTTGACTTTTGATTTCAAACAAGAGGCAACGAGCAACACGAGGACTGCAAGTTCAAAGCATGAAAATATACAGTAACTCCTGCTGTCCCCAGCAAATTACCCTAAGATTGCCCGATCTCGAAAGCTAAGCAGGGTCAGTCCTGGTTAGTGCTGGGATGGGAGACCACTTAGGAATACCAGGTGCTGAGGTTGGGTAGTTGGCCAATCACCTGCTCCCGTAAAAAAAACTACAGATTACAGAAACCGCCATTGCGGCCTAATGTGCCTGCCTCGTGGCATTGAGAGCTCTAACTGACTAACTAACTAACTCCTGCTGTAATGCACTCCACAGAAATGTCTGACATGGTGCAGTGATGCTCTATCTTGCCTTAACTTCAAAATTTGAAGTGTGTACTATTTCAGGTGACATACATTTTCTAATAAATATGGTTGATTACACCCTACAGTATCCTATTCAGTTCTACTTCTACTTTGGGCCGTACATGTGCACATTAGTTGACCTTCTCAACCACCCCTAACCAAAGCATATAGACAGCGTACAGTGTGTAGCTTCTGTGCAGTCTTCCTGGAAAAGGGACGTTAGCAATAGCATGTAGGCTCTCAGCTCCAGATCGATACAGTATTGCTTTTTACTGCTGTTTGTGCAAGGCTCTTTTTTATTTTATCCTTTGCTGGGCCTCTTTTCATTTGTTGTTCATTTGCTCTGCTGTCTCGGTTCAATAAATCTTATATCATCTTGGATTTCCCCCATTAAGACTAGCTGTCTTTCCTTTGCCAGCTCCTGCGTAGTGTTTCAGACTGTCCCCACAGTTATTGTCTTTCCATTATCCAGTATACCTGTGAGCTAGGAGAACAGATTTGATGGAGACGTGATCTACAAAGGAAGCCCAATTTACATACGCACGTTACATTTGCCGACATAGAGCGTGCTTTGAAACGATGTGCGAGTGTGTACATTTACAGATACACACACACACACCGTGCACACCTTCCTTCAGCAAAACACACTTCTTGTTTCCTTCACTTCCATGAATATGACATTGACTTGGATTTATTTACTTGAGACTCAGACCAACCTCCACGCTAGTCTTGAGCAAAATGAATTTCTGTCTTTGACTTTAAGTTGGGTTTTGTTCCCAAAGAGTAAACAGATGTACCACAACATATGTAATACCAGAAAAACACACATAGCTGACCTGCCAGCCATACGCTCCATTTAGGCCACAATCTGTGTGGCCACAGGGGTCTTCCTGTCACTGGACTGTGACAATGGAGAATTAGTTGGGCCAGTTACAGTACCTCAGGAAACATTTGCTATAAAACAAAACAAACATATTGCAACGATTGTGTTACAATGGTCGTAAACTGGAAAAGTAGACAAGAGTAACAGTCTGAGTTTCTCTAGGCACCGCACTTGTGTAACCAAGGGTGCCAGACATGGTGAGGAAGTTGTTCACTGCGACCCGCCTATGTTTTTGTTTTATTCCTGCGATTTTTTTTGTCATGGTAACCTGCTGTTTTCAGCTAGCTCTTTTACCATCACGATTCTTCTCCATGGTCACCCTTTCTCCACATTGTCGCCTCTTTTTCCCCATGCAAAATGATTCTCCAGGCTGTTTTTTTTTTTTTTTTAGGGCTGCGGACTAGCAGTTGACTGGTGTGTGGTTCACCCCTGCTCACCCTGAGGATGGAGGCCCTGGAGGCTCTTGAAGCAGTGTGACTCACATCATTGTGTAAAATCAGCAGGTCCTTCCTTGTGCATACAAAGTCTGGCATGACCTGTAAATGACATAAAATGCACTTAATAGTCTACATTGAGGCTTGATCCATTCGTGCAGGTCACTTTGCCCCTGAAATTCGAACTGTCCATGAGGCTCATTTATGCTCTCACTAGGATATTCTCTGAGTGTTTTGTTCAGATGGAGGACAAAACGTAGCAGTACCACCAGAAAAAGTGGGGGCATTTCTAGGATTTGAAGCGCATCATTTTGCAGATATAGCATATACCGATGAATCCAAAAGCAGCGAAATAGTGTTTCAGGGCCTCACAGAGCACTGCTGCCTAAGCTGCCTCTCTGATTTTGTCTTCCTTTGTTAATAAGAACCTTATAAATACTTCATCCACTGTCACCATATTTGTCAAAAACTTTACTCGTCTTTGCATTTTGGGAACATCTTGATACAGAGCGGCACCCTCTGGTGGATTTGTTGCTAAACGTTCATTCCTCCGCAATAGATGCATGGCAGGTCAGTGGGTAGTGACGTTTACACTGTTTTCATTCGTAGGGCAAGTATAAAGGATCCTCTATGCCACGCCAGCCTATCTTAGTTCAGTGAGCATCAAAGGAATAACTGGAGATGTTTTTTTCTTTTCCTTTTTTTAGGCCAACCACTTTTTGTGGAACTGTTTGTCTTTGCGGAACCGAATAACTGATTAGATAAACAAATCATGATTTATTGTCACTTATTACTGGGTACTGATAAAGGGCGCTTGTAGAACTATTATCTATGCATTGCTACTTTTGTCTTTTCTATGACCGAATAACAGCCATGTTGATATACAGTAAAAACAGATTCTGGCATCACCATACACGTCGTAATTTCAAGCGTTCAGTTATTGATACATTTTACAGTGATTTAACTTCATTTTACACATGTGTGACAAGTATGTTCTTGAATGTCAGTTCATTCTTATGGGGGAAATTTTTTGTGTAGTCAAACAGTCATGTGAGCAGTGTCTGGGAATGAGCGTTTTCCAACTCTGAAGCACCCATTGTACATCGGTTCATCAATATAAAGTGTCATTGCACTTTGTCAGTGGGGTGTAGTTGACAATACAAATAGGTGTGTGTGTGTGTGTGTGTGTGTGTGTGCGCGTGCGCCTGTGCCTGTGGAGGTTTATACTGGTGAGCAGAAGATCACCTTGACTCTGTCCTGTTAGAAAGAGAGAGAGTGCCGTGGGCACTAAGACTGAGAGCTGAGATGAACAGGTTCCCTGAAGGCCGTTATGTTCAGCACACCAGTCTGCATCCCCTCTTAGACTCTTTATCTTTGTCTGTCTAACACACACGCACACGTGCACACACACACCAGCACACCCCTACACACCCCTCCAGCCCAGCTGAGAGGTCCCAGGAGAGACTCGGCTCAATGACTGACTACATCCAAGGTAAAACACTGTTTTGAAGCCAAAGTCAGTTGCGACACTCACATGCACAAACACATACTTGACTGTACAATACTCTCTTTAAGAGCACACACATAAGTACACGTCTTCTGTCTTTATCAGACAGATGCTCATGCAGTCTGCTCACCACTGGGATTTCAAACTAATGTGTATTATTCCCTTTATTTGCTGGGCAATTAGGCACCATGCCAGGCTTCTCACTTGTAAAATTAAGGTAAAAGCACAGTGCTAATGGGGGATACTAAATATCGTATGTGTATGGAAATCTTAATTGGTCTCATTACATTTGGAGTCTTTTCCTTTATCTTCTCTCATTTTCTGATTTGCTTTATGTCCTGTCCTGTTTTTCCTCATCATTCTATATACTGATTGGCTTTAACGTGGCTCTTTAATCAGAGTTTGCACAATTTAATCACTCAAGGGCCACAGTGCAAATCCGAAGTGTCTGGACAATAGTGGTCACCACCACTGATCCACAGGCAGGAAAAACGATAGCAGACGTTGGTTTTATTCTCTGCTCTGGACCGTTTTATAGCCAGTCAGCTAGTTAGTTGCAGTGTAATTCGAAGCTCAGACCGGAACCCTCCGATGCTATTTTCAGATACAGTTTCTGAAAACTCACTATTGTGGAGGTATAATTACAGGCCCATATGCTGGGCTTAATTCTCAAACAATAGGGTATACTTTTGCACTAAGACATGACATGTCGCTCTCGTTGCAGAACATGCTTAAGTAGAAGACGACAGATATTTTGTTATTTCTCCCCACAATGACCAACACCTCTGCTGTCATGTCAGATGGGGAACAAATATCACAAAGCTTTTATGTGATTATTATCATTTATTTTAATTTTTCCTGGAAGAAGATTAATCAGTCCATAGTCATGGACATTAAATTTCTCATTTGGGTTTTCTCACCCCTTATTTGCTGTGTTTTTTATGCTGCACTTCTGTTGTTACTCAGTGGTGACAGTGGCAGTTTCTTCATCTGCTGTCTCCCAATTTCTAATTAGTGGAAATACAAGCAACATCTGGTTTTGTTGTCAACACCGACATTTATCCGACCGTTTGTCTGCCGGTTGCCATAACGTCATCACCTTGGCCGGCAAACTGGACTTTCTGGTGCAGTTGTGGAGTACCTGCCACTCAGCATTACCAGCCACCCTCGTAGCAGAGACAGTACATTTTTCATCCATCCAAAAAATGAGCCAGTTTCATGGTCATATTTGATAATGGGCTTATTTCACAGCCCTGCAGCATGGGCACCATGATATACCCAAGACTATGCGATTCATAATTTACTGGATGAATTAGATGACTTGAGAGGATTCTGTCAGTACTGCATAGTGCTATAATGCCACTACAAATATTACCATTTTAGTCCTCTAGAGTGAAGCTCCTAATAACAGGGAACAGAAAAACCTATTGGCCTTGGAAAAAAATGGCAAAAATACCATCTTTGGGAGTTCCCACTTTTCCCCAACCTATCTGTGAATCCCCAACACTCCCGTCTTCACGTTGTACTGACACTGTTCTTTACCCAATTACATTTTCTAGAGTACTTTCAATGCATGTTGGCTTCAGCATTGCAATATAGTATTTACAATTTCCATGGCCATTGGTTTCTTCTACCAGTGATACATTTCCAGTGGTGCCTTGAGATACAAGCGACCGAACTACCATTTTTTTTTTTAGATACGAGCAGTCATTCGGATGATTTTGTTGTTGTTGTTGTTGTTGTTTTGACTTGGGAACAAAAAATTTAGATATGAGTGCTGTATGCTGGCAGTGAACTCACTGAGTTCATAACAAGCATCAGTTTGGTATCGTAAACATCAGAGGCTTCAAGCTACGGTAGCACAATTAATCAAATTTTTATCGCAATCGCGATTTTGGCTGCCACGATTAAATGAGCCTGATCGTCGGCGATTATTTATTTATTTATTTTTATTTTTTTTATTTAACATGCAGGCTCTGCAGCATATGACGCACGTTCGCAACTTCGTTAGGCAGCCACTGGGGGGTCAACGCTTCATTGAGATCCATAAACAAGTGAGCGGGGCCCAGCAGCACTCTGCAGCGGTAGCCCCTCCGTCACACACAGTGAAATTACGAGAGTGAATCATGTCAAGCTAGCCGCATATAACGATTGTGCATACTAAGCATTACGGTAACACACCGGCAACGCGCTCTGGTGCCAACTTCTAACTAAAAGCCTAAAATCGTCCAATGTATAAATATGTTAGGCAATTATTTTGAAGTTGGCAGCGTGTTACTATTAACAATCGCTCTAGCAGCTGCTTTGACTTCGACTCGAGGCTGGCCTGACCGTCTTATTTAAAGATTCATTTTGTACTGAAAACTGTTTACATATGTTGAAAAGTAGTGCCGTAAAAATTAAGATTTTTCCCTAAGATGAGGAATAATCGTGATTAATAATTGTGATTACAATAGTGATCAAAATAATCATGCTTATTATTTTGGGCATAATCATGCAGCCCTACTTCAAGCTGTTTGATGCCACTCCGAGTTAAAGTTGACTGTAAACTAAACATAAAACTAAGATAATTACATGTTGTGGATTCAAAACAACCAAATAACATTGGCTTTAAGTCTGCTAGCTTAATGCTAACACAAAATGGGAATAGCATAAAAGTGGCAGTGCTATAATTCTTTAAGGAATGATTATTTGAATGTGAATGTGCAGCAATGCATGTAGACAGATAATATAACACTACTCACAGGCAAATAGTCTATCCTCTGTGAACAGCGACTAATATTACACCTGAATACTGAGTCACTTACAGTAGTTGAGTGGAACTCGTCATCGTTTGTCTGCATGATTGTATTATACTGCTGTCCGGTAGCCAAGGCAAGGACACCAGAAGGCAGCGCAGTCAATTAATCAAGATGCACAAACTTCATTATGTTATTACTTATTACCAATTATTCCATCCATCCATTTTCTGTACCGCTTATCTTCACAAGGATCGCGAGCATGCTGGAGCCTATCCCAGATAACGAGAGGCGGGTTTAAACCCAAACTGGTCGCCAGCCAATCGCAGGGCACATATAAACAAACAACCATTCGTGCACACATTCACACTTACGGGCAATTTAGAGACTTCAATCAACCTACCATGCATGTTTTGGGGATGTGGGAGGAAACCGGAGTGCCTGGGAAAACCCACGTAGGCACGGGAGAACATGCAAACTCCACACAGGCAAGGCCGGGATTTGAACCCCGGTCCTCAGAACTGTGAACCAGTCGTCCACTGTGGTGCCTTTACTAATTATTATTATTACTTATTTATAAACACATTGCAACATTTATTTTAATGGCACCACATTATTTGTAATTTTCTAGTTAGGTTTTTGTGGAAAACTTTTTTTTTTTTTTTTTTGCGGAAAACTTTTTATTTTTCCATACATCAATATTATAGCCTGTATTGTTACTGGAATGCGGTGTAAATGGAATTATAGTTCACAAAATGGAGGCAACAACAAATATTCAAACTGCCGACAATGAGGTTCATACAGTACATTGTGCCACTTTTGCCATGCATGCGTGGCATCTACAGTATTATGTCTGCCTGGTGCTAATTTTTGTATCATAAATGTTAAGCTCAACTCCAGTATCTCCAACGCTAACAATCTTTGGCCAGCAATAACATTTTTTTGTTTGTTTCCTCCATTATATTCATAGTACTGTATGTTCAGGGTAAACCAATCCCTTTACAAATTATGCCTTTCAGTAAAACGATCTGTCACCTCCCGAACTGTCATGATTAATAATTTAAGGACACCAGTGTTTACTTATATTTATACTGGAATTTCATGGATACCAGGGGTTAAACAAATATACACACAAGAAAATCATGAAATAAATTAAACATTCATCTCAGTTCCTGCCAGATGGCCCTCAGTTCCACGCATCATATCATATTTGCTGCTATTTTATATCCACACATGAGCAAACAGCATGCAGGAGAGGAGGCGGCAGAGGAGCAAACAGCATGAGGATGCCATGTTGAAACTGTGGTGACCAGTGGCTCCTGTCTGTCCGCTGCCTCACAGCCTTTCCTTTGCACCAGCGGCTCAATGCAAGTATTCACGTACTGGAATCCAGTGGCTAAAGCGTCCAACCCCAAACGAACACAGTGACTCTTCTGGCAAAATATGCTGCATTCCAGTTGTACTCGGAAGTCAGAATTTCCGAGTTCCTAATTGTAAATAATAACTTCAAAGCCTTCTAAACTCGAAATTTTCACTCTAAAAGTGTGAGTTACATTTGATACTGTTGCTCTCAACTTTCAAGGTGGCTGATTAAACTACCAACAATAAGTAACATTTTAATTTGGTAAAACAAATCGATCATCAGTTTATTTTAAATTATTCTTATTAGTAATCGTTGAGCACATTCCAATGTTTAAACTGTGGAAATATTGTTTTAGTGTTCTCCTTTATGCATGTGTGCATGTTACTGATAGAGACAAAAGAGCCATTCAGCGGACACGCCCATAGAGTGTGAGAGCGGAGACAATTGCTTGATTTTTCACAATTTTGAAGCCTCATTTTTGGCAGTGTTCTTCACCGTGGCGTGTCAAGTTTAGATGTATTCATTTTCACTTTACACGGACTTTAATGATCTTAACCTGCATCTGTGGTTTTCCTAGCTGCTTGTTCCCAAAAAACAAAAAAAACCTTTTGCACCTAGCTGTCACCATTTTTGAAAACCTTTTTGTTATTAAATGATGAAATTTGAGTCAATATTAATGTGTTTGATGATGTATCAAATATGCAATACATCTTTGATTGGAGCTCATTTTGCTAACTGGAATGCAGACAACTCGTCATCCAAAATGTTAAACTTTTAGAATTTTGCAATCTTGCTAAGCTATGTTGCCCACCCGCCCCCCCCCCCACACACACACACACAAACACACACTATTCGGTCTTTACCTATCCTAAAACGAACAATGCATGTGCTGTCTAAGAGACCTCACAGCACACATCCGAGCATTGTAAGCAGCGGGTCAGTAATAAACATGCTGTGTTTGCGCTCATTTATGTGAAAGGTTGCTTCAAATCAACTTGTATCCAATTATTAAACAAATGTGCATTACACTGACTAAAATAAACAAGTGAATGAGAGCAATTTTCTCATCTTTTATTGCTAAAGTGTGTAATTATTTTTCAACGTGGAGCGTCCCACCTGAGCAGCTGTGAAAGCTGCGGGCAAGTGGATCCATTTGGCAGAAACAAAACACAGACATGGCTCTACAGAGAGTGAACACATTTCACCACAGAGAGATGATTCAAAACCATGCTCTGCCTTCTGAAACCAGACAGCCCATCTCTCTGTTCACCTTGGCTCACATTCTTTTTACTTATTGTTTTCTTCTGTTTGACTGATTGCATTCTTGATCTAAAAGTAAATATTTCCTCTCTCCAATAGTTTCAGTGGATCATTAAAGATGAGTTCTAGTGCTGTTCTGGGTTCGTCTTTGAGGTCCTACGACAATTATAACAGCAAATTCACCAATATGTTCTTACCTTAAATGATCTATGTTCCCTTTTGTTTTGTCTTTGTCTATTCATTGGTATCAGCCAACTCAATCGATCTGATAAATATTTGGGGAACAGGCAACATTTTCATGATTTCATGAGTGCTATGAGTTGGACTATTAGTTTTAATCTAACTTTTGGTTGTCTTCCTGTTGGAAAATGTGTCCACCAATTCTCACTTTGTACACATCAGTCTTAAAAACCCTGTAAAGTGAATTCAGAGATTTGTTTCTAAATACATTATAAATGTGAGAATTGCTGAAAATGGGCAAAGACTGAAACGGTGTAGTACTCAAATGTGGTGATATAGCGTTAAGTTGTTTTTAATTTAAGTTTTCCAGATTGTTTTTTTTTTTTTTTTTTTTAGGTGTAGCTAAAACGGTGCCGCATGATGCATGGGCGTTTGGCATGGGTTTCCCTGGCCCATTAAAAGGAAACTTGAGCACCTTCGTTCGCATCACTGGTTATCTGGCGCAATTGTGACACACAGTTAGCTGGCTAGCTATGCCGAAACCCCAAAAACACACCTTCCTATCAGATGGCCACTTTAAACACCGTATTGTTGGCCGTAAGTGTGTGCACGTTACGCAGATAAAGGTAGAAGAACAAGGAGGGGAAAAAATGTTTCCAAGTCGTAGTAGAGGCATTTGATTGACAGTAGACTGTTGAGCGGGGTGTGGTTTTCAGCGCATTCAGTGGCCCACAGGGTTCAAGAGCGCTGAAAATGCCGTGATTTGACATGATTTTGAAGCCTTATTTTATACTTGGTGTTTTTTGTTTTCTTTAATCATTCACATTTGGCAGATTTAACACTCTTCTCTGTGGTCTGTCAAATTTAAAAGCTTACTTTTCACTTTACAGGTACTTTAACAGTTACTATAAGGTTAGATTTAGACCATGATGCCAGCAAATGAAATCTCCTGTCAGCGTGGAAACTCTGTCAGACTTGATTCTAAGTGGAATGTAAAGAATGAAATCATTGACGTTTGCACACAGTTATACACATACCAGACCAGTGCATTGTAACTCCTCCCATGTGGCATGACTCAGCCTATCAAATTGTTTGCAGCAGGCTTTAGAAAGTAACACCCACCCAATTTTAGAATTTGAGCTCCACCAAAGGAAAAATCTTCAGTAGCTTCTGGCAAACCCACCTGATGCAAAATGAAATACTTCTCATCAGGCATTCTACCTGTTTTATTGGTTATGACATAAGTAGTGATTAGTGTATTTGTTGAAGAACCTCACCATCATCTGGCTACAAGCAAGCACTGGTCTACAGGCTTTCTACATTTATGGAGCATAATTGCTGCTTAAAGTCTTAAATTATTTATTATTCTAAGATCTGACAGTGGTGCTTAGAAGCAAATTGGGATCATCTTCCATGACCACCAAGGATTTATAGATTGGAGGCAGAACTAAGTTTATTTCCTCTGCTCTGCTTTTATCCCTGCAAAGGAAGCGTTTAAAAGGATCACCCGCGACAGATAACCACGTTACTGTACCGACGAATAACACTGCTGCTGCTCTTAAGATCCTGATTTTGTCTGTGGATTTTCTTTCTCTCTCTTTCCTTCACCCTAGTCTAATTGTGCTGATGCTCTCCCTGTGGGTTTTAATGTTTGACACGGCAAAACGCTCTTAAAAATCCTCCACACTTCTCCCTCCCTCACGAGGCCGAGTATCTTAAAAGAAAAAACGATGTATGTCTAATTCATAAATTTATCACGTTGCAAAATGATGCATTAAATGAGAGGGGACACGCTCCGATTTGAAATGCTGACTTTAAAAAAGAAGTTATGATTTTTTATTTTTTTATTTTTTTTAATGAGTTTAGATGGGCTCTCCTTCACCCCTGCGCCCCCGCTTGCCTCCCACAGCCTCTTGCTTTCTCAGTTGTAATCACTTCTTGAGATAGGAGGCCACATGGCTGTTTCTTTGTCTGCTTCTCAATGCGGTGCCTCGCAAACCCTAAAACTCTGGCTCAATCCAGGTGCCTAATTTTACTTCTCCTGGAGCATGGCAATATGTTGCTTATTTATGATACATGTTTGTGTCTGTGTGTGTGTGTGTGTGTGTGTACAAGATTGTGCAGGAAATTACTGAAAACAGAGCTCTGCAAGGTGTGTCAGAAAAATTCCAGCACTGCTGTCACAAAAGATATATTTTAAAGCCAAACTACAAGTTTTCCCCTTCAATGTAATCGCCCTGGAGTATATACAGTAATTCTAATCTTATTTTACTGTTCTCCACGTGCTTTTAAATGAATATCCCCTGTACCAGGTCGTAAAGCAATAAGTAGAGTCGTCACGGGTGATGAGTTCGATCCTCGAGTATGACCAGGAAACCAAACGCCAAAGCCTTCAATGGAAGAGTTGATGTCGCCAAGGAAG
Organism: Phyllopteryx taeniolatus; assembly: GCF_024500385.1. Taxonomy (NCBI): domain Eukaryota; kingdom Metazoa; phylum Chordata; class Actinopteri; order Syngnathiformes; family Syngnathidae; genus Phyllopteryx; species Phyllopteryx taeniolatus. The sequence continues at coordinate 16,451,850 of NC_084504.1, read as the reverse complement.
TCATCTTGATCGTGTTTTTCAATGGAAGAGGTATCGTCCGCTGTGAGTTCTTGCAACACGGCGAGATGATAAACCAGCACGTCTACAAAAAGATCCTGCTGCATTGGCTTCGTTCGGTGAGCGAGAAGAGGCGAGAGTTGTGACAGGACAGCGTGCCTGCTCACAATGCCCTGAGCCTCCAAAGGTTCCTGGCTGAGAAGAAAATCGCTCCCACAATCACTTCAAATTATTATTTGCTTCAGGGAGTCGTGAAGGGGACCCGTTTTAAAGATGCGGACGACCTCAAGATGGCTGTATCCCCCCAAAAATCCGTACATTGATGAACGAAGGTGTGACAGAGAATGCTGGGAAAGTACAAGAGACTCCAGGGGGTTGCTTCGAAGAGGAACACTTTAGTTTGGATTTGAAATATCTTTTGTGACACCAGTCCTGGAGCTTTTCTGACACACCTCATAAAATGCATCTACTTTCTAGCCATGGCATTATATTGTTGTCTTCTTCAAGTCAGACTTGTTGAGAGAGATTTTTTTTAATTGGTTTTTTAATTAAACGGCCAAAGATGGAAAAAAAAGCACTTTTAAAGTTGCAATATGTAAATTATCCATTGTATTATTTGCATTTATTATCATAACGTATATTCTTGGCTTTTGTGTCGATGGAAGAAGTTTTCTCTCGAGTATTATTGGCTCCCCAGAGGCTGAAACCAGAGGAGGCGGTTTGAACAGTTCCAACAGGAGCTCCGTTTAGGCTGAGAGGCACCACTGGGCTCCCTCTTGACAGGTCAACCTGCCAAGAAACAAGTTTAAAGAGGGGAAAAAAACAGTTTAAAAGACTAAATGTAAATGTCTGCTCAAGTAGCAGCACTCCCTGGAGATGTGTTAAAACAAGGGTGAGGACGAGACTGATGACAACTCCATCCATAGGGGGGAAAAAAAGGCGTAAGAGCTGCTCTCTTGCCAGGGTTAGACAAATTATAGGCCACTGGTGATTTTTCATGTTGAGTCATTCAAATACTGCAATATATACGGAGTGTCAGGACATTTTAAGTGTAGATTCAGGCTCCACCCCATGCAGGAAATCTTATCCTCCCTGTTGAGGACTAATTTCTAATTGAGTATTTACACTTCTTGGAACATAACATCATCTCGGAAATGTTTTTGGTGTTGTTTTCATTCACACACTGGTACCAAGTTAGTGATGGGTAGGTTTAGCGTATTTATCTGGTAAGGGGCTTTAAAAACTGATAAACAGCACTGTTTAGTAGGCATCCCTCATACAGAAAGCTGTGAATTATAGCAGAATTCTTCGGCATGGCGTGTGGTTCGAGGTTGCAGGTGTGTGTTCTCAAACACACGAGACTGAGGGAGACAGACATGAAACCAAATGCAGAGCAGAACTGAGAATGGTACTCTTTGTTGGTATATTCAGTCACTTCCCACACCTCTCCAGGTGCAAGAACTTATTTTTTGGCATTTCTCATTTTCAGTCCTGTACATTTCATAAGAACAGTAAATCCATATACACAACATAGATGTTTTTATTTGTATTAGTGATACATTGCTGCTAGTCGATGCATATGTATATGTAGTGGTATGCCAAGAATTGTTTCGTGCATTCACAAACAGAGCAGCTACATCCCGTAAATATTGTCATGTCCTATGCAACACATATCACAAGATAACATATTCTATCCATAAAATAAAACACTATATCCATCCATCGATTTTCAAAATAGCTTATCCTGTTCAGGGTTGCTTGGAGCCAGTGAATAACAGGGAAAATATAGATCAGACAACCATTCTCACTTACATTCACACCGTCACTGATTGGGAACTGAACCCTTGCTGCTTGCATGGAAGTCAGGTCACTTTACTTCACAGGCCACTTTACCATCACTGACTAAAACTCTGTATTTTACTATAAATATAAAATATTTAGGGGCAAGGCATTATTTTCAAAGCATTAAAAAGGGAATTCTCCAAATGACTGTTTTATGGAATTACTTTTCAAACATAATCTTGCTAAATTCTTGGGCTGTTTTGGCAATCGTAGACGAATGATTCACAAGTGTAGTTAAAAAAATGGTAAACAAAAAAAATTAAGAACTGTCAGAAATTCAAAGTTAAATTTTCATTTGTGTCAGACAAATAGGATGACACCATGAAATGAAGTGGCTATCACCATGGCCATACAACCACTATCATGAGTACCAACGGAGGATGGAGAGGAAACAAGGGCGCACAATGTCTATGCTAAGTGAGGGTAAGCGGTACGGAAGATGAATGAATGAATGAATCCCAACATTGACAACAACATGAGGTGGACACACACTTATGACCCTATATTGCTGACTTTAGAAGCTGAAATTCCCTGTCTTAGCCACAGTTCCATGTGCAGTTGCAAGGAAAAGTAGTGTAACCTGGATTTCTGAATAAATTGCTCATGAAATGTTATCTGATCTTCAACTAAGACACAAAAATGGACAAACATGATTATATTAAACTAATACCACACTAACAATTTCGTTTTTTTCTCTTTTTTTTAATTAAACCCAGCATGTAAACATCACAGTTGCAGGGCAGAAAAAGTACGTGAACGTCTAGGCTAACGACTTTTCCAAAAGCTAATCAGTCAAGCGAGATCACATTTTATGACCAATTTATGCAGAAATCCAATTAATATTAATGGGTTCACATACTATATACTATATATTTTCTATATTGCATTGTGAACTGTTTGTAAATGATCATGTCATGCAGTGTGACTTTCATTTTAGTGAAGAACAGGCATTATATACTTTGACATACAGGCATGATTTATTTTATTTAATTTTTACATTATTTTCAGGCGGCACAGTGGCCGACTGGTTAGAGCATCTGCCTCACAGTTCTGAGGACCGGGGTTCAAGATGACTTACCGTGTCGTGGTAAAGAAGGCACAGCGAGCGACAGAGATCACAACGTTGAATATGCCAGGTTGGTTGAAAGTGGGCGGCACGGTGGACGACTGGTTAGAGCGTCAGCCTCACAGTTCTGAGGACCGGGGTTCAATCCCCGGCCCCGCCTGGAACCTTTATGTTAATAGATAGTATGATAAATATACTGGTATCAGCAATGGCGGCACGGTGGAGGACTGGTTAGCACAACTGCCTCACAGTTATGAGGACCCGGGTTAAAATCCAGCCTCACCTGTGTGGAGTTTGCATGTTCTCCTCATGCCTGCGTGGGTTTTCTCCGGGCACTCCGGTTTCCTCCCACATCCCAAAAACATGCATGCTAGGTTAATTGACAACTCTAAATTGCCCATAGGTGTGAATGTGAGTGCGAATGGTTGTTTGTTTGTATGTGCCCTGCGATTGGCTGGCAACCAGCTCAAGGTGTACCCCGCCTCCTGCCGGAAGATAGCTGGGATAGGCTCCAGCACGCCCGCGTCCCTAGTGAGGAGAAGCGGCTCAGAAAATGCATGGATGGATGGACATTATTTTCATACTACTAATCACAGCATATATGTTTCTATTTGGGTGTGTGTTTATGTTCCTGTCCCCAAAGCATACTACTCTCATCTTTTATAAGATATGACTCAATACTTTTTCTGTGTTTCCCTCTATAGTACTTATGCACACACACACCAAACACACAAACCGGATAATTTTTTTCACACATTAGATTGAGTGAAGTTTCTTGGATCCTTACCATAAATCTGACCACTACTTGTGAAACGTCTGCTGTATAAAAGTCCATAAATTATGTCATGGCCACATACTTTCTGTCACACTTGTTGAGGACAGTTGTCACAATGTGATTTTGAGATTTACGTCTGCATGGATTTGACAAATGGCATACTCCTCTGGTTTCACAAGACGTGGATTCCCAAACCTCACCGACTCTTCAGTGAGCATCAGAGGGCACGGCACATAGTTAAACAGCCAGAGCATTAAAAGCAAATGGAATGTACAATGGAGGGTTGAGCAAATCTGTCTTACTTTGAGTTGAGTTTAGACAATAACAACCAGACGCCAAAGAGTATATTTTTTTGTTTCATGAATAAACATCCAAATTGTCTGTAAAAATGACTGGAAGCACTGCAATCTGCATGCAAGGACGGCGATTGGGGATGACACTTGGTAGAGAAAACACTAGACGCATGCACGTCACCAACTGCTTTTTCTCACAGATGAAGCAGTCTTTTGAATAGTTGGCGTCATTTTATATGTGATATTGTTTCTCCACATTTTGTGAGTTTTTTCTTTTTAGCTGAAACATGGAGTAGTTTTTTTTGTTTTTCAGATTAAAAACAAAAAAACATTCACAAATTGGAGCTATATCATACAGTATGCTTTTCATTGGGTAATCAGTGAACGAAGACATTAATTAATGTGACTTCTGGATGCAGTCGCACCTGTCCTGTTTCTACAGACTACTGTTTTGAGTTTTTGGTAGAAAACCTTTTCACTATGAGAAACATTTTCAGATGTTTGCAATTTGAGTTTCCATAAAGACTGTAACATAAACAAAACTAACAAACAAACAAAATAGATTTTCTCTTCATTAGTCAAACATGGTCTTGTGTAAATGGTCCTTTCAGCCCTTACACTGCACTTGTTTTCTGTGGTGTGGTAAACGCAAGGACGACGGCAGCCAGATCCAGGCGTGTCTTAGCACTGGTTGCTAAGCTACCAAACAGGTAGTAGCCTCGTGCCTTACCCTTCTGGTTTGGACTTAAAATCGTTACCACGGAAAGCCCTGCATTTACTTAGATTTGTAAAAAAATGCTAAAATTACACATTGCTACCACTTTCAACCATCTATCCATGCATCCATTTTCTGAGCCGCTTCTCCTCACTAGTGTCGCGGGCGTGCTGGAGCCTATCCCAGCTATCTTTGGGCAGGAGGCGGGGTACACCCTGAACTGGTTGCCAGCCAATTGCAGGGCACATAGAAACAAACAACTCACATTCACACCTACGGGCAATATAGAGTTGTCAATTAACCTAGCATGCATGTTTTTGGGATGTGGGAGGAAACCGGAGATCCCGGAGAAAACCCACGTAGGCACGGGGAGAACATGCAAACTCCACACAGGCGGGGCCGGGGATTGAACCCGGGTCCTCAGAACTGTGAGGCTGACGCTCTAACCAGTCGTCCACCGTGCCGCCCACTTTCAACCAACCTGGCATATTCAACGTTGTGATCTCTGTCGCTCGCTGTGCCTTCTTTACCACAACACGGTAAGTCATCTTGTATCCCAAAGCTCAGGACATTGGGACCCCCGCCCCCCAATCTCTTGGTGTTGTCACTCTGAAATACTCCACCACCACCTTTCGTATTGGATGCAACGTCTGTCACAGCACGCTGGCGTCGTTTATTCATCGTTTTCCATAGCTGTTCCCACATTACACCTATGGCAATTTTTTTTTTCATTAGCACAGTCACAATGAATGGGTTGGTCAACTCCACACTGCACTCTGCCAAGTGCAGTGTGAAAAAGCCTCTAGTCGTGTCCACACGTTTATCTGTGCAGGTGGATGTGCTTGTAGCTTATGTATTTACAAGTACCGTGGCTGTTTTCTCAACTTTATCTAAAACAAGGCAAGTGAAAAAAGCAAAACTGAAATTCCAAAGCACCAGTCTGTCTGCACCCACTGGGTATTTGAAACGGACCGGGGGGGGGGGGCTTTGAAAAGACGGCGAAGGTGATTAGGTGAAAGAGAACGCAGATGAGTGTAGCTTTTGCCTGCCACCTCTCCTCCCTACGTTGCTCCCTCCACCATCCCAGCATCACCTCGCCTTGGGGGGTTTGAACAACTGTTCTTGATGGGGGGGCAAGTGTTCCCTCAGTTCTTTCTCATTGCCTCTAGGTGTACTACCGACTCTCACTACCTTGGCGATCTCCTGCCGCCTCACTCTCACAAGGCTTTCACACAAACACACACACGAACTGTGCAGCATGTGAACCCACTTCACTCTGTGCTCTCGCTCTCTCTCATCTTCCTATGTGAGGCTCTTTGTAGCCGCCATGCCTGAGCTTGCTGAGGAGAACAGGGAGAACAAAGCCAAGGAAAAAGAAGGGTGGAGAAAATAAGGCTGAGGAGGTGGGCGAGGGTTGGGGAGGGGATGAATGAGAGTGAGATGGAGAGGGAAGGAAGCCTATGTTCACATCGAAGCGAGAGTGTCGCCTGTTGTTGCTCTCTGTACACCGCTTGACGAGCGTCTGTGCCACAGCTTGATGTGGAGGTTGTCCCCAGCTGTGGAGACAGCAGAACGGAAACGTGGCGCATACTCTAATTAGACAGGCCTAAGTGTGTTGAACTGAGGGAGAACCCTAGAGCGCCAGCAAATGTTGCCTGGCCCCCTGCAAACGGAGCAGGAGGAGACCCCCAGCGGTAATTACAACGTTTCACAAACCAAGCAAGACAGCTCCAGGAAGTTTTCAATCAGAAGAATCTTCTTCCACTCACTGGGGACCAGGGAAATGCTTGCGTTTCATTAGCCATCACCATAGGGTCCTTTTATAAAAGAGGAGGAGAGCTTCAACCCTGGTTTTTGATGAGATAACGTAAACTATGATTCAGCATGATTGATGACAATACATTTGGAGCATCATTGAGAAAAACAGGTACAGTGCCGTGAAAACAGTATTGGCCCCCTTCTCAAATTCTTATATTTTTGCATAGTTTCCCCGCTTTAATGTTTAAGATCATCAAACAAATGTATCCATCCATCCATCCATTTTCGGAGGCGCTTCTCCTCACTTGGGTCGCGGGCGTGCTGGAGCCTATCCCAGCTATCATCGGGCAGGGGGTGGGGTACACCCTGAACTGGTTGCCAGCCAATCGCAGCAAACAAATGTAAATATCGGACAAATATAACCCAAGTGAACTTAAAATACTTGTTTTAAACAGTGATTTCATTTATTAAGGAAACATTTTTTTTAAAGTTGCCTGGTCCTGTGTGAAAAAGTAATTACCCCCCATGTTAAATCATTAATTAATTGTGGCTAATCACAACCTTTGGTTAATTTTCACTGATCACATCCAAACAAGCCTGATTACTTCCAGACCTGTTCAAGGCAAGAAATCATTTAAAAAGAATCTGAACCAACAAAATCAAGTCGGACAAAAGCGGCAACAAAATGGCATGATCCAAAGAAATTCTAGAACAGTCGAGAAATTAAGTAATTGACATCTATCAGTCTGGAAAAGGTTACAAAAGCCATGTCTAAAGCTTTAGAATTCCAGCGAACCATCGAGAGAGCCATTATCCTCACATGGAGAACACATGGAACAGTGGCAGGCCTACAAAGATTACCCCAAGAAAACAGCAATGAATCATGCAGAAGCTGACAAAGGAACTCAGAACAACTTCTAAAGAACTGCAGGCCTCTCTTGCCTCAGTTAAGGTCAGTGTTCATTGACACAACAATAAGGAAGAGACTGGGCAAAAATGGCATCCATGGCAGAGTTCCAAGGCGAAAACCACTGCTGACCAAAAAGAACATAAAGGCTTGTCTTACTTTTGCAAAAACAATAAAAAAGCTGAATGATTCCCAAGACTTTTGGGAGAATATTATATGGACTCACGAGATGAAAGTTGAGCTTTTTGGAAGGTGTGTCTGGTTACATCTGGTGTAAATGTACCACAGCATTTCAGAAAAAGAACATCATACCAACAGTCAAACATGGTAGTAGTGGTAGTGTGATGGTCTTAGGCTGCTTTGCTCCTTTTTCACACAGGGCCAAGTAACTTTAAATATATTTTTTTCCTTAATAAATGAAATCACCATTTAAAAACAGCATTTTAAGTTCACTTGGGTTATATTTGTCTGGTATTTACGTTTGTTTGATGATCTTAAACAAAGTGGGGAAACTATGCAAAAATATAAGAATTTGAGAAGGCTGCCAATACTTTTTACTTCATACTTTTCGGCACTGTACTTCCAGGTACTATTTCTTGTACATAGGCAGTCAGGGTTGAAAACATGTCGAGCCGATGCCATACTTTATATATGTGTCAGTAGTTTTCAAACTTTTTACACAAAGTAACCCCTAAAAAATACTTGGCTATTAATTAGCATACTAGGCCCAGGTATTCATCAAAATCAAACAGATGTTTTATTCTTAAAAATTATATTTGTTATTCTACGCCACTGCAACATTATGCAGGAAAGTAAAAAAAAAAAACTGTACTTAAATAATGACTGAATCAAAATGTATAGTACATAAACTTTAAATAATTATACCGACATAAATGTTTCAAAACAAACAGAGATTAAAGATTAAATGCAAATATACTGCACTTCAAAGTTAAATGGCACTAAAAATTTTCAAGGGAAATAAATCCACTCGTTTATCGCTAAATTCTGCCGCACACCAAGCGATGCAGCTGAACCCGACTGAACTCTCGCGCAGCGTGTGGGGTGCGGCCACTGGTTCAATTCAAAATTTACGGTTGCACGATGTAGCAACTATATTATTATTTTTATTTTCTTATTAATATAGTTATATATATATTATTATTGTCTTCAAGGAACGTAATGTGTTGACTATTGTTTAGCGCCCTCTACTGACCAGTAGCTACTGGTTGAACCGTTAACAAAAGTGAGTTGTTTGTTTTTCAAAAGGAAACTGGTTCAAAGAGGATCACATTGCATCCTTTACCATTATCAGAAGCTGTGCAAGCAGACATTGACTGCCATTTTGGAAGGCTGTTTAAGGTACATTATTGTAGACAAAATTCTACATTTGAACTTTGCAGGTTTCGCTAACAATTAAACCGGTCAACGGCGATCAATCGAGGCTTCTTTGCGTTTTAATGGTTGGCAGAGCTGATAAAATGTAAATATCGAGCAAATTACACACACCAATAAACAAGGTAAAATGGACGAAAGCTAAAGAATAGAGAAAGGTGAGATATAGAAGAGCAAACCTCCCCCAAAGCCGAGCAGGAGCACCATATCGTACATTTTTCTAAATACCAACCTCCTGTAAATTTCCTAAATTGTGTCATTAAGGGAATTATTGATACCCCGTATATTATGAGGATACATGATAGAACATGACTCACAATGTTTAAAAAAAAAAAAAAAAAAAAGTTAATTCCAGTAGTGCACCCAAAACTTAACTCTCCTCACCTTCAAGAACTTCTACATGACGACACCAGGTAGCCATATTACACGTTTGGTTCTCTGTAAAAGAGTTGTAGATTGCAAAATTGTATTCACATTTTATTGGCAAATAAACTTGGGGCTGAGATAAACATTGAGCACATCGAGAAGTGTATTCATCTGCAAGTGAAATTAGGAACATTGTCAGCATACTAATTAATTAGATACAGAGACTAAGTGAATGTTATGGAAAGCCATTGAAGGTAAGCACGACTATTGCTTAATTAGAGTCTAGTCAGGCATCTGAATTGTGATCTAAAATCTGATCAATCAACAAAGTGTAAAACACTTCAACATTAGCAGAATAATTGGACACGTTTATCCTAAAGAATAATCCACACGAGGCAAGATGTAGGAAAGGTGACAACTGTACACGCATTGTACTACAAATATACTCATTAACTAATCATGCATGGGAACAATAAAAAGAGATTATAAACTTCACAAAAGCACAATTGTCAAAAAGACTTTTTGAAATATTTATCTGAGAAATTACTGTGTCTTAGAGACAGTATTGCAATGATTTTCTTTTATTATTAAGTGGATATGAATTGTGGAGCCTGTAGGGGTTTGGGCAGTAGCGTGTTCCAACCAAGAAAATGTTTGAAGTTTGTTGACAAGACAATGTGGAATTCTGCACTTGAGATTTTTTCATGTGTACAGAATATAAGCAGAGATAATGTTAGTACTTCATTCCACTGATTTTGCTGAGGTTTAACTGTCATCTCTGACTGTAAACCATTAACGACAATGTTTGTATGATTCTGCTCGGTGTGCTGCTGGGAATACGGGGGGGGGGGGGGGGGAACACACAAAAAAATTTTTTTGAAGAGTGAGATAAAATTAGATTTTAAACATTGGTTGAAGTATGTATATATTTGAAACAAAATGCACAATAACTTCCAAAACATTCAAATGCTCACAAGATTAAAAAACACACCAGGGGGTGAGATGATGTTTTTCCCCTTTATAGTGTGTTTATTGCCTGTCTCAACTTGGAAGCTCGCCCATCTCCACTCACACACACACACACACACACACACACACACACACAAAACACATGCAAAGAAACACTGTAATCCCTTGCAAAAAGCAGATGTGTGAGTTACAACGCTGCATCAATTAACCTCACCAAGTTCACTTTGTAAATGAAAAGGGATAATTATGTCATCCTTATTTTTCTAGCACGTCTGTCCCTATTTACTTTCTTGGTTTTGGCATGCATGGTGGCAGTTGTTGTGGAGTGCATGTAAAATCACTTTTTTCTTGTGTGGATTAGCCAGGGATGCGCTAGCACGGGTGTCAACATCGATTAGAGTTTTACAAGGAATGGGAGCAATATGGATCACCTATGACTTCACTGCAAGACCAAGTCACATGGAAAGATTGATTGAAAGAGCCACAGCCGCCCCATGTACTGTATGTATGATGCATATCCTGTTTCAGGCTAATTTGTGGACGTATTTCCTCTAAAATGGGGTTTACATCAGAATTGTAGAGTAAAAAGGGATGCTAAACGTAGTTGTAGTTGCCAATATGTTAAACATGCATTTTCATTCATGTATTTATCCGTTCGTGCTTTTTAAAAGCCACTTTTACTTCACGGTATAGAAGGTAATTACAAGCACACTAAAGAGCTTTTAACCGTATCAAAAATTAATTAATTTCACATTTATTTGGGTTATCCATTGCTAAAACACGGTTTTTCATTTCTTCCCCCATGCATTCCTTCAATTCAATTTATTGGGAATATCATTAAAGCCAGCAAATTTACAGTTTAATTTGTGTCTACTATTTAAGCAGCTCTAGAGCTACAGAAACCCCTTCCTCTCTAAGTGGATTAATTAATTTGAATCAATAAAAGTCTTTTCGTACGGTTGCTGCATTCCCCCTGCAAACAAACAACACCACACAAAGCATTATCAGCTACAGTGAAGGTCCAGGCTTTTGCTTTCCTGGCTATAAAGCAATGTTTTGCTGAGACAATTACTACTAGTCAGTGATTTGGCACAGTCTTCTGCTCTTTCAGCGTTTCTGTTTTTGGGAGCGTGCTGGTTTGTTTGTATACTCTGTTGTGGAATTCGAGTTTCTGTACTATATTGCTCCAGAAGCGAAAATGTATGGGAATGTCATCGCACCGTTACAGTGATCAAAATGTTCATGTTATTAAACTGACTGGACTGGAGTACCAACATGGACACAAGAAGGGAGTGTGATGATGAAATGATTTACTGAGGAAGCTCATATCCTTCATTATGTGTGGCAAGATGTTCTACCAGTCTGTGGTAGCAAGTGCCATCTATTTAATGGTTATCTGTTGGGAGAGTAGCGCCAGTGCCATGGACACAAACAAAATTACTAAAGTCATTCAGAAGGCTGGTGACATAATGGGAATACAGACAGACATTTGAGTCATTGAGCGACCAGAGATCACTGAGCAAACATTTCTCCATCATGGACAATCAATCACATCTTTCTCATGACAGAGGAGAGAGCAGAGGACTTTCTCCAAGAGGCTCAAAAACAGCGTTTTCAGTGACGTCGGTTATGAAAAGTGGGGTCAGAATTCATTTTAAATAGGGCTATCTTTGGATATGTTGGAAAGGACGCACTTTTTCATCTCGCCTGGACCCGATGACGCTTTCCACAAAGTTTAAGGAAAGGCCGTATAAATGCAAAGTACAACCTCAATTCCAATGAAGTTGGGATGTTGTGTTAAACAAAAATAAAAACAGAATACAATGATTTGCAAAACATGTTCAACCTATATTTAATTGAATACACTACAAAGACAAGATATGAAATGTTCAAATTGATCAACTGTATTGTTTTTAGCAAATAATCATTAACTTGGAATTTTATGGCTGCAACACGTTCCCAAAAAGCTGGGACAGGGTCATGTTTACCACTGTGTTACATCACCTTTTCTTTTAACAACATTCAATAAACGTTTGGGAACTGAGGACACTAATTGTTGAAGCTTTGTAGGTAGAATTATTTCGCATTCTTGCTTGATGTACAAGCAAGTGCATATATTGCCCTCAAGAGGGCTTAGACTTCTGCCAAGGCCAAAACAGGACTCACTGTCTCCGCCAGACTTTTCCATACACGTTTGTTGAGTTATAAATGCACCGATGAAGCAATTATGGTCTCTGGAAAATTATGTTTGATTTAAAAATGATAATGATAATATGGGGAGATGACTGTTGTGCTTGCATGGTGGGTCTCTTCACATAAAGACTAACCACCTTCATTTTTTTGCAGTTCACGCTACATTTTTTAATAATTTTTTTTTTTTTGTCCTTTTAAACACTCGCAATTCCTCAAGGGGGAAATTCAGCTCACACACCACAAAGTGAACACGATTACACAAACACAGACGCACACAAGGAAGGCGAGATGTGGCGTACAAAAGAGTGCTGGAGCGCTTAAGCTAGGGGTGGTGGGGCTTTTCTGTAGGGCACCTTGACAGTAGTCAGCAAGCAGACTAGCAGCTCTCCAACAACTAGTTAACTTTGTCCATAGTGGGACTTGAACCGTGACTCTCCCGTTCCAAAACCCAAGCCCTTACAGATGAGGTACTGCAGCCCCATATTGATTTATTTTGGGCACCTGATTGTAGACTCCACCATGTTGTACTGTTCAGCTAGGACAGAGACACATACTCATGGTCATCATCACACACACAACACGAAAAAGCACAAGAAAAAACACATCCCTGCTTAGGTGTTTGTTTTGTCCCCTCAAAGAGCAATGGAGGATCTTTAAAAAAGGAGAACATCCAACTCCTGCAGGTCAACACTATGAACGTTGTCCCCTTCAAAAAAAATTGTCTTTTTATTGAACCTGGAATACAGAATTATCATTCCACTGAGCTGAATTTCAAGTTCATTTGAAGAAAGTATGGATTAAAGACACAGTCAGCGCTTGACAGGCTTTGTGCTGAACAGCATGGGAGCGAGTTGCTCTGTGAGTCACTAAGACTGCACTGCAATGCAAAATTCATGTTCAGAACAATGCTCAGCCTCCACATGTCAATGCTAAACATTGCTTTTGCTGTTTTACTGTCATTTTACATTATTGGAAAAGCATAAAAGTGTCTCGCTCTGTCTTAACACGTGGAACAGCTCGGGTGGATTACGTTCCGTTTCTGTTTGCACCCTTAAACTTGTAAAGCAGATCAGTCATGGTCCATTTGATTCCAACTTTCAATTAAGGATTTAGTACAGCTGTCTTTTAGCATAAAGATTATTTGGTGTGATTTGTGTTTACTTTCTCGCGTGGTTTTTGAGAGGAAAACCTACTTTAGTTTCGATTCCCTTAAAAAGTGATTCTAAAAATGGAATTGACAGACAACTTCATTCACAGCGAGCGTAACAGGCGTGTTGGACAAATCATTCAATGGTGACTTTGTTGAGTTGGAAACATGATCTTACATCAATCTTGACATATACAGTATGTAGAACACATTGCTTTACACCCCTTCGCTGTCAGACTTCTGACAACAACTCCACGACTCTTTCTTTCGTTCTCACTTCTTCCTGTAGCCATGGTGAGGAATCTAATGCTGAGGTGTTGCATTTCTGTTTGTGTAAGCATGTGTCACAAGTCCAGTTGGGAAACTCAATGTCTGCACATGCCCGTCCATTACGTCACCGCCTCGCTTGGTGGTGTGCCCGGTGTGTGGCTCCACATAACAGAGAAACTTCAGGGAAAGTTAACCATTTATTAAATCTGGTGGCACACGTCATTCAGCCTGTGCCATACATACATGACAGACATTTGAGCACATCGCACTTACAATGCTTAATGTTTCAATATATTACAGTAGCCTGAATAACACAAATACATAACACTCTGGAATTTAAATAACGTCACCGAGCTGTTATGTATGTTTTTTTGGGTTGTGGGCATAGCTAGCTAGCTAGCTGCAAGCTGTAGTGGTAGAAATGGGCCAAGTAATGAAAACTACTTAACTCAAAATTGCACCTGATAGCCACTGACGCGAACACAGGCACTCAGTTCTTATATAGTGGGGAAAGGGCAACTCAGGGTTGGATTCCCCAAGTGTGTCACTGGGCGCCGTTTTAGCCATGCTCAAAAAATCAGGAAAACTAAAATAGTGAAAAACAGTTTCATGCTATCTCGCCACAGTGAAGTACTCCACAGTTCTCAGTCTTTGCACGTTTTCAGATTCAAATGATTGAGTGAATGATGATGTTTCAGTTCTTCAAACATGTATAATGTACTTCGAAACAAAACTCTGAATTCACTTTACAGGATCTTTAATACTCACTTTTCCTCTTTTGAGTAATTATAACTACATTAGACAGGAAAACCAGTTTCTTGCTTGACAATCGCTCCATGTTGTTTGTCCAAGAAAAAAAATAATGCAGTTCAGTGTATGATGTGGGCCTTAAAACGTTGTTTGCCAATAACAACCCCAGCGAGGGTCAATCGCATGGTGTGCGGGTATGTGTCGTTGACTTTATTTTTTTGCGGTTGTCCGGTTCATTTAACTGCAATACAAGTATAAAAAGAAGTTAAACACTTTATCATTAAACTTCAAACAATACATTTTGCACTCTCCCTTGATTTTGATGACAAATGACTTTGGGCATGCGAGGTGAGTCTTTTCATATTTTCTTGTCTCTTGCTTTTTTCTTGTGTTAATGGTGAATTTTTATCGACTTAGCGATATTGTACTGAGTAGAGAGTACAGATATGTACTGTAAATTAAATTTATATTCCATGATCTTCATTTATTTCACATTTGCATCAAATGTACTGTATTTGATTTTAATATGACTAAATTAAACCTGTCACTGCACTGTTTGTCAGCTTTTGTAAATGAGACAACAGAGAAAGTGTACAGTTGGTTCAGACTTATGAGCAGATGGTTGCCAAAGAGTCGCTGTCGTTTTTGTTTTTTGATGCACAGAACAGACATTTAGGTTATTAATTTGTCACATCTGTGTTGTAAAGCTGCACCCAAACATGTTCCGTGCAGTGTGATCAAAGTCGTAAGGAAGAGGAGAGAAAAAAATGGGTGGGTGCCCTCCACGCTCACAAGGACACACTCACCTCAAAGAGTAAAATGAAATTTATTACAGGCCTCCTCTGTTCAATCATGTAAAAGTAAAAATAAATGAAACATTATTTGTTTTGGGCTGCCAAGGTGCAGATGTTCATAATATCTGACCCAAAATTCTTAATAGGTGATATCAGATCATGATCATGTTTTGTACTTAATATATTAAGATTGATGTGTCATGTTGTCCCATGAGAATTTAACAGGATATTATGAAACATTTTGGGTTGTTTAGGGTGTTAAACAAAGTTGTCCGTTTCTTACTTGGCACAGTGTGTTACTTAGCGGACGGACCCTCCTCTCCAGCACCCCTGAATAGACCTTACCAGGGAGGCTGAGGATTGTAATCCCCCTGTAGTTGGAACACACCCTCTGGTCCCCCTTCTTAAAAAAGGGGACCACCACCCCAGTCTGCCAATCCAGAGGCACTGTCCCCAATGTCCACGCGATGTTGGAGAGGCATGTTAACCAGGACAGCCCTACAACATCCAGAGCCTTGAGGAACTCCGGACGAATCTCATCCACCCAAGGGGCCCTGCCACCGAGGAGCTTTTTAACCACCTCGGTGACCTCAACCCCAGAGATAGGAGAGCCCGCCTCAGAGAACCCAGACACTGCTCCCTCATGGGAAGGCGTGTCGGTGGAATTGAGGAGGTCTTCGAAATATTCTCCCCACCGGCTCACAACGTCCTGAGTTGAGGTCAGCAGCGTCCCATCGCCCACTATACACAGTGTTGATGCTGCGCTGCTTCCCTCTCCTGAGACGCCGGATGGTGGACCAGAATTTCCTCGAAGCCGTCCGGAAGTCTTTCTCCATGGCCTCACCGAACTCCTCCCATGCCCGAGTTTTTGCTTTAGCGACCACCAAAGCTGCATTCCACTTGGCCAGCCTGTACCCATCAGCTGCCTGCAGGAGTCCCACAGGCCAAAAAGGCCCGATAGGACTCCTTCTTCAGCTTGACGGCGTCCCTCACTGTTGGTCTCCACCAACGGGTTCGGGGATTGCCGCCACAACAGGCACCAACCACCTTACGGCCACAGCTCCGGTCGGCCGCCTCAGCAATGGAGGCGTGGAACATGGTCCACTCGGACTCGATGTCCCCCGCCTCCCCGGAACATGAGCAAAGTTCTGTCGGAGGTGGGAATTGAAACTCCTTCTGACAGGGGATTCCGCCAGATGTTCCCAGCAGACCCTCACAATACGTTTAGGCCTGCCGCGTCGAACCGGCATCTTCCCCCACCATCGGAGCCAACTCACCACCACGTGGTGATCAGTTGACAGCTCCGCCCCTCTCTTCACCCGAGTGTCCAAGACATGCGGCCGCAAGTCCGATGACACGACCACAAAGTCGATCATCGAACTGCGACCGAGGGTGTCCTGGTGCCAAGTGCACGTGTGGACACCCTTATGCTTGAACATGGTGTCCGTTATGGACAAGCCGTGATGAGCGCAGAAGTCCAATAACAAAACACCGCTCGGGTTCTGATCAGGGTCACTGTCATTGCCCACGTGAGCATTGAAGTCCCCCAGCAGAACGATGGAGTCCCCAACGGGAGCGCTCTCCAGCACCCCCTCCAAGGACTCCAAAAAGGGTGGGTATTCTGAATTGCTGTTTGGTGCATAGGCACAAACAACAATCAGGACCTGTCCCCCAACCCGAAGGCGGGTCCACCTGCTCGGCGCCTCTCACCGTGGGCAACTCCAGAGTGGAAGAGAGTCCAACACCTCTCGAGAGTACTGGTACCAGAGCCCAAGCTGTGCGTGGAAGCGAGTCCAACTATATCTAGTCAGAACTTCTCGACCTCACACACCAGCTCGGGCTCCTTCCCTGCCAGAGAGGTGAGCCAGTTTCTGTAGCCGGGGATCGGATCGCCAAGGTCCCTGCCTTCGGCCACCGCCCAGCTCGCACTGCACCCGACCCCTATGGCCCCTCCCACAGGGGGTGAGGCCATGGGAAGGGGGATCCACGTTACCCTTTCGGGCTGTGCCCGGCCGGGCCTCATGGGTCCAGGCCCGGCCACTAAGCGCTCGCCTTCGAGCCCCACCTCCAGGAAGTTACAATTCAGTGGTATGTTTCACATTTTATTTCGCAAATTGATGCTATTTGTGTTCTCCACGTCACCTGTTATTTTTAAGCATTACTAAGCAATTTAAAGTGATGAAAACAGCTTAAGAACTAATCTACTAACTGACTAAATGTCTTTGTGTTGTTAAACTCTGCCTCTTCCCTCACTCTGTGGGAGCCATGCGACATTGTCACCTCAAGATTAAAAGTCTGGATGTTTTTTTGGGAAAATTTGTGAAAATAGTGAGGTTAAATACATTTGAGTAAGTCTGTTTTGTTAAAAATGGGTTGCTGTAATGCTTCGGTGCAGAAGGAAATTATTGGCCACGAAGATAAGCGCGTTCATCATTTTAATTATTGCATCACTCATTTCTTTAAGACCTTTGAGAAAGAGTTTGGGAAGATGAAGTAACCAGAGTCGTTTGCTTTTGTGAAGTGTTAAAGGCTTTTTGTCTCATTGGTGGGGTCGGAGTGATTGCATACTTTGATATAGGGCGGCTGGTGCAGGCGACGTGCTGGTGACGTCCTACAATATTGAATAATGACAGCTTAAAAAAATGGAAAGTTTTTAGCATATTAAATAAGTGATTGAACATGTTTTGGGGTGGTGTTATGTTGATGTGTATGATAGCAATATTAGGTATAATACCAATTTAAATGATGCGGTTTGGTAACTCCAGCAAGACGCCGTTGTTTTAATTTCCAAAAAAGTAGTGATTTTAGAGATGTGAGGATTCCGCCTGACAGCGACAATATGTTTATTTCCTGTTAATAGGATATTAGTACTAATCTCTCGGTAGTGAGATTTTATTTCAGGGTATGGCATAACTGATACACTATCCAGAAAATGTGTCTATGACGTCTCACTGCATAAATGCATTTCCTAAAATAAAGTTAAAATAAAAAAATAAAAATAAAACAGCTGGAGAAGCCATTTACTGTCCTTTTGTGTGCTTTTGAGTGTTACAGGAGTGCTGGTCAGTGGGACACTTCAACCTAAAAGCCATGTAATGGGTGACGACTCAGGGTTGTACTAGTGCTCCACATCCATCTGCCCAGAACAGCACTCATAACTCACTGGGTCAACCAAAAATGCACTTTGCCTTTGGTGTACATGCACACGTTAACATAATCATATTGCTACCAAATAATGCACTAATTAATTTTGTGATAATGCTTAACTAATAGTACATGTAGTTAAATGTAAAACAGTCTTTTTTTTCTCTTCCAATCACTTTTTGGAACCTTTACAGAAATCTAAATTTAGTTGAAGACCAGAGACTACCTTCCAATGACGATCTAGAAAATGCAATCGATCGTAAAACATCACTCTTGAGCAGTGACAAGACACAAGAATGATCCGGAGACATGGCTCTCCATCGTGCTGGATTCATCTGTCAGTCTTTGCTCTTGCTTTGCTGCTTCCTCCGACATATTTGACAGCCCTACGCCTCGGCTAGATTGGAAAATTATACAAACGTTCGGGTGGAAAGGTCTAATTGAAGATGGCAAAAGGGGTGATTGGGAGACATTTAAATGATTATTCTTATGTGTTCAACTCTGAGGGTGTGTGGCAGAGCCCAACCAGAGACACACTTTGAAATGATTAGAGCAACTGACAGGTGGATGACAAGTCCCACTTTCTCGCTCAATCTTTCCCCGTGAACTCATGCAAAACAGGTCTGTGTACACTATCTGCTTCTTCCTGTATCAGGAATGGGTTTTTTTCAGCAATATGGCTGTCCACGCTTTCACAAACCTCCGCAGCAACACATTCAACAAGCATTGAAGACATATGGTGCTAAAAATTGTATGAAATTCCATAAAGTGCAGTATTTTGCCATAATTTGAAGGTTCACATTGGAAGATTCAAGCAGGTCTATTTTGAATATAAAACTTAAATTATTTATACCCCTTTTACAAAAGTTCTTCCCATATGAAATTACGGAAATTAGACTAATCTCTTCCAGGACCAAATACTTGCATTCTTAAAAGCTTTATTAACTGTACAGGCATAGTACTTTTTACAGGGTGTTCCAAAAATATTGACATCATTTGAATGTCAGGAATATATCCTAGGCAAAAAATAAAATATTTATACCAAAAACATATTATTATATAGTATGTCTAACATATTTTATCACCAATTTCACAAAGCTTCACAAATGTTCAAAATGTGACACCTTTTTACCTTCTTATTTTTTGTGTGTGTCCTGTTCCAGTTAGTGTATTTGTTACATTTCCTCATAAATTCATGCTGCACACTCTTGTTTGACTCTGTTCGAGCAATATTCTAACACACAAAATGCCTTTTCACCGCTAGTGAATGTCATTCCTCACCCTGAAAAAAAATAAGATAAAATACAATTTTAATTAATTAGTTTTTACACATAAGTTTAAAATTTGGGATAATTTGAGCAGCAATTGGCTAATATTGTTAGACCAAGAAATAAATTGGAATACCATGAATTACTTACAAAATACAGTATATACAGTGGATATGTATATCCAATTGCAAGAAAAAACAATCTGAACCATTTAGAATTACCTGGGATTGTACACAAATCAGTCATGAAATGTGATCCGATCATCATCTAAGTCACGACAGCAGACTAACACAATTTGTCTGTCTGTCCGTCAAAAAATATCTATACACACAGTGTATACGTGGAAAAGGAACTTAACCGCTGTCTCTCTTATAAAAGCGCCAACCCCGAACACACTTTTAAAAACAGTGGACTCCACAAACATACCTGACTGTGCTTGAAAAGTTATCTTTTGACATAAAAACACAACATTTTGCCACAATTTTAAAGTTATGTGGTTATAATTACGTCTTCCTATTTCATGTACTGTTTGTTTTAACACTCATTCATAAGAACGGACTCAGCAGCGCACAGACATGCCAGTCATACTTGACTACCAAATAAATACATACATTTAAATAAAATAATGACATGCTGGTTGATAAACTTAAACTCCTGCTGCTTTTTGCACCGCTCGTCAGCTGGATCCTCTTATTTGTACCTTTTATCTTAATCTCCAACAACATTAAATAGTCTTTAGTTTTAATAGTCTTAATGCTGACTATGAATACTATAGTCTTAATTCTGAGAACTAATGAACCAAACAAAACAAAATTTTTCATCTTGCACAAATTGCACTTAGCTGAGGAAAAAGAAAAGAAATCATTCATACTTATTATTAGTTTTTTATTTTTTGGGCCAGCTGAATTATTTGTTAGCCCGTACAAACAGCTATGTGCCTTTGTCTACATTATGTGTGGTTCTGTGGTGCGCATGTAATACGTCCAAGAGTTCCAGCAGTCACATTAGCAGACCAGCACAAAGCATTGACATCACATGGATTACAACCCTGCTGCCATGATAGTATCTAATAGAAGCTAAAAGACACCTATAATGAGGACACTAATTTAAGAAATATGTGTTCTTAAATATATTGTCAATCAGACAAAGCTGTGAAAGCACTGGGAAGGCATAACGTGCATGTGTCTTCTAATTGTAGTTCAATCTAAATTACTCGTTTATTTCTCTTCATCCTAAGAATTCAGCATATGCCAAAAAAAAAACTTTCCAGACTTTTAAAATATACATGACGTTATTGCTCATTTGCACAATTTCTTAAAATTTCTGTATTTCTTTTTGTTTTTTTTTAATCAACTCATGACTTTGGCAACTGTACACCATATATGCTGCAATGAAACTTTTTCCCCTGACATAGTCAAAAGTTTCTATCTATGTGGTCTGACTCGGAGTTGTGTTCTGTCATGTTAAATGCAGTTGACAGAGAAGCAAGGCAACACCCTAAACCTCTGGTCGGAGACTTTGTTTGCCCTCGGCACCAACACACTGTATGGCCTTCATTTTGGTCTCAAAACTGCCGACTATTACTGATTTACTATATGTCACTCATACGGGTCAGTGTTAAACTCGCACATAGTTGAAAACTGCAACAAAACCTGCAAGAGCACTTTCTACTACCGGTGAACGAGTTTTCAAAACATGACCGTGGAACCTGTAAGCTGGAAAACAATGATTTCCGGATTGCTTTGGGTTTCACAACATAAGGCATCATTTCTCACAGAGTACAACTGTTCTCATTGTTAAACATTTTTTTCCTCATCTGTATCGGCCACTTAAACCCAGGTCCTCAGAACTGTGAGGCGGATGGGCAAAGCAGTTTTACACCGTGCCGCATGATTGAGATGAGATGGGATGTATAAATGTATTTTGTTATCGTGCAGTCAATGTCTAGGTTAAAAGAAATCCGTATTTCATAAGGTTCATATGTTATGTTTGCTGATAAAAATGTTGCTTTCATAGTGCATGTTTCATAGTGCAAACTGTTAAAATGTTTGTGGTAAAATTGTCAGAGTGAGACATTTTCTCTTTAAGGATCATTTGGTTTGCCAGCAATGTAAGAGCATTATCCCGCTCATAGACGATCTTTGATGTAGTCTTCCGGAGTCGCCGACTTCCATCCATCCATCCATTTTCTGAGCCGCTTCTCCTCACTAGGCGTGCTGGAGCCTATCCCAGCAGTCAGCGGGAGGCGGGGTACACCCTGAACTGGTTGCCAGCCAATCGGAGGGCACATACAAACAAACAACCATTCGCGCTCACAGTCACACCTACGGGCAATTTTAGAGTCTCCAATTAATGCATGTTCTTGGGATGTGGGAGGAAACCGGAGTGCCCGGAAAAAACCCACGCAGGCACGGGGAGAACATGCAAACTCCACACAGGCGGGGCCGGGTATTGAACCCGGGTCCTCAGAACTGTGAGGCTGACGCTCTAACCAGTCGGGCCACCGTGCCGCCCGAGTCGCCGACTTGTCACAGTAAAAGTGAACTGAAAACGGCTTATAACGAATTGTGCTCTAAACATTTCAGCCTTGGGAAACTTTCGTCTTTTTACTATATCAAGCTGATATTTGTATTAACACGAGACCCCCATAAAAGCAAGAAAAGAACACCTTGTGTACGGAGCTTTCTTTCTTAGTTTGCTGCCTGTCTAGCTCACATAGTGACGTGTCGTGATGACGGCACAACTATAGTATTGATAACTCAATGAACTTCTCTTTTTTTTTTTCTTTCTTAAACTTAAATAATACACAGGTTCAAATATTTCTATCCATTTTCTGAGCCGCTTCTCTTCACTAGGGTCGCGGGCGTGCTGGAGCCTATCCCAGCTGTCATCGGGCAGGAAGCGGGGTACACTCTGAACTGGTTGCCAGCCAATTGCAGCGCACATATAAACAAACAACCATTCGCACTCACATTCACACCTACGGGCAATATAGAGTTGTCAATTAACCTAGCATGCATGTTTTTGGGATGTGGGAGGAAACCGGAGTACCCGGAGAAAACCCACGCAGGCACGGGGAGAACATACAAACTCCACACAGGTGGGGCCGAGGATTAAACCCCGGTCCTCAGAACTGGGAGGCAGACGCTCTAACCAGTCGCCCACCGTGCCGCCTCAAATATTTCTATTTTATTTTAAATAATATAAGAATGGGTGATCATTCATGTTTATTTTAAAACATTTGAATTTGTGGCTGAGCAAAGTGTGCTGGGCACTGGGTGGTTTTGCTCCTAACAAAGCTGGCAGATTTGGATACGGACTCCCGGTGGCCCCATAGAGTACAGGAGTGCCATGTGTTTTGATGTTAATTCCATTTGTAGATGATAAAATTTACTATCCAGTGAGCGAATGTTGCATCGGAAGAGGTGTACGAATGGGGTTCTGCAGGGGTTAGCGTTTACCTTAACTGTTACCCCACCGCGACAACCATTTTTCTGCATGCGGCCAAACCGCCCCTGCTCGCTCCTTTGTCGGCTTGAGCTGCTATTGTATGTGAGTCCGCTGCTTCGCAGGCGGCCGGGTCTTGCCAAGAGCTGCTCTCTAAAAGATGTGAGCATCGTAGTTATGAGCTCACTGGATGCTCGTAATTTCAGCAAGTGGATATGCTAGTTTACTGCGGATATTGACTATTTTTGGTCTTGCAGGTGAAGAATTTTGGTGAAAATATTCATGAATGTCCCAAGCCATGCAAACAGCAGCCGCTGGTGACCTGTGCATCGTTGAATGATACAATTCTTATCAGTCCAGTTTTTTCTGTATCGGACCGACAACTGGGATGTCATTTATTCCCAATATCGGGCCGATAGTTATCGTGCATCCCTGGATTGAACACTCTTACAATCAGCTTGAGTTACATAAATGCCCACTCTTGCTCTGCTTTTAAAAATCTTATAATTTGTAATTTTTTGCTTGGCATGCGCTCATAGCAACCTAGGCTCATCTACCAACTAAACAAACAAGTTCATAACCGACTGACTTTCTGCTGACATTTAAGTCATAATGTCTGCCGCTGAGCTTCACTGGGAGGTGAGGACGCTCAAAGAACAATATGAGAAGAAAATGAAAGTCAAGCATTAAGATTTAATTGAACACCGGGGATGTGCTGTATCATGGATTAGCGGCGTGAATATTAAATCAAATGCATGTTCCTGATATTGTGAGCAATCTCCAGAGCTACTTAGATATGTTATTATATGATGTGGCTTATCAAGGGGTTGCTCTATTTTTGCCCTTTATTACTGCTTTGTTAAAGCCATTGACAGGCCTCATAATGTGCAGATATGAGACTGAAGATTCAACTGGGCTGCTTGTGACTTTTGCCCGAGGCCTTCATTTCAAGTATGTTCTGAAATGAAAATTTGAACCATGCACATTACTTTTAAGGGGTGAAAAAACGCCGCATTATCCATCCATTTATTTCCTATATCATTTATCCTGTTTAGAGTCATGGGGAGCTGGAGCGTATCTAAGCTGACTTCGGGCAAAAGGCACACTACACTTACAGTATGTCCCTGAACAATGGGTGTGCAGTATACGCAGTAAACTGTATAAATTTGGCCTATGGTATGGATTTGGACTCTCCCGACTAATCGCGATAACCTTTGTTGATGACGTCATTGAATCTGCCTCAGTATTACAATGGCTTGAAGCATGTCTGAACATAGCGCCTGACCATGGAGTAGCAAGCTTTGAGCAGTTTAAAAAACGGTGCCTCCATAACGAACAGTCACCCATCCCCCCCTTCCTTCCCCGCTGCTCGAGAACTACTTGGGGAATGCTAGGCCCTAAGATAACTTGCTCCGCATTAGCTGTGTCTGGCTACCTATCGTGGCTAAACACTGTCCAACCACGCCTCCTCTCATTCGGAAATCCTCACCTTCATCCTCACCTCCTGAGAAATGTATCTTATTCGCCATGAAATGCATTTCTCAGGAGGACAAGTAGCAGCTAATTATGCGACACACCAAGCAGGAAGCTATGCTAACCATTAAGCTAACTTGAGTTTTAAAGCAGCAAAACACAGCAAATGAGTGCTTACATAGTACACTACTCTTTTAACAGAAGTCTGAACCGCGTTGCAGCAGCGTAACCAACTATGAACGGCAAATTATACATTATACAGTGGATACGGAAATTGTTCCGATCCCATAAAATTTTCATTCTTTGTTATATTGCAGCCATTTGCTAAAATAATAGTTTTTTTCTCCTCATTAATGTACACACAGCACCCCATATTGACAGAAAGAAAACTGAATTGTTGAAATTTTTGCAGGTTTATTAAAAAAGAAAAACTGAAATATCACACAGCCATAAGTATTCAGAGCCTTTTCTGTGACACTCATATATTTAACTCGGACGCTGTCCATTTCTTCTGATCATCCTTGAGATGGTTCTACACCTTCATTGGAGTCCAGCTGTGTTAGGAAAGCCACACACTTGTCTCTATAAGACCTTACAGCTCACAGCGCATGTCAGAGCAAATAAGAATCATGAGTTCAAAGAAACTGCTTGAAGAGCTCAGAGACAGAATTGTGGCAAGGCACAGATCTAGCCAAGGTTACAAAAAAAAATTTATGCTGCACTTAAGGTTCCTAATAGGACAGTGGCCTCCATAATCCTTAAATGGAAGACGTTTGGGATGACCAGAACACTTCCTAGAGCTGGCTGTTCGGCAAAACTGAGCAATCGGGGGAGAAGACCCTTGGTGAGAGAGGTAAAGAAGAACACTAAGATCACTGTGGCTGAGCTCCAAAGATGCAGTTGGGAGATGGGAGAAAGTTCTAGAAAGTCCAACCATCACTGCAGCCCTCCACCAGTCAGGGCTTTATGGCAGAGTGGCCCGACGGAAACCTCTCCTCAGTGCAAGACACACGAAAGCCCCGATCGAGTTTGCTAAAAAAACAAAAACACCTGAAGGATTCTGGTGAGAAATATGATTCTCTGGTCTGATGAGACCAAGAAAGAACGTTTTGGCTTTAATTC
This sequence comes from Phyllopteryx taeniolatus, assembly GCF_024500385.1. Classification (NCBI taxonomy): domain Eukaryota; kingdom Metazoa; phylum Chordata; class Actinopteri; order Syngnathiformes; family Syngnathidae; genus Phyllopteryx; species Phyllopteryx taeniolatus. The sequence continues at coordinate 16,426,162 of NC_084504.1, read as the reverse complement.
TAAGTGGTATGTGTGGAGAAAACCAGGCACTGCTCACCACCTGTCCAATACAGTCCCAACAGTGAAGCATGGCGGTGGCAGCATCATGCTGTGGGGGTGTTTTTCAGCTGGAGGGACAGGATGACTGGTTGCAATCGAAGGAAAGATAAATGCAACCAAGTAGAGCGATATTCTGGACGAAAACCTTCTCCAGATTGCTCAGGACCTCTGACTGGGCCGAAGGTTCACCATCCAACAAGACAGTGAACCTAAGCACACAGCTAAAATAAGGAAAGCGTTGCTTCAGAACAACTCCGTGACTGTTCTTTTAATGGCCCAGCCAGAGCCCTGACCTAAACCCAAATGAGCATCTCGGGAGAGACCTGAAAATGGCTGTCCACCAATGTTTACCATCCAACCTGACAGAACTGGAGAGGACCTGCGAGCAGGAATGGCAGAGGATCCCCAAATCCAGGTGTGAAAAACTTGTTGCATCATTCCCAAAAAGACTTATGGCTGTAGTAGCTCAAAAGGGTGCTTCTACTAAATACTGAGCAAAGGGTCTGAATACTTATGGCTGTGTGATATTTCGGCTTTTCTTATTTAATCAATCTGCCAAAATGTAAACAATTCCATTATTTTCTGTCAATATGGGGTGCTGTGTGTTCATTAATGAGAAAAAAATTAACTTAAATGATTTTAGCAAATGGCTGCAATATAAAAAAAAAAGGGTGCAAAAATTAATGGGGTTTAAATACTTTCCGTACCCAGTGTATATTTAAGTGTTGAAAGAGAAAATAATACATTTACACAGTAGGCACGCACGACATGTCTGAAAACTGGAAATTAATCTGTATTTTACCACATACTGTATGTCAGCCAGGAGAAGGGAGCCTTTAAGGTCAAATGGGGTTTTGAGTTTTTCCTTGCCCGACTGGGGGGTTTAGATTAGGGGGTGTTGTCAATTGTTGCCAATTGTGGGCCTGTGAAGCCTTTTGAGACTCTTGTGATTAAGGGATATACAAATAAACTTGACTTGTTTGTGTCTGTTTACACTAATTTGCACCTTAGAGTCTTCATCCATCCATCCATTTTCTGAGCTGCTTGTCCTCACAAGGGTCGCGGGAGTGCTGGAGCCTATCCCAGCTATCATCGGGCAGGAGGCGGGGTACACCTTGAACTGGTTGCCAGCCAATTGCAGGGCACATAGAAACAAACAACCATTCGCACTCACATTCACACCTGCGGGCAATTTGAGTCTCGACTTTTAATTTTGAGTTTTGGCATCTGCACAATACCTGTTCGTAAAGTTACAAGTTTTACTCGTTTCGGTAGTGTTATTCTGCTCAATATGACGCTAGCATAGAAACAGGAGTTAAGAATACAGGAAGTCCTCGAGTTACGACGCACTCGACCTATGACGTTTCGACTTTACAACGCCCGTGCCTCGTCCGCCATTTTGTCCCAGCACCATAGTGTTTCTGCTTAGCTAGTGGATAGTGCTTATCTGTGTTTGTGCGGCGGGAGTATCTTTGGCTCTTTCGCCCTCCTTTTTTCACACTATCAGCAGTCATGGTAAGTACAGCATCTTATTTTTTCATTTTAATGTATTTTAGTTTCTTTATACGAAGTGTTAACCTTACCTGCTACGGTCACCTGACCGTGGTCGGGAGATGCAGGGGTTAACTCCCTTCTCTCGTTGCACAGCTGAGCTGGGTGGCGGTAACAATAAAGGCACGAAGCACGGATTTGCTGCTTTAATGGCTTTATTAGCGCCTCTGCACATTCGACGTCAACGGGTCCCCCGCTAATCGCTACTCTTCCCCGGTCGCCGTCACTATGCTTGCTACTGTACACACTCGCACCGGCGCGCACTCCTTCCTCCTTCGCAGTCCCGTCTCACTCACACATCGACGCACACGTCCACACACACTGAGCTTGCTGTCACAATCACGTGGGACAATACAGAAGTATTTCGACTTTAACGGTGAAATCCGACTTACGCGGAAAATCGTGTTACGTCGCAAGCGTAGGAACGGAACTCGTTCGTAAATCGAGGACTTCCTGTATTCTGAGAGCGTCTCCCGTCTTGAGAAAAAAAAGAAAAAAACAATTAATTGATGCATTGTTAGTTAATTTTACCCATAGTGAAATAAATGTAGTAAAATGACCGTAGTCCAGAGAAATATGTCAAAATCATGTTTCCTAATATACAATTGTGGAGTTACTTTACATAACTATAGCTCGCCACAGAACTGTACCATATTACATTAGCATTTAACAGTTATTGAATTAAAATCAAAGCACAGCAGGTTTTCCTCATACTAGCCAAACAGTAGTGTCCTTTAGGAAAAAATGTCAGAGTGCACTTCGAGAAGGAACAGTGTGGGATCAAGAGTTAGCCATGGCACCAGTCATAATCCACCCTTCAAAAGAGCCAGATGGAGAGGCTAAGGTTTCAGTCCAAATATTGTTTTTGGATTGAGTAGTGCACTAGCTCTAGCGCTCTCTTCGTCGCTGCCTATCCTTCTCACCCAAAGCTACAGTACTCTTTAGTAGTCTCTTGTTCTTTTTCTCTCTTTTCTCACTAAGCCTTTTCCTACTCTGTTTTATCAGGTCCTGTCTCCTAAAGCCCACAGAGCTCATCAGGACCTGTTCGGTCAGCCCTTGTTAATTAATCTGCCCTGGTCGGGGTTAGGTTAAGGCCTGGCTTGGTCTTTATCAGCCCTATCAGATCTTGAGTGTTGACTTAAGGTCAGCACTTCAGATCCATCATTCTCATCATGAATCACTCTCAATGTTTTCACTGAGTGTGATTCACCGTGAAAATGTTGCTTAAAGGTGCCTGAGCGAGGGGGTCCCAGCCTGAGCGAGGGGGTCCTAAATCAGCAGTCTTACTCTGAGACGCTCGATAAACATACAGCTCCAGAGTTTGTGTCTGGACTGGCGGGTCTGTGGGGCAGAAAGGTATGTGCTTAGCGGGATTGTGCTTCGCCTCATTCTCCAATGTTGAACACACACACAGTGCAACCTTGTGTGGCGCAGAGGGCTGAAGTCAGCGCGCCCTTTGGACTGCACTGCTGGCAAAAGGGAAAAGCACGCACATTTGCACACAGATATTCTCTTGAAGGCCCCAATTTTCTAACTTTGCTTTCAAATTTGGAGAGACGCGCTGAAAAATGTCACAGATGATTGTACTCTCAGACTCGACAGTACTGTTACGAAAAACAAACGCATGGAAACATTTCAATGAGTTTCAATGAGCAGAATTTGTCTGTTTAACTCATCTTCTGCTGGTTCCTTCATGATAAAAATACAGTCACAATGTAAGACAAAGAATTACAACACTGATAGGATCACTCTGCAGTTATTGTAGGTCCCCAAGTCCTTTATACGCCACCACTAACGGGCTTGGGCTTTCACTTGTATACCGATGTTCTACCTTTCAGGCACTTAAAGTGCTTTAACACTGTCGTCTCATTCACCTGCTGATGAGGCAACATTGGGAGCAACTTGGGGTTCAGTGTCTCCCTCAAGGACATTTCGACATGGTCACAAGGGCTGAGAGTCGAACCCACACCTTCGGCTTGGAAGAAGATCACTCTACCCCTCTACCACCTAAGCCATGCTGCCACACAATGAATTTGAATTAAAACAATCAACATTAGATTTTATTGGAGACTTTACATTTTTAAAGTTTCCCCCCCCAAAATATATTCAGAGTACCTTCATTTTAAAGGCCTCGAAAGTATTTTAGCAGTGACATAATTAGAGAATACTAAGTAGAGATACTGTACTTGTACATTTCAGCCTGCAAATTCTTTGCCAGGCCTGAGGTACGGAAAAGCATCTTCTAATGGTTTGACACATGTGATATGCTTTGGACCATAAGAAGTAAATTTTCCTCTCCAAACTTTTCTTTTCCCATCGTTCTTATAAACCTTTAACTTTTTTCATCTCCAAATTATCTGATTGCAGAAGATGTTTTCTGTCAAAATCGAACCTGGAGTTTGTGTTCTTGAAAGTCACCAGTGGCAGTAACCTGTGGTTTCCACTGTGTTGTCAACACACCGATATTTCAATTCATGAAGACATCTCTTTCCCACTGAAAGTTCGAATTAACTTTTTGGTTTACAAGTATCCTGCTTATATGACTCAACTAAAGATTTAACTCTTAATGAGTTTCATTTCAACAGCCAGAATCACACAAACACACACAAAAGGATAGTACTGTTTACTGCTGCTATGCTCTTATTTGGATCACATACTATGGCAGATGCATTTTAAATTAATACAAATGCATTTCTTATAGATCATTTTGCATATTTATTACTATTATTTTCCCCTATTGACAGCTAATGTTTTCATGCAGAGAGTGTTGTGTATTCTCTTACAACAATAAAAGCTCTATGATTTAGGGATATCACACAAATCTGTTGTATACAGAAATGCATTGTGTTAACATATGATACTAGTGGCTTTGGTGTGTTTGGACAGCATGTTCAGCATCCATGTTATGTGCAAGCTGTGCTTTTTCTGTTAGGCCAGCAAACACTGCTATGCTGCAAACATTTGTTTTTAACTGGTACTCTGTTTAAAAAAAAAAAAAAAAAAAAAAAAAAGGCCAGACAGCCGTTAGACTGGCTACGTAGTTCCTCCGGATAAAACTCAAAAGCATGCTTAAAATGCCCTCCAGCCAAGCCCCCCACTGGCAAGGCAGCCTGTTCAGGGTGAGCTTTCAACCAAGGGGGGGAAAACAAAACAAAACATAACACACATAAGAAGGACAATGTCAATGTGTGGGCCAAAGTTGGCGTATATTCAATATAAAGCAAAGAAGGCGCTTTACGGGTACTGCCGCCACGTAAAGATTACTTTGATCCTCACACTGACTCCCGCTCTCATCTGCTGGGCCTGTCATAATTCAATTAACTCTCACCACTATGCATCATCTTACCGCGCCCCGGCCCCACCCTCGCACATTACGGAATTCCTGTCCATGAGGTCAGCGCAAATATCAGGGCAGACTGACAATGAATGTCTAGTGATACAGGTAGCCATAGTGGTATAAATACCAAAAATAAACAGATGACTTAATTACATGTGCCCAGAAACATGTAACCAATACAACCAGATCAATTCAAAGTAAGTTTCACTGTCAGGAGGACACATATACTTATCATCATGGGAACACCGCTCTTTTGTTTTTTTTTTCCATCTCTGAAAGCAGAGTTTTGAATATTTCCTGAAAAAAATAAAATCCATATTCTACTCATATTTCCTTTGCGTCATTGTTCTCCACTTTAAATGTGCGATTTAAGAGCAGATTTATCTAAGTGTCATTTGCATCTGATTTTGGCAGCAGCACTTTGATTTGAAATATACTTGAAACAATGAAAAGGATCCCGCTGACACCCCCTCATAGCTGCTAATGTGAAAACAGTCACAGGTAACATTGTACTTGTTGAGCCTGTTTATAAATGTGTCTAAGTGAATGTATCATTTAGCAGGAGAAATGACTTGGAGCCGCGATGTCAGCAGTTTTGTAAAACTCATAAGTTCTCTCTTGGATGGATGTGTATGATTTTTATCAGGTAATAATCAAAAGTATGTTTCCTAGGCCCTGCTGTGCCTCTCTGGAAAAAAATGTCAGCAATACAATTGTATGGGTAAATGAGTTTGTAATTACAAAATTATAGGTGGGTACCACTTTGCATGTTATTTTGAATCTAGATAAGATGCTATCAACGATGGCTAATCTGTTGCCTTGGATAATTTATAATTCACATATTTCAGTGATGCTGGTTCAGAAAGGAAAGCTTATTCATTCATGATTTTGGCAGCGTTGATAACTTGGGTCATTAGCGTGGAAAAGTGGCTGTTTAACCTTGCGAGGCAGCTGGAAAAATATATGATCTTGAAAATCAATTTTGCTACTTTTCAAAATGATACCAATTTTTATGACTGCACCAATTTGCATCCTTTGATAAGGTAGAGGAGGTGGAAACTTGCATGTTTTGGAAAGTCAGAAACCAAAAGCTTGTTGACAATGCCCAAAAGAGTGTATGAAATAAATGCAGCATCAGTTTTATCAGAACTGGAAATGTCTTTATTTTAAGAAAGGTCATTGCCATAGGCTTTCTTCCTAACTGCCTTCCACAAAAAACACTGACTGCTTTGTCAAGCTGGTGCTTTCACATTTGCCATTGAAATTGTTTTGAAAGTGCATTCTATTTTCAGGTAGTCAGTTCTCTGTAGATTTGTTAGGAAACAAAATCCTTTGTTACCATCTTTTTAATCCAGGTGAGTTTCAAGACACAATTAAATAGCAATGCCTGAATTTTATTCTTTTTCAGCAGTTTATTTATTTACTTTTGTCAGTTTCAAGTTATTCAGTGACCATTGTGAGCTTTCATCCTTAAACATAAAGGCACTTTAACACTGCACTTGTTGTTTGCCACGCCCACCGTGAGTTAAGGCTGAGTGCAAGCTTTCTGGTATTTGCTGCTAGTTGTGAAGCGACCAAACGGGAAGTAGCCTGGTACCTTCTCCCGTTGGTTTCGACTGAAAGTTGCTCACAGCTCAGCAATATGTATTTCTCACTGTTTCAATGGAAAGCCCATTTGCTTATAACAGGGAGGAGGAGGGAGAAGGACAGCAACTAAATGGAGGTCATTCCAGTTCATGCAATTGTAATGGCACCCCAGGATCTGGGGGAGTTTAGGCTCATCTGTGAGCTGCAGTTCCATGAAGACCACTTTGAGGTGTACTGCAGGCTGAGCAGGGAGCAGATTATTTTTTTCCCCCACATCACGTTATGTTATCTGTCTTGTGTCCTAGAGCTTGGGACACTGGGATGCCGCATTAATTGTTGATTCCTTCATTTTATTTTCACCATACAACTTCGCCAAAATTTCCTATTAGATGCGGCAAGATGTCATTACACCATGCTGTCCGAATTGAAAAATGTTCAATTAGGGCAAATCTGCCATGGCAGCAGGCGCCGACCTCATGTGGTGTCAATCTCTGCAGCATGACGCCGCACCATTGCGTCATGGCAGCAGATACACAATGAATGTGTTGGTCGACAGTGCACTGCGCTGTGCGTTATAAAAAAGGCCTTTTGGTTACCAAAAATGTAGCATATGTCTGTGTATTGGTATCCAGCCTATCACTTTTTTTCATTTGATAGCTAGTTAGCCGCTAGTCAGAACTACTGTGTAAATCACAAAAGTGGAGGGCAGGGGAAAAAAAGCACAAATTTGATTTTCGGGTGCCTTGGATAAAGTCTGATTATGTAAATAGTTTTTTTTAGAGACTGAATTGGGAAGAACTAGAAATATAGGTGTGACTGATATTGTGATGATGACGATGTTCTTTTCTCGTTGGTCAATTTGGCCATCCCAGCATGACGATCACTGACCAGAAGTACTTTTTCCTGAAACATTTGGTTTACTTTAAAATGTAAGACTTCAAGGGCATTCAACTTTGGATGTTCCATTTTTGCTCTGCTGAGCCAAAGCACATGACTAAATGCAAAGAATGGTGTCTAAAAGTTTGGGACATGTGAAGGTGAAAAAGGGAGGGGAGCATCTGATTGTCACTCTTGCAATGGCCGCATTCTTGTAAGGTCAGTGATCCAGGCTATACAGTATGCGAATGTTGACAAAGGTATGGGGTGTGTGCTCTTGTGTATGTGGAGAGGTCAGGGCTGTCACTGATCCCCCCCAAAAGCTATATTTACCCAGGCGTGATTGACAGGAGCAGTTGGATTGAGCTGGGGCAGTGGTAGGGGCGTTGGGGATGAGGGGGGTGTCTGTAAAGAAGTACACCTGATTTTAGTTCAGATGCGGAGAGACATCGGGGGCAACCGCACAACCCAAATCGGGGTTTCTATTCAAAGCCAGCTGGTCTGGCTTTATCACATGCAGAGCATTTATTTTGGGAGCTTTGTGGCTATTTGTAGTTTTCCGTTTATCCCCTTTTGCACTCGCTTTTTTTTTTTTAATTGTAATTACAATTTGTTTGGGCCTCAGCTGGTGCTGCAGGGTGTAACTTCCTGGGGAAGCAGAGTAACGGCACGGGTGAGTTGTCTCTTTTCCCCCCAAAAAATCTAATTAAGACCACACAGTGGGTCAAGGCTCCCTAAACAGATTAGGCAATAATTTTGATATTTGAGCCTCTTATTAAGAAATCTTTAGGTTAATTTGAATGGATGTTTTTGCTCATTTCATACCTGGATTTAGTGAATTGTATCTCGGTTGTAGCAGCGTGAACAATATCTAAAGATACATTCCATTGTTGTTGGTTTAGAGTTTTCCCTGCATTGGTACAATGCAATGACACCAGAGACACTACAACATCAAAGGCATGATCATCTCCCAGCTGTTGCCAATCGTCTCCTTCGAGCACTTAGTGAAAATGCGACTGAAGCACCTGGAAAAGTGTGTCTTAAACTTTTAACGTGTAAGGTTTTTATACCTCCAAAGTAAGACAAATGGTTGGAGGCGTTAAAGTGTAACTTAATATAACGGTATTTCTCTGTTTCTAATTCTTCACAGTCAGTTTAGGTTACTGCTACATTTAAGCGTAATTGCTTAGAACATCTCCGTTCACAGTCTGGAACCATTGGTGAGAGAAAAGAGCTCCAACATGCTGTTTGCTTTAAAAATGACTCATTTCCTCAAGGTAGCTCCCCATGTAGCAGATACACACTTCAATAACAATATGCATCACAGGGTTGGTGTTTAAAGACACACTGAGATAAAGTCTGGAGACTTCATCTTTTTTTTTTTTTCTCAAAATCCAAATAAAATCAGAATGAAACAAACTGAGTACAAGTAAAATACTTGTGGTGAAATACTCTATTTAAAATGTTTGAAACTTTATCAACCACTGTTTTGGAATAAATTAATTCCTCATTTCGTACAAAGAATAACAAAATACTGAAAATGTGCCGCTTTTCCTTGTAAACTTGTAATGCCTGTAAACTTGGACCCACTTTACAGTAACTGTCCAGTCTTCACTTATTAGCTTTTCTGCCCTCTGAATTCCACTGCTTTGATGGGCAGCCGAGTTGAGGAAAGATCTTGTTTTCTCTCTCTGCAGGGAGGTGAACGCACTTTTGCATTTGCCTCTCTGTCTTTGAAAACTCACTTCATCCTGAAATTTAACCTGATTTCTGCATTGCCGCTGTTTGTCATGTCGTATGACTTGTAGAGATAGTGTTCTTGAGTTATCATCACTGGTAAGAGATCCATGAATAAGACCGTGATTTAATTTTCCCAAGATGTAACTTACTCAAATCTCAGACATGCCTGTGAGTCTTTTGTGTTTAGTTTAAGTGGAGTGTTATTTAATCCATTTATGCTGTGTGAGGTTCTGACTAGGGTTTATGGAAATAAACGTTTCAATATAGTATAGCAGTGATTTGTTGACAAGTATTTTGTTAAGACTTTTGACAGAAGGCAGGACTGTAGTTAGTAGTTACGCAAAGTGTGTTCTTGTAGAAAGCACATTTCATTTTTAAACAAATTATCACTGAAGAGCTTCCCCCCCCCCCCCCCCCCCCCCACATATGAAAGCAGATACAATTGCTGTATGGAAAGAAGTGTTTTTGTTGTTGTTGTTTTTTGGCACGCTGTAAAAGCTTAGACTCGTATCATTGTTTTACCCTCCAATATTTTTTATGATTATGTGTTTTTAACATTTCCACTCCCCTTCTATCGAACCCCTTGAGCGCCATCGAGACCCCAAAAATCAGTATGACGCTCCGGCGCCATGATACAGCGGCACCGCGCCGGGGCGGCCTAAATCTATAGAACACAAGCGCTGGCGCGAGGCAGCTCTTTTGATCTGCAGCTAATCTCAGTTGCCTGCCTCCCCTCTGATCATGTCTGAATAAGAATGAGTTTGGGGGCCTTCCTGGAGGCACAAAGAGCTTTAGACTCAGCCGCTCATCTGCTGAGCTCCAGCGCGCGTCCATGGTCGCGAAGACTCCGCTCGCGCACACATCAGAGCCTCGTTTAGATGCATCATATTCATTTTTTCTTTCACAGTCAGATGCTATCAGCTGCTTCTAGAGCGTGTGGAAGAAGTAGCATTGCCATGCAGAGTGATCTTTAATTGTCAGGGTCAGCAGCTGCAGGAGGGGCTGTTGTGTCGTGGTTACTATAGTGAGTGAAAACACTGAGGGCAGTTGGCATTTTTGGTCCAGGCAAAGGTTTGCCTTGAGATTTCTGGCCATTAAAATATGCCAGCATTCAATACTCTAATAACCCAATTGCTGCTACTTATACACTTTGGGCCCTATTCTCCCGTTCGATCATCTTTTTTTTTACCCACCTGTATTACGCACCTTTCACATACGCGCATTCTCCCTTCCAGACTTCTGACACACCCACCATGCGTAACCTGGGAATTTGTGCGCAACTACTAAAAAGGCATCATTCATTGAAGTCTGAGACTGGCTGTAAATCATAGAGCATGGAATTTTCCTGAGTTTTGTGAATGTCATTCAAATCCTTTAAAAAATATAGCACACTTTAAGTATGAAAAATACCTTATGTAGCGGATGTGTCGTCGCAGGCCATGCGGGCTACTGTCATGCGAACCGCTCCCTCTAACACGCTACATTTCGAAGGAGAGCATTTTTTTTGTAATTCTGTATGAAATTAAGCAAATAAAAGGAATTTAATCAGAATACTGTGTTTTTGACTGAACACGTTTGTTGGTCCGTTAATAAAAAAGGGATAGATCAGCCGTACCTAAGCTTCTTTGCGACATGGAACAGATGAGTCACTTTAACGTACAGTATTTGATGACCAACATACAACCCAAATTCCAATGAAGTTGGGACATTGTGTTAAACATAAATCAAAAGAGAATACAATGATTTGCAAATCATGTTCAACCTATATTTAATTGAACACACTCCAAAGACAAAATATTTAATGTTCAAACTGATAAACTTGATTGTTTTTAGCAAATAATCATTAACTTAGAATTTTACGGCTCCAACACGTTCCAAAAAAGCTGGGACAGGGTCATGTTTACCACTGTGTTACATCACCTTTTCTTTTAACAACATTCTATAAACGTTTGGGAACTGAGGACACTAATTGTTGGAGCTTTGTAGGTGGAATTCTTTCCCATTCTCGCTTCATGTTCAGCTTCAGCTGTTCAACAGTCTCCGTTGTCGTATGTTACGCTTCATAATGCGCCACACATTTTCAATGGGAGACAGGTCTGGACTGCAGGCAGGCCAGTCTAGTACCCGCACTCTTTTACTACGAAGCCACGCTGTTATAACACGTGCAGAATGTGGTTTGGTATTGTCTTGCTGAAATAAGCAGGGCGAATCAAAAAGTGCAATAGGATTTTTCACCAACAAGGGGCGCAGCACTTACTAAAGCCTCTGGAGTGAGGAAAAATAGGAAAAGTGCTTAAGGCCACGGGAGAATGAGCGCAGCATGTGTGCAGGGCCAGATTTGACAGGGAACGACCATATTTGAGGGTTGCTTTAGAAAGAGTGCATACCTGTCACAAGGGTGCCTAAATGACAGATTTGAGTGAATGGGAGAATGCCCACAGCCAGAATAGCAGCTGCGCGTCTTTTCTTACTTATGCACACAGGAGACTATGGCCCTATATGCACAAATGTATAATAGTATCCCAAAGGTACTCTACTTGGGTTGCAAGGGAATGGAAAATTTCCAGCAAGTTTCTGGTAAATTTCCATGGGACTTTAAACTGGAGAATTCTGGAAATTTTACAAATTGGAAACTTTTCAACTCATCTAAGTATGCCTTTATGAACCTTTGCACTTTGCACATGGTCACAGTCATGCTGAAACGGGGAATCGGGCCTGTACCCAACTGTTCCCACAAAGTTGGAAGCATAGCATCATCTAAAATGCATTGGTAAAATCAATAGCCCAACCCTTGAATAACACATTCGTTGATTGGGGGTGGGTGCCAATACTTAGAACAGAGATGGGGAAACATTTTCCTTTTTCAGTCCTTGAAGGGCCATACTAAATTAATGAAAAAAATAGGGTTCAACAATGTAACGCAAGTGTATTATTATTTATGATCAATTGTTGGTTAAAGGATTTGGGCTTCTTATTTTTATGACCTTTAATCTGAAGTGTCATTAACTTTTTTTTTTTAAATTGCATGGCGGGCCTCTTGTGGGCCATGTATATACATTCTGAAGGACGTAGGTTCCTTACCCCTGATTTCGTGTATAACGCTGAAATACTGAGTGTTTCATGCAGTTATGTGATGAGACGATCGGGTTGTATGTATTACTAATGATAAAACATAATTCATGTAATTGTCTAATATATCAGCCTTATGACATATTGAGGCTGCACTTCAGATTATTTACACTTGTGGATAATGGGAAGTGATCATTCTTGTTGCTGCACGTGTAACACTAATGATGTTTCGCATACAGCTTTTGTATCCATGAACATAAACATTAGAAAAATCCCAAAAAGAAAAATATTGCTACAAGTAGAGACAGGACAGTGAGAACAATGAAATAACTGTTCCTGTGCTGGAGCCGATAACTGGGAATGACTTTTCAACCGTGCAGTAGGAGGAAAAATCATGAACAGAAAGTGTATTTCTCTTTCTCCCTTTCTATGAAGCAATGAAGTTGACACAAAGAGGACTTTGAAGCCACAATACGAAGACACAATGTATGGGAATTATATCGGTGGTAGCATTACAAGGCCGATAGACATAATAGCGTCGCAGACTGTTAGCAGAAGCGGGATAAACACTGAAATGTACAGACTTGATAATAATCTAGCGTCAACATACAATATGCGCAGTCACAGTTTTTAAATCAAAGTTCAGCTTTAGTGTATTTTTTAAAGTGGATAAAAGCTATGAACTTAGAAGTTCAAGTGCTATTACAAGTTAGAATGGAATAGAAAGCCTTTATTGTCCTTGTGTGGTGCAAATATAACAGAAGTGGGGTGCAACAAAGGTTTGTTTCAAGAATTGAAAAATAGAATAGCAAATGATTTAAAAACTATACTAAACACAGTCTAAATTATGCAGTGCAAATAGCATCACACACGTAGATTTTCAAGATCCTATTGTTCTTAAATCATGTATTTGTTATTTGTTCTATGCACCTAAACTTGCACACATTCGGTGTATACATTGGAAAATTGTGGAAGGTTTCTTTTTACACTTTTATAACAATTAAGCAATAGGATGTGAGGTGAGTCTCCTTTGCGTTACTGCATGCTCTGACTTTTGTCATTAAAATTTCATTTGTATTATTAATACAGTATTGTACATTTTACTAATAGCTGGTTGACTTGAGAATGTTTCGTCAGAGGGTTTGTTTTGATGTTTTACATGGTTCACTAATCTATCCACTTTTTTGTGACAATTGAGTGCCACATTACATCTTAATTGTTAGAGTTAAGAATGTTTTGTTGCTTTTTAGGACGCACCGATCCCCCTTTTTTTTTTCAGACCAAGTACAAGTACCTATATTTGATACATTTGAATACTCGCCGATAGCAAATACCAATACTTGGCAATGGTGTTACAGTATGTCTTGCGATCATGATGAAAATGTTTTTTTTTTTTTAATCAAATATTGTTCAAGAAGACAAAAGTTCTTGAAGATGCCATAGGTTTCACTCAAATAGAGTCAACAACTTTTTAGAGTAATGATTTGTCATTTGACATTTTAACACCCAATTGCATCTTTTTCTTCCAGTCTTGCTGCACATTTCACTTAAATGTAGCCTGCAACACAAGGTAATTCAGTTATGTGGTGTCTCAGTCTGAGCACTAGGGGCACTATGTAAAAGGAGTACATCGATAAGAGACTGTAGAGTCAGGTGGATACACAAGTAGAAATATGGATGCCATGTTATCTGTATGTTAATTACAAAACAAAGTGAGTAAAAAGAAATACAAGGTTTATATCACACCATCGCTTACTTTTCTTTACTTGATATGCCTCGCTGCAGAGCGTGGGCTGCTGCGGCATCGTGATAGGAGACACCGGGGCCCCGAGAACATCGGTGATTGCCGAACGGCTGGTTGCCTCCGTTGCCCCCGGAGCCGAGTCCATCTTCCATTTTGCTGAGCATAATTTGCACTAAGCTAATAAAGTGTTGTCATCCATGTTCACCTTAAAGTATCTCCACACGACTGACATGGCTCCTACTCCACCTGCACGGAAGGTATACGTCAGGCTGGTACAGTGCTATCGGTGTCGTAGTATCGGATCATCTTTTTTCGAGTACAGGTGACGGCACCAATACCGATACTGGTATCCCTAGTTCTTCGTAATGTGTTATTGACAGTGGTTGACTTTTACACTTTTATAACAGTGAAAGTTTCTTCAAAAAAGTCTCATAGAATGAATAATGGTTTGATAGATTATTGGAACAGATTAGTTCCGCGCCCATTATCTCCACACATATACACATTCCAGACAAAGGAGCTTGCCCAGCATCCAAGAACGGATTGTGTTGGACCTTAGTCGCTCCACTGTGCCTGTGCTGTGGTGTAGAACTGCACTGTATCACTCTTGAGAAATATTTTTGAATATTTTGGTCCATTACGTGCAGTCTAGCAGGCTCCACAACGTGTGGAAGCACCAGTTGTGCACTGCCGGCCAGCCCGCCCTGTGGCGTCGCGGTGCAGCCAGTCAGCTCGGTCACAGGACCATGGGGCTCTTCCTGTGATGTAACAGGAGCATCAGGCAGAACAAAGGGAGAGCTTGTTGTTCAGCTTGTGCCTCATCCATTATGCATAAAAGGTGTACAGTTATAACACTGTTGGCTAAACGCGGCACATGCAAAATGGCCTTTGCGCTCTCATGTTTGACACTGCTCCCAGTCAGGGGTTGCTATCAGGGCATTGGTAATACTTTCTTACAGTGATTGTGTTGGTGACTATGTCCAGGGAGGGCACTGTTCTCTTCTCTGTGAGATATATGATTGTATTGTACTGTTATGATCAAACCATGCTTTCACAGGTGAGTGAGTCATACCATATTGGAACAGAACATCTCTTATGCAATACATTTGGTACAGCCATTTGCTAATATTGGTCTTAAAATGGCTGTTGATTATTTTAAAAAATACAAAATTAACTGTACGGCAGATATGTGTGATGTCCCTGATTTATTTCATTGGAATGTTTTCTTCTTTCTTCTCTAATTTGTTATATTGCATTTTTTTATTTCACAAAACTTATTAGTGAGCACAAATAATTACTGCTTGAAATTTAGATTTTCTGTTTTATGAAATATCTTTTCTGTAATATGAGGCACCTTTGCTTACTTAATTACACTGCACACTGATACAATGCCTGCAACTATAATTACTGACAATATTGCCCTGACTTTCATTACAAATCTGATTAATGAGGAGCTCCAAATTTTGCTTACTATAATGCTTTGAATAAGTAATACCAAGAACAAAGGCAGATCTGCTAGATGGGTATGGTGCAGTCCTGTGTAATATGGATATAGGCTAACTAGTATGATGTAGGACAAGCTCCAAAATCTCAATGAGGTTCAGTCCAAGATTTCAACGGGGGGAAAAATCTGCCTTTCATCACACCACATACTAAATAAAGTGGCCAAAATATTAGGAACAGGTCTAAATATCAGGAAGTGCAGAATAGAACGACAATAATATATTTTCATTAAACCAACTCTTTGACTGTGTCATTCAGAACTGCAATTTTCACCCTTTGTAAAGACAAAATTGTGATATCTCTTGTTTTATTGGATTCTATTAATTACTGTCATTTCCCTAATGAAGTGCCCAATAAGCATTTTAAATGTCCATCCATCCATTTTCTGAGCCGCTTCTCCTCACTCGGGTCGCGGGCGTGCTGGAGCCTATCCCAGCTGTCATCGGGCAGGAGGCGGGGTACACCCTCAACTGGTTGCCAGCCAATCGCAGGGCACATAGGATCAAACAACCATTTGCGCTCACAGTCATGCCTACGGGCAATTTAGAGTCTCCAATTCATGCATGTTTTTGGGATGTGGGAGGAAACCGGAGTGCCCGGAGAAAACCCACGCAGGCACGGGGAGAACATGCAAACTCCACACAGGCGGGGCCAGGGATTGAACCCGGGTCCTCAGAACTGTGAGGCTGACGCTCTAACCAGTCGCCACCGTGCCGCCCGTTTTAAATGTCTGGGACTAAATGTGATCAAATGTGTAGGTTTTAGTTCCTTTTTTAAAATTGTAATTATGTTAAGCACATTGCTGTTCAAATCACACACAGTGTTTTTTTTTTTATTCTTTTTTTGTTGAGTCTCCATAGATTAAGCTATTATACGTTTTTATCTAATCCACTAAACATAAATCATCACTTAACTGAGTGACGTCAGCTATGTATGGGTAAAATATTTTGTGGCTATAGCTGTGGTACTGGCTTCCAGCTATAAATGTGTACATTTCTTGAATTCAATATCAAAATGATGTGTTAAAAGTAGTGATTCACAATACCACTTTTTCAGAACAAGTAGCAGTACAAGGGCCTGCATTTGAGTACATACTGATATGCAGTACCAGTACTTGATAACGCCATTACATCTTGCAATGTCGATTAAAAATAATAATAATAATCAACTATTGTTCAGAAACACAAACTTTTCTTGAACATTCTATGTTCCACTCAAATATATGTAATGAAATATATAACATATTTTTGGAGCGACAACTTGTCACAAAAATATGAGCATTTGACAACTTCCCCGGACCATCAAGGAAACGTAACTCACCACACTGTGCATGCGGAGCGGAGCGGGCGACAGGGCTCGGAAAGGGATTGCCATCGCAACCCGCCTCTGTCACTGTTCGAGGAGTTCATCCTCAATTTTCAAGAGCATAACTTGCAGTCGCCTCAAATTGTTATCATCCGTGTGCCTTCGAATATCCAAAGTACAGTATCCTCCACACACACACGGTTGATATGGTTCCTGTCCGGAAGCTATATATCAGACTTATGATGTGGTATCGGTGCATACAGTATTGGAGCATTTCTACGAGTAACAATGCTGTAAGGTGCAGTATCGGCTACGATTGTGGTATCGATATTGGTGCATCCCTAGTTGAAACTGTTGAAAATAACTGTCTAGCCCCTAAATAAACCTTCTGTACACACTTATAAACAAACACGGTTCAGATCGATGAGCTTGTATCTGTAAGAGGTGGTCCCTCACATCAGGCAGCGTCACACTTGTCCCGAAGTCAATTGGGAGCGAGCAAAGACAGAATGACTGATAGCTGTAAGTACTTTATAAGCATCTTTCAGATGTATGTGACACACAACAACTACTGAGTGTTTTGTAGCTACGCTGCAATAGCCGGCTAATTCTCCAGTGTAGCACCTGCTTGACGTCTTCTGTGAGTGGCAGCTTGTGTTTTCACATGAGCCAGAGCCACAACAGATTGCAGCGAGCCTGTGCTGTTCCTGCATCACCCTGGAAATGTGTTTGTGTTTATATCTTTTGCTTGTGAGAGACATTCCTTTCTTTCCACCTCTTTTACAGAAACACACATTTTTCTAGGCGGGCTGTAGTGTGTGTGTGTGTGTGTGCGTGTGTCTGTGTGACACATGCTGTGAAGTGGCTGCCAGGAGAGGCTTAACTAACAATCCAAGAGAGATCGCAATCTGCAAACCACACGTGCGTGTTTCGTCCACTCGTATTGCCCCCCCCCCCCCCCCCCTTCCTTTACGGCAAATGCCAAATCTCACACAATTGCACTTGTCTAAATGCCTTACGTGTGTAAACACAGGATTGCACGTTTGAATCAACATAATTGTTTTGCTAAACTGTTAACGTGTCTTTGACGAGACAGTCAACTACACTTGTGCACACTCACGCCTCAAATAATGAGCTTAGGATCACATTTATACATAATATGATCATGGGCTCAGATATCTATTGAGTTGGACAGGAAAGGTTAAGAAGGCAAACTTATACTGTAATTACTTTCCATTTATGAGAAATTACTTTGGCTCAGGATGACATAAATGCCACAATATATATTTATTTAATCTGCAGTAGAGTCGGTTTGTTCGCACGCAACTATGCAATGTCTATATCGCAATCTTATGGGCACCATGTTGTAATCATCTGTCTTTATTTTCATTCAACCATATTTAGACTTGACCCAGCACTCTGCGTCAAATATGCAACAGGTCTCGCTCTTTGAATACTCTGATATACAAACTACTACTTTTATTATTTTTGCATCATGTAAATACAGATTTATTGTAAAATATTCTATACAAAATGGGAAAATAACTGTTGAAATCTGTTGCAGTGTCAAACTTTTGTCATTGTCATCGTCAAACATTTTTTAAAAAACAGTCTTAACTGTCATACAAAGATAAAAGTAAGTTAATGTTATTGTTGGGGAAAAAAAGAAAAAAGAAGCCTAACTGTTATACTGTTAAGTGCTAATGAAAAACAATATCCTAACCCTAACTTCTGACAAAACCTTCAGGCTTCTGCTAGAAAGCAACAATTTTGGGTTAATCAGAGGAACTTTAATATTGAATATTGTGGAAGGTACAGTATGTGCTCACTCGCATTTAACATTAGTTTGAATGTGACTGGTTCATACAAATGAGTTGTACTGTTTATTGGCCACATTAACGGGGGAAAGGTTTTGAAATTATTTACCTTGGTCTCATCACCAAAAAAAAGGGGGGAAGCATTTGAACAGGAGTGTAGACTTTGTCCACTATAGATCCCTCCCCTACTATTTAATGACATTGCGATATGGTCATTATAGTCTACATCTACTGGTGGCCTCAGACTTTTTCACTATACTTTAGTCCAATTATTGAAGGTACTGAAATCGTGCATGTATTTTGTATGATTTCATGGATTTAAAAGACACAGACACAAAAACATTTGAGAGCATGTTGCACACACCTTCACATTTATGTAGATGGTGTTGTTCCTGCACACTTCTATGCAAACAATTACCATGTCAGTGACAGGTTCTCACTCCCTCCTCCGCCTCCTCCTCCTCCTCTTCCTCACGCTTGGCTCCTTTGCTTCTCTTTCCAGGTGCCAACCAAAGAAGAGCACAAGCCTTGTGAACACTGACACGAGGTCTCAGATGAAGTGCTAAGAAAGCTACGATACATCACATGAAGGCACATTGAACGTGGTATGTTGCAAGAACTCTCATCATTAAGTGGCCACATAGCTGCAGCAAAGGAGTCTGATGTGTGCACTCTTGGTAGTTGCCATGTTGCAATCGTCACCCTCACGTGACAAAGTGTATTGATTGTCAGAGGTCTGAAGAGGGCAGAAGAAATGCTATTAAAGATTCAGAGGTCAGGTGATGTGAAGGTGGCAACCCGAGTCATCAGACACCAGCGGGGTTGCATTACAAAAACGGAATGGCCGCCCGTCAAGCAGATTAGCTAGCTTGATTTATTTATTAACTGATTTGATAGGCCGCTACGCCCCCAGCACGCCTCCAAACTGACTGACTGAATGCAGCACAAAGCTTATGCTTCACAGGTGAACTTGAAAGGAAGGAAAGATTAGGACGATGCTTGGTGTCGACTTACACAAGTGAGCCACATAAAGGATCGTCTTTTCTCTCATATTAAATGTAGTTTGGGGGGATATTAAGATCATAAAGCAGGGCTGTCCTCTTCCCCCCCCCCCGAGGGCTGGATACAGAAGAACTGAAGGGACCACTTTGAAATTCTTTAACTTTATTTTATTCATAAAACCAATCCATCAAGCAATTGTATATTGGTTATTTACTGTATGTATAATAGTAATCTTACACAACTGCCATGTCACTGATTTCTGTTGAAGGCAAATAGTTTCCAGGATTTTTCTGGATTTTAGGGTGGCCCTGTAGCCCACTAAAATAAATCTGGACCTGCACCTGTGCAACAGCTAAAACCCACATTCAAAACAAGCGCAATCTGTACTAAGATGACCGTTTATAAAGCAGTTACTTGAGGATCAAATGTGATGCGTTCATAAACCCTGGCATAGAGCAGAAAGTGGAGGAAACCATTTTTGCTTCTGAAACTGAATTATCTTTATTTACCGGTATGAAGAACGTTGTCAATGTTGTTGCAAATACAAAGGAATTTCAGTTTTTGAATGACCTCGTCTTTATATGATTCGGTTTTTGACTATTTTTTTTCATCTAAATTTTGTCCCAGTTTTCGTACATCCGGTCGGTTTTTTTCTTGCAAAAAAAAACCCCGCGTCATTCGGCCATTCATTTCCCGGAATCGATGAGTGTTCATCTGAAGCATTTCTTAAGTTGTTTAAAAAGGGTTCAACGGATAGCAAGGGTTGTTCCACAATGCAAGCTTTTGTTAAATGAGTTATTCTCTCTAAAAAAAATTTTTTTTTATATTTTTGGGTATCTGGAACACATTAATTGGATTTACATTATTTCCTATGCAAACTATTGCTTTGGTTTTCGTATGTTTCGGTTTTAGTCAGACTTTCTGGAACGGATTAATCATGGAAACTGAGGTTCCACTTTAGTTTCTTTGCGTCTTTGGATATCTAGAAAAGCTCTATATAAAACACATTTGTTAGTAGTAGTTGTCAGGGGCGTCACACCCATGTCGATTGCGGCTGGCGCAACTATGGGATGAACATGCTAACCCAGGAAGATTTGAAATTCGAACCCAGATCCTCAGAACTTGCTAGACTGCTAGAACAATGTGCTGCCACTTCCCAAATCATGGTATCCAAATACAAAGTAGCTGTAAGCAAAAAAAGGTTGTTGTTTTTTTCCTGAGCTGCTCCTGCAGTTGTCATATAATTAACTTTCAAGTCAGTGTTGGAAGAACTGCACATAAGTAAGTCTGTAAAGCAATGTTAATCACTAAAATAGGTTGCTATAGCAATGAAAGATGCTCTACTCCTTGCATTACTTCATTTAATTATTTATTTCAAGGTAGTGTCGCATCAATGTAATTTTATAGCGCTTATTTCAAAGTAGGTGGGTATTTTCCCTCATTTTATGCACACGGGTTGATTACAAACCAAACAAGGGGTTTCTTATGTGACGTTGCATAACATGGAACACGCTTGAACCATTCAAAATCTCCCTTCTGACAGCCATATAATATTAGAATAATAGAGCAGGATTATTACAAGGCCGATCCAAGAATCATCTTTGTATATAAAGCCATGGTGATGCCTGTCTGGCGCTTATCTGAAGTGGCAAACTTGCTGCTTTAATTGTTATCGTCACACCAGTGGAGTGGATGTTTTGAAATCATCCGGTTGGACGGATAAGGGCTCGCTAATTCCCCATGCTTACTGTCTGTGTCAGGCCTTATCATCTGTAGATAGCGCCTTCTTCCACAATGATTGGCGCCTTGCGGGAGGTGGAACTTTTTTGACAGGAACCACCAGCGAGGGGGAGGGGATGGTGTTCAGAGCTGAATGGCATTTTTTTTTTTTTGTCAACATGATTATCACATTAGACAAAATGTACATAAGACTATTTAAGCACCGTTTATGCTATTGCACCCCTAATGGGTTCTTTGTGCAAAGACTCTCGCGTTGCGGAAGAGTGTCTTGGTCCGTTATGGTTTTGAACAATTGCGTTATTCTACACGCCATGTTTACAGGACTTGCCCAAATGATCCAACACAGACGTACATCGTCCTTAGTTCCGAGACAAGTCCTCCTCCCAAGCACTGTGGGGCAATTTAGAGAAGGGCTTGAAGATGAATGCCTCTTCTTAGATACATGGGTATGAAGGTACAAGTCAATCTTCTTCCTAATAGTGTGGTTACGTTAGATATGGGTTATCAATACCCGAATAAACAATCCGGTTGGTGGTATAATATGCGTATGATATTGTAGTAATGTTAGAATGAACATTTTCAGCACGAAAAAAGGCTCCCTGTGTAAATGTAACGAACTTTGAATCTTTGTAATCCAAATTTAGAGTAAAATTGTAATTCTCAGATCTTTAACTTTAACTAGGCTATTTCTCCTTTTAATTTAATGTTTTAACGCACTGCGGTGTCCAGGAAAGCAGGATCTGGGACCGACCAATACACACTGATGAGCCAGTCCGTGGCTGGCTATTGGTGTGTTGGTTATTTTCCCCCATACAAACAATCAAGCCAGGCAATCAAGGTCTACTTACAAACAGGTGAAACATTTTGTAGCATAAAATATTCCTTGCTGTTTTTAGCCTGATTCCATCTCTTATACAGTAATGTGTTCAAGTAAAGTAAATACGAAAAAAAAAGTCTTAAAGTTGCTTGAAGTCGTACAGTTACAGGAGAGTTGTTATGACAACGACAGTCATAATGTTACATTTAAAAGATGCAATGTTTCGAGAAAAAAGTCACAGCGTTACAACGAAACAAAGTTAATGTCACGAGAAAATAAAATGCTGCAAGAAAAATAAAGATTCCGAAAATAAAGTCTACTAGTGATGGTGCTGATGTGCCAAAACGTTCACACTAACGTTGTCTTCATTTATTTCTTTATTTTTTGTTGCCTTTTTTGTCACATTTTCCTCAATTTCATCATCATATCCATCTTTTGAGAGACAGTAGTCCATAGCTTAGAAGTTATTTTACCACCCTTGGCTGGCTTTTACTGTATAGACTTTATCGACTCCCTCTGCTTCATTATAGTACATATCGTAGAAGTATTACGCAAGTACTGCTTCGCCGACTATACACACAATTCGCTCATGTTCATGCTTTGATTCAATGGACATCAGCCGCTTCTTCTTCTAAGTACTCACTTTCTTAGGACCCTTGATTAGAAAAAAGACCTGCACAGAAAAACGAAAAATACGAGAACAAAACTCAACATGTAACTAACTGTAATTTCGCTGCGAGGTAACCGCGTGAACTGATGGTGGCCAGGTGTCGTGTAGTGGCGACGTGTCAGAAGCTCACGTCAAAGTCAAATTTTTGCTCACAACACAAAGCAACAATTGGACCGAGCGACAGCTCGTAACGCGGAAAGCATGGAAGTTGGGGCACTTGTAAATCACAGCTTTTACTATGAATAATTTGCCTATGTTCGTCTATCAATGCCAGTGACGTATAGTGACAGGCTGAACAATGAAATCCTCTTCCAATAGATGGCAGAAGCTGGAATTAACCTTTGCATCCACCTGTTGCCATTCAATTTTGTGTTCAAACAGGGCAAGATTTCACAAGTCTCCATTCATTTGTGAATGAATGGAGACTAGAGCATCATTATTTTAGTGTATATACATTTTTAAACATTTTTGTACTGTGGGATATTTCTCATGTAAAATAAGTGCCTTGGTTGAATCAAGTTTTGGAAACACTGCTCTGGTCCTTTCTGAGCATTTCATTGTGCATCCACTCCAGTGTTTCCCAACCAGTGCCGTGAGAGCTCATCAGGTACGGTGCGGGAAATTGTCCAATGTCACTTAATTAGTTTGAACATTATTACAAATAATGTATCTTTGTTCATTTATCCATGCCTGTGACATAAAGTTACAGTCAACAATTATTGTAAATGCTCTTCAACTAGATGGCAATGAATTCATAGTGAATCGTCTTTTTGTCACGTTTTTGTATGTTGGTTTTCGCTTGAGATTTTTGCTAATGTCAACTATGTGCCTCGGCTCAATAAAGGTTGGGGCAGTACTGGTCCACTTAGAGGGGCTGGCGCTCTGACAAACCATTAGAGCAGACGTGCCTCTTTCATTAAAGTCCAGTTAGGGGGAAATGAGAGCCCGTCCCCTTTTCTCAGGACGAAAAAAATAAAAAAAATACTATTCAAAAAAGAAGAAGAAGAAGCCATGCGCTAAGAGGAAATAGAAGACGGGAGGTTTTATGGAAAGACTCTGTCACGATTAGTGGGAAGAAGAAGAAGAAGCAGCAGCAAGACCGTCAAGCTTCCCAGACAAGAGCAGACGTTCGACCCTACACCAGCACCACCTTCGCCACCCACCGGCACCGACACCGACACCGAGCCACTGGGTCTGCACCCGGCCGCGCGGTACCGACGGACACCTCTGCTGCCTGCGCACACGCTCACTGAGCGATTACAGAGGGAGAAAGAGAGAGAACAGGAGAGAGAGTGAGAGAGAGAGAGAGAGAGAGAGAGAGCGAGAGAGAGAGAGAGCGAGCGCTCGTAGTTCTCCATGACATTGTGGAGACTCCCAGCGTGTACTGTAGATGACTTTTTTCCCCTCCCAGCGGCGTCCTCTGCTAAGTTGCGCTCCTGGATTTTAAGTGCGCGCTCGAGCGACTGTCTCCCGTCCAGTCAGTGCTGCGCTGTCCCGTCCGGACCCGGAGCCCGACCCCGACCCACCGGCGGACCTGCTCCTCGCTGCTCGTAACCTTCCTCCACGTTCGCAACAGACGGATGCGTTTTCTGGCTTCTTAAAGTAAGTAGCAGCGAGCGCGTGCACGTCGGCTTTGACAGTAGTTTTATTTGTATTTTATGAATTATGATTCTTTTTATTTTTTTGCTTAATTTTATACACTTGTGACGCGCGCACCTCTCAACAAAGTTCCAGTTGCGGTGAGAATCAGCTCGTTAAATCGCTGTTGATGGTGGGTTTGGAGTGAGGCTCATCGCGTCCGCATGCAGGCGCACACCTCAACGTTTATAGCCCACTAAACATACTTTATTTGACGCGCGCACACACACAAAAAATAGGTTTATTGTGCTCAACTCGGATTAGTATGATTTAACAGTTTGCTTGGCTTTATGAAGGAGTAATATAAACGGACACTCCAGAAATTTCTTTTGAAGTTGAATCACCTTTTAAAATTGGAATTTTATCCTATCAATAAAATAAGGACAAACACAGTGCAATCAATCTTTGTGGATAAATTGGAGACGACTTTAAACACATCGGGGCAGTGATTATTATTTGTAATTATTTTTTTATTTTTTATTTTTCCCCCCAATCATCACTTTATATAATTTCACATTCAATTAAAAGTCTTGATCCTGAGTTTAAAGTCAGATATTGTAAGCAATTATGAATACATAATAATTGAGGAGATGTCACGCGGACCAAAAGTAATGGCAGAAACGTAAACTAGTATTTCAGTGTTGGCCCTCTCAGGCTTTATAAAATGTCTTTTTTCTACTTGTAAAGTATGTATTTGGCATAATTTATTTGAAGTATAGTGTTTAGTCTCATATGTTCACTTCAACTTGTTGCAGGCTGAGTATTAATAATGTTACCTTAATTCAAAATTCTAAAGTCAACTTTGACTGGCTGCCACCTTGGAAATAAAATTGTATGTATAATTTTTTTTTCAAACGATAACAGTCTACGTCATACCTATTGAAAATTAATTGACGATCAGTGTCCCCAAAACCCCCAAAGCAGTCTTTATTGCATGTACACTCACTGATATTACAACACACACAATTCATTTTAAACAGCAAATCCACCCTGAATTTCAATCACTTAATTTTAAATGCTGTTTATGTAGTTAAAGACATTAAGATGGTGGCATAACAAAAAACAATTAAATGTAAATTATGAATTTAAATGGCTTTTTAACTCTTTTTGCAGCATGTCAGCCTAAAAGTTCCCTTAGAGCGATTAAAACATTCAATTCAAATTTAATAGGATACATTTAGAGCTAGTGAAAGTTGTTTTTTTTTTGTGTGTTTTTTTTACTTTTACAGTGAAAATGGTTTTAGTGTAATCCAAATATTAGTCCCATTGCCCCCTCCTCCTGTGGCCACGGTCAATGAAGTTGTCCTGTCTGGCCTGTTGCTCTCTTGGGACTTAGCGTTGGCTTAATCCGCTCAGAGGAAGGTGAGTGCTCGCATGTGGACCCACGATTACACACTGAGGACTCTGTCAGCCAAGCACTGTAATCTCAGGGACCCCGTGCAAGCACCCCACACTCCACCCCCCACCCCACCCCCCACCCCACACACACACGCAGACGCGCATGCATCGACGAAAAGCATACCCTAACACTGTCCTGATTACTTTTTGTTTCGCCCCTTCTCCCTCCGGACAAATCATGTGGGATTTTGGGCGCTGATTCACAAAACCAACAATGACAACACACACTTACCCCTCTCAGAGAGGGATTAGAGGGTCACGTGTCCTGGTGATTGGCCGGGGCATTGAGCCGATTGTCAGGGCACTTTGCTGTACACTAGGGGCTCAGTGAGGCTTTACTTAAAGGAAGGACTCACAGTGTGTGCGTGTGATGCATGATCAGCGTGTGGAATGCCTGCAGCATAGGTGGTAATATTTGTACTACTTTTTTTTTTTTTTTTTTTTTAATTTGGGGATTAGCCTCCCTAAATGTGTCTCATCCATCTTGTCTCTTTTCTTGGAAATATCACAGGAGAAAATATGCCAAGTGTACCACACACATATGTAATCCTGAAGAAAAAAAAAGGCATTTCATGATTCTGTCCTTATGGAAAACCAGATCTATGAAAACATTTAGCTTCAGAGAAACATCAGAGGCGCTCATGTTTAAGCAAATAATTCAGCAGCCCCCTTTGCTACGCTTTAAAGTATTTTTTTCCCCCTCCTCCAATGGTGTTTCAAATATTTTAGAAGAGGTTTTGCAGAGTTTGCTCAGTTAACCATCAGTAGAACGCTCGTTTGCAGACTGCAGGTTGGCAAAGATGTGGCGAGAGATATCAAAGTACAGTAATTGGAGTTCATTCCCCTTTGGCTAAAAGGACAAGGTGATTCAGCAGTCAAGTAAATCAAATCATGAAAAACAGGTAGACCTCCAATAAAATAATTTGCTAAACATGTTACAACAAAGGTCATTTTTAAGATCTTTTGACCGACAAATACAAATTTGCCACTGGCTGTTTTGAAGCAGAGGAAAAGTTTCTTAATAACTCAAGGGCTTGTTATGTAGTTTGTTACACAAGGCCAGCCCGCCTTTTATGCTTTTGTGCCCATAATTTAATTATTATTGCACTAATGAAATTAGAGAACTCAGAGTTGACTTCACTTTTTATGCATCTTTTTGCCTATATTTATACTGGCAGCACCTTCTTTTAAAACTTTAAAACAACAAATCCAATAAATAACAGTCTTGAGTAGTTTATGGTGAATGCATATATTTGAAAATGTCCTGATTTTTGCATAATTATGCCAAGTATTGTGTCTCTGAAGGGTAATTAGCACTGATGCTCAGCAGCGTTCTGTGTGTGTGTGTCTGAGTGTGTGGTGGTGGGGGGCTTGTTCACTGGGGTGTTAAAGATCACAGCGGAATACATGAGCCTTTGATGTTTAATTGTATTGTAAAACACACTTAAGAATATTTTCTAAGTTGATTTTTGTTTTTGGTTGCTTTGTGCTTTGTGTTTGCTGCCTCTCTTTGTGTGTGTGTGTGTGTGTGCGTGTGTGTATATATATATATATATTGTCTCTGTTTAAACATAGGAATATTTATGCCTTTGTTTTTTAGTCTCACTTGTGTGAGGTTCTTTCTGGTGTATATTCAAAATGAAAATGTGTCGTCGTCTCTCTTCTCATCCTGAAAAAGGGTGTTTGAGGGCTTAAAAAATGGAAATCAAATCATATTTCTTAGTTAATCACACCGGCAATTTTATTTTATTTTTTTCCTAAAATGACGCGGTAGTGATGTCGTAATGAACACGGCAATCTAGTTGAACAGGACGTCCTGCCTCCTCCTTCCTGTTTCCTGTTTCCTGCCTGGCCTGTCGGTCACGACGGCGGCGGCGGCGGCAGCCTGCTGGGTGGTCCGCAGGCAGCCGCACGCTGACCACACAATGGTATCGTCAGCATTAGCCCACCTAAAGAGACACCCGAAACACCTCTCACCGTGCTTGAGGCCGGCTCCTTGAAATATTTGGATAGGGAGAGGAGGAGGGAGCTGTTGGACTGTGCATGATAAGACAAAGGAAACATTTAGAGTAGAACAAAGTTTGTACATTTCTCTCTAAATATTGGACAGTCTCTGTATCCAGGTTTAAATGTGGTTGTTTTTTTTAATTGAGCTCGCGCTACTTAACGTCCTCAACACTGACCTTAACCATTTGGCTGCCTTCCTGTGAAATTAAACATTTAATTTAAAGCTTGTGAGAAAGGCCACATGCTGTCTTGGACTACAACAGGTGTGTTTGTCGTGTTTAGATATGATGAGCTTGTATTGTGTCGCGCTCAAATCTGGCCCACCTGTGGCAACTTTTAACATATGTTCTCCTTAATGTGGTCCAGATTAGGACTACACCCAGTATGGAAAAAAAAATAAAGACAAGAAAAGAGATATAGAGAGCGGTTAAAAAAAAATGTTTTCCAGTCACTATAATTTATCATTGTCACATCTGCGACACAGCGGAGTCATTGGGTAGCATATAGTTCGGCGAGACACATAGAGGTGGCTCTGTGCACGAGCGCGCATCCATCTGAAGCCTCTCCTCCGCTCCGCCACAATCTTCACCGCCGCTGCTCCCGCTATCGAGTATTTTTAGTCGATCTTGTGTTGACACATGGATCCAAGAGGGAAAAATTACTCAAGTTTTAGCTTTTCTACCGCCGCCGTCTCACAAATTCTCCCCCCAAAAACTCAACAGTAAATCTCCTCCCACTGCAATGCACAATATTAAAGCGCTATTTCATGTCACATTCGAATGCTTCGTCTCTTAACATCGTATTAGTTGAGGCATTTCTGAGAATGAACATGATTCGTCCCAAACAAGAGGCTTCCACCTGCCAAAGACCAAACCAGCGTTCCTTTCCACTGTCATCTGGGCCGTTCCCACACTGGAGGCCAGCCTGTGAAATACTTCACAGCACAGGGTACTCGCATGGCCCAAGAGAAAGGGAAACTTTACAGTACTACAACGCCCACGCCTTATCTCGCCCTTATTTTTGGTCTGGCACTTGTAGGACTGTGATGCATGCCTTTTTTCCAAAGTGCAGCTCATGATGTCATTAATTTTATTCATACTTTATGGATGCGTTGTCCGGAGGAGTGGGGGCGGGAAGAATGGAGAGGAGCAGGAAGATGAAGAGAAAGGAGAAGAGATGGTGTTGCGGAAGGAGATTTTCAGTGGAGTAGCATGTATAATGAATGAGGGGGGCACTTTGTTTGAAAGTCCACCCCAGCGCTTCACTTCAAGCCTTACTGGCCAGAGTGGGAGCCTCTCTCTCTCTCGCTTACTTGCTCTCTTTAGAATCTCTGTGAGATGCTTTCACCTGGCTGCAGTTCGACCTGGTGGAAAAACTCATAACCTTGTAGGAGAACGCTCAGAGAAAGAGAGAGAGACAGAGAGAGAGAGCTGACAATGGAGCGAGGGTCGGGTGGAAAAAGGGTGAGGAGTGGGTGAGAGAGAGAGAGAGAGGAAAGAGGTGGTGTGTATAGCGCCCAGACGATACTGAGGAGAATACTGGCACCCGGCCCACACTTCCTAAATAGTGCTCTCTACAGAAATAGCTCAGCCTTGATATTGACTTTTGTCTGCCGCTTGTGTGTGTATGCTCAATAGAGTGACACTTCCATTGTTTAGTAAGATTTTTTTCCACTTTGGTAGTTAACTTTTTGGCACTGCGTGTGTTTGTGTGAGCAAGACGGGGGTGGGTGGGCGTCACCTCGAACATGTGGGATAAAAATGGCCTCTTGACTTATTTTTGGCCCTGTGCTGTCCTCATAGTTTTAAAAATAGCCGAAGAAGTGTGGGAGATACCTGCTGTTGCTCCAGCTTCGCTCCCAGGGCCTCCTCGCCGCATCCATCCGCCGCCGACTCGCTCCGAACGGCCCCCTTGGGAGCCGCGCAAACAGGATGAGGGTGTGAGAAAATCAGTGACTGGGGAAGAAAAAAAACTGTCAGGGTAAAAGAAAAATAGGGACACACACAGGCTACAAAGATGTTACAGCAACAGAAAAGCAAACCCTCATGTAGTGGCAGGGTGTGTTTACAACTTCATGGGTACTAGGCCTTTATACTTTGTTTATTTATTCACTACAATAAATAATGATGCCTGATCAAAATAATATATAATAATATATTCTAATATATTGTACATCAAGTGAAACTACAGTTTAAAACAAAATAAAAAGGGCTGTAATAGAAAACACGAGGATCGTTAATGTTAATCATCAAATCAGTAACAATATGCAGCCGACCTATTTACAACATTTGAGTTGCAGGCATTAAGACTGCAAATGAATCCCAGAGCTGGTTAGAGGCTGCTGTTTTGGTTAGCAACACACATTGACTCGTTAATGTCCATGCGTGAACAATGGTGTCAGTCAGTGAGTGTCAGCGGTAATAATAGTTACCACCGGTTATTTATTTTTTTCTCAGGGGTTCATGGGCGCTTCTATTTGAGTTTATTTATTTATTTTTATTTGAGAAACACCATTAATTATAATGGAGCCCACTATTTGAAGAAGTATGGTACTTTGACTCGGCATGCGAGGTCACAGGGTGGTTTTCTCTCCTCACTGCCATCTGCACGCCGAGGTGTTAATTTTGCTTCTGCATCTCGGGCATGTGTCATGTGAGCAGCGTCAAAAGTGTTAACTTTCTCTCTTCGCCTCGCGTGTTTGGAGTGCGTGACAAACGGCTCAATAAAAAGAAAAGAGTTTGAGGGAAAGTGTGACAAGTCTTTTTTCACATATGCTGTCATTTAGAAGACATTTCTTTTGTTATTTTTAAGATTGCATACGGTACATGCTATTTGCTCTTGAAATGAGTGGCACTCAGCAGCTGGGCCCCCCAAAATCGATGGCCAATAATCATATTAAGAGTTGGCCTGAGAAAAAGAAATATACAGACTGAGCGAGAGAGAGAGGCAGAGGCAGGAATCTGTGAAAATCATTAGTGCCCTTGGTGTTTTTCACACAGTCAGAGAGAGATAATTCTTTATTTCCAATGCACCCCTCCATTTCTCTTCTGTGTCTGTGAGGAGAATTGAGCTGCCTGTTATTAATGTGCTTTTAACAGCTTAATTTGATAAGCGGGCTACTTGTTAAAGAAGTCTTGGATTGTTCTCATAGAAAGAGCTCACTTTTTTTCTTCGTCTTCTCCCATGTTCTTCAAAATGCTGCCCGTCGATGACCCACTTCTGAGAGGTGGTTGAAAAACAAGGAAGAGCAGTGTAAAATCCACAGGGAGAAGGAATGAGAAGAAGGCAAAGAGAGGGTAGCGCCAAAGGAGAGAGTGAGAAGGGATAGTATGTGGGAAGTTAACGCAAATGTTTTTTTCCCCCCCCCTCTCTCTCTTCTTGCCGCCTCCTCACTTGCCTTCCTCAACCATCTTTGGCTCCTCTTCCCTAATCAAGGGGAAAATGCTTGGAACGATAACAGGGATTTGCTCTCAGCGCTCAGCAGCTCCCCTTGGTTAAGTACACGTGTAATACATTGTTTATTTGATATAATGCACAATAGGAGCCGCAGAAGCCAGCGCTGCGCCGCCTGCTGCCACCACCGCTGCACACGCGCGCGCACACACACACACACACACACAATGGGACTATGAAGAGTACTTGCAAGATCAAGTCAATTTTATTTATATAGCCCCAATTCACAGCAGATGTTATCTCAAGCCACTTAATACAATGACCAGGTCAAGATCCACACTTCTCCTACATTATATAATATATAATCTGTGAATACTGGACAACCTCAAGTTTCGTATCATTCAGTTTTTGACAAATTTTTTCATCAAAATTTTGTCCGAGTTTTCATACGTGCTCGGTTTTAATTTCATTTTCTGGAATCGGTAAGTTCTGTGAATAGGGTTCAACAGATGGCAATGCATGTGGTACAATGCAAGCTTTTGTTAACAATTCAAGGCAATAACCCTCCCGGTCTGCTCTGCAACACTCAGACAACATTGGTGTAACATATCCTGTCAAAAGTTAAACCTTCAAAAGAAAAGCATGTGGTGTAGTAACGGTTTTACCACGCTTTCTTTGGTCATGTGGTGGTTTCAGTTACACTCATTATAGAAGTCCAAAATAGCTTTAGCGCGACTATTAAGACAAGAGAAAGTTTGGTGACACTGTTATTCTATTTATATGCTTTTATTTTGAAGGCTTGACTTTTGACAGGATGTGTTACGCCGATGTTGCGCCTACTTTCCCTCGTGTTGCCGAGCAAAGTGGGAGGCCTGTTATTGCCTTGAGTTCTTAATAAAAACTTGCTTTGCCATCTGTTGAACTATTTTTACACAATACGACAAAACGTCCAGAGTGCCAGCCAAATGATAGAGAAGCAAGAAAGACGATAGCATATTAGTTGGAAAATGGCTCCCCTCTGCGCTGTATAAGCCATCAAGAGTCAATTAACTAAAGTAAATGTAAAAGTGAAAAATGTTCATTCATCCACTTCAATAGCCATTTATGTTTTCTTTCTTTAAAAGTACAGTTATTCTCGATAAAAAAATATTTTTATTACTATTTTTGTGTGTCTGAAATGGATTAATTGGACTTACATTACGGTATTTCTGATGTGGAATATTGCTTTGTTTTTCGTACGATTCGGTTTTAGTCAGACTTTCTGGAACGAATTAATCACAAAACCCGAGGATCCACTGTCTGTATATAAGTAAACCAACTGAACCCCACATGAGCAAGTAATTGGCGACGGAGGCAAGAAAAATGTCCCTCTTAGGAAGAAACCTTGAACAGAACACAGGCTCTGGGGGTGACTGTCTGCCTCAAGAGTGAGAGATAGAGTAGAGAGACAGGACACGGGGGTTGACCAGACTGGGGAGAGATGAGAGAGCAATGGGCACAACAACAGCCGTACCTACAATAGTAATCATATGTGCAGACACATACAGCGTGATCGTGCGCAGGTATGCGCAAACACACGTGTTCACACACTCCACCGTGCAAGTTCCCACACAGAGCTGTGATGCAGGTCACTTGCAGTGAGGGGTGAACACAGTGAGAGAAAACAGTATGGAATCAGAGGGGCGGTTAAGTGTGCGTGATGTTATTGTGTGTGTGTGTGTGTGTGTGTTGGGTGGTTGGCTAGCATTCTCAGGCCTTCTTTGGGTCAGAAGGCGAGGGGATTTTTAGGGGAAGGAATTGAGTGATATGAGAAAAATAAATGAAGGGGAGGAGAAAGAGGGAGAGGGGTTGTGTGTTGTGCCCACTCGTCGCTTGTTGTGAGTTTGTGTGGAAAAAGCTTGCGAAAGGGGACATGCTCTGCTATCATTAGCCGGGGGCGGCGGTGGTGGAGCACTGGGAGGGGGCAAGCGAGGTTATGTGAACGATGCAGCTGTCCTCGCAGCGGAGGGATTTGAGTGCTCCTGATGATGATGAGGATGATGATGAAGATGATGGTAGTGGCGTTGGGGGAAGTCCAGGCAGCCAGGTCGTCCACTGAACCAGAAGCAGAAGATGAAACCTTGTGAACCAAACGCAACTCTTCTCGCCCCTCCACTCTCGCCCTTTACTTCCCAAATAGGAACAATAAATAAGTAACGATTGATGCTTGATGGCGAAGATAGGAGTGCCAAAGAGACAAAGATGAGTAAAAAGGAAACAGTCATGATTTATACATACAGAGTGGGGGACAATTTCCTCCCCACCATTTGTGAATTTCTCTGATGCTTGTAAAGAAATACATTGGACACACCATTAGGTACCCCAGCACAATTCAACACTCATTGACATTGAATACAGTCATAGCCAAAAGTTTTGTCAGTGACTCAAATTTTGTTTTTAACTAAACTAAATTTTAAATACTATTTTTACATTCTTTTGTATCCTGAAAAAAACAATAACACACATTTTGTCCTAGCTGCCCGATGAAAAGCATGCACTGTATCTTCAAATTGTATGCCTTTTTTGTAATAATTTTAAAAAAAAAACACTTTTGCAACATGGTATTGATTGAACAGCAACAAAATACTTTATCACAAATTTCAAACCATGTTTATTGGCATGCGAGAGATCTGCTTCCTCATTGGCAGGCATACGAGTTTCATATCGAATGTTCCGCCAAATATGGAATATTCTTTAATAAATTGTACAGGTGTACCTAATAAAGAGTCAGATAAAAGTCATACTTTTATAGTGATAGTGTTCATCTTCACAGAGGAAAATAAGCAAAAGAAGAAACTGACTTTTTGTTTTGGGATTTCCGCTGTAACTTGGATACAATTCCATAAATCACCCAAATGTGTTCAACGCTTCCTCCCCGCGTCCTCTTTCTTGTTTCTTTGCGAACGAGTCAGATCCACATAGCGAAGAACGTGGCTGCAGTCTGCGACCCAAACTTGCTTGACAGCCTCGTGTGATCACTTGCTGCCTAGGAGACGAGGCGAGGCATGGCGGTGAGACGACAGATAACAGAATGGCATAGCTGTGCGCTGCTAATGCATTCAACCTGCCACCGCGCTCCAACAACAAGGCAAACTATCATATAAAATATTCCGACATCGACAATAACATTAAGACACACACGTGCATAAAGAATGTCAGGTAGTATGGTAGAAAACAAACATGGGGGGAAGAGAAACATGAAAGCAAACAAGTCAGAATGTAACTTGTCTAAGTCTTAAACAATAAAAGAAGACATTGCTGTGCACCTGCCCTTCCGATGTTGGCGTGAAAATGTGCAAATGAGCATACATTCCTGGCAGTCTTAGCATAACTGTCGGGCACAATTGTGAGAGTGGGGCTAAAAATAGAGCGTGGTCAAACAGCAGGGCGTGGGGTGGGCGGGCGAGGGTCCATGCGATAGAGTGGCCTGCACTGTAGCCACATAGTGAGCCTGAGGCACTCTGCCAAAGCTTGTAGCCTCGTGGCGGTAATTTGATATTTGTTTGTCTGCATTACTTCATTCTCCTGGTGCACCCCCCCTCCCCCCTACCCCCTTTCTGCTTGTGGGGCTGAAGTAACAGTAAGCTTTATCAGATTACTAGCTCTGAGGTCTCTTTCAAGGCTCTCTTTGCCATCTTGATTCCATGCAGCTGTGCAGACTCTTTAATCATAAGCTATCTCTTTTTTTTTTTTTTTACCCGCCTTCCCCTCCTCCCATCCCCTCGTCCTCCCTCCTCCTTAACATATGTTAATTGGCTGCTTTCTGTGACAAATTACGAGCGCTCGCTTTGATGAGGTCGCCTTGTGATGGCGCAGGGAGTGGAAGTATGCTGGTGCTGCCGGTCCCTCTCCAGTAACCCCCCCGTTAACCACTCCAAAAATGAGGGGGTAATGAGAGGCTTGGGCTGGGCCTAGCCTGGCTTTGGCCTTGGTGGGGGCCACTCCCCTAAACAGAGGCTCATCTGTAGGTGCCGTCATGCCACCACACGCCGGCCACACTCCAGACAACCTTTCCCCTCACACACCCCAACACCAGCGCTTCCTTGGAAACTGTAAAGCACAGTTCAAAGTGGAGAATGCAAGTTGTGTGCAGAAAAACGTCCATATGTGGTTTCTTGGCATCATAAATGGTCTATATTTTGATTGAAACAAAAGAATATAGAGTGGCATTAATTATGAATTCAGAGTTTGCCGCTTGTGTATCAAGTTTACACTGTGTTTGTGTGTGCGTGTGTGTGTGTGTGGGGTGAAGAGACAACGCCTGGAAACATAACACCAGCCTTGCTTAAACAAACACTAGCAGTGCCATAATCTGTGTTTAATGATGCACACAATGCTCACAATTATACAAAAAGTAAACGCAACCCTTTTTTCCTTTCCTGTTTTTTGTTTTATTTGAATGCCAAACTTTATCATCGCTAAATCTCTTATACTGTCTTTCTTCCTCTCACCATTCCCCTCTTGATACATTACAATCTAGGTTACTGAGTAGAGCAAAGGGACCTGAGGAGAAAAAGAGGGAAAAAAAACAGAAGGTCGTATCTCCAGTATGAAGGACATCCTTGTTGAAGTGTGCAACCGTCTTCTTCTCCACAAGTCACAGCCACCCGGACTGCCACTTGTCACAACGTAGGAACAGGAACGTTATTTACCACTATCCTATGGATCACTGTTTCTGTTACAGTGCTGCCATAAAACACTGGAAGAACACGGTGGACATGCTGAACTAAAATGTTTGATTTTGAAACAAAAATAGCACGCAAAAAAATGGAGGTTAAAATTACATTCTTTTATCAAATTCACACATTAACAATATGTCAATATTTATACGCTGGATATAATAAATAAAGCCCAAAAATGTCAGTATTGTACTATTACAATGCAATGTTTTTTTGTTGTTGTTGTAAATGTATCTATTTGCATTTTATATGTGCTTAGATATTTGTTTTCTATATTTAATTTTAAGAAATGGCAAGCCTTTCACACATAGACCCTACACTATTGCGATCGAAGGACATGTCGATAAATAAATAAATATATGCCTACTCACAAACTCTTATTGTAAAAAATACTACTTTACTCAGTAATATGGTTAAAACATACACAGTAATATCTCTGACATCGTTTTATTGCATGGCACTTTGGGACGTATTTAATTCAGTTTGGAAATATTTCCTCATGATCCAATGTCGTTCCAAAACACATTTAACATTTCAGCTGCCATTGATTGTTTTGTTGCTAAATATCCAGTATCATACATCATCCAGTATCATTCACATTTTTTTGCTAAATATCCAGTATCATACAATTCGAGGCTGTCCATTGGGTTTCATAGTGGCAGTCTACAAACATGCCCGGTCACATGTTTTTGTACCCGAATCTAAATCACTTGATTTTGAGTACCTGTCCCTGCCGAGTCCTGATCTGATACCTCGGCCATGCATTAAAAAGAAAAAAAGAGTGCACATCCAAATTGTCTTAACTGTTATAACATAATATTTATTTTCATACAGGTATCCCACTGTGGTACCTTTTTAGATGGCTATAATCTAGTGCAGCAGTGGTTCCATTCAAACCAAAAAAATATTGTCATAACATATCTGTGATGCTACGGCAAATTACATTGAAATATCTTCTCTTAAATTAACTAAAATCTAAAACATAAATTATCAGAAATTCCAACAAAAATCCTCCTAAATAGTCAATGAATCAATTCCACACAGTACAACATTGTGGAAAAAAAACATTAGAGCTCTTAACTCCACTTCAAATAATTAACACCGCCGTTGTTGGAAGAAGCGTTTGGGTAATAATTTAGTTCTCTCACAGTGTGTCGCCAAGTTGCGACGTTATTGGGCAGCGCCTTTGTATAGGTGCCGCTTGACGAGCACACCTGCTAATAGATGGAAGTATTTTATATAGCTCCTCTTTTGTTAATCAACCTTACCGTGTAATTCTAGGTAACGTTCGCTTTTTTTTTTTTTTGGAGACTGTCCTTTGAAGTTTGCACCACAGGATCCCACAACATTACATTGTGTAGTATAAAACTAAGCTATTGCTGTTCCATTTGGCAATATCTCAGGATTATTATGTCTATTTATGATCTTTAATAATTTCTAAAATAAAACATCCAATCCTTTTTGCCTGATACTGATGGGCTGAAATGTATTTAATTAAATTGATCATATTGGGACTGGTCAAATTTCTTGTTATTGTAGAATCCAAACTCGCTGATTAAGTAAGGACAAAGAAACTTCCCAGTAGACTTGCCATTACCGACTTACTTACTCAGTTACCACAGATAACCAAAAAGGGAAATCCTTGTACATTTTACCCTTTCCATTGGCTCCTAAGCAAAATAGACCACCACACCGAATCATTGTCTTCCGTTGGAGGTAGCACACATGCGCTTTATGGAAAGAGGTGACGAAATAAAGTCACTGATGGAAAAAGGGAAGTGCACCTCGTGGCTGCATGAAGGTTAGCTGTGTTAGCATTAGCCTGCGGGCCTTAATTGAGGCCAGGAGGGAGCATTTAATAGTTGCTGTCAGAAGATCAAATTTAATTCTCTTCTCTTCACAGCCACTGCTGCTGTAGGGGGAGAGTGAAACAAATTGTCTTCAGAGATTTCTAAATGAACAAAGCTTTTAATTAGGGTGATTAGAAGACTGTGGCAGCCAGGAGGAGTCAGGGCTGGGGGTGTGATGAAATCATCACCCTCACTGCGATGTCTGGTGTTGATACGGTGCTGGGATTAAGAGGTGGGGGGGGGGGGGGGAGCGTCATGGGCTCAGGTCTTCATAACTAACCTGTACACCTCTCACCTCTAATGCGCTCTCGCTCATTGCCTCACTCCCCCCCACTGGAGACGACAGAGACATTGTCTTAGTCGGCAGAGAACATAATTGGGTGAATATGTCAGTGCCTTGTGATGTAAGTGACATGACTCGTGGCTGTTCCTGTGGGGGCGGGGACGATATGGGGCAGGGGGGTGTTGACTTGTCTCGCCAAGAGGTAACTGCATTAGTTTTGTTGTTCATTATACAGTTTTTTTTTTTTCTTCATACCACGATAGACAAGTAGGGAGTTAATGCCAGTTAACAAATACGCACACACTTCATGTACTGTAACGGAATGCGTGTGTCTTTTGGTAGCATTCTAGTCTTGATGTGAAGAGGTGACTTAGAGCTCTGTAAATGACCTAACAATGACAGGAAGGGGGGAGTGAAAGAAAGAGAGGAAGGGGTGAAGAAACCCTGGTCATGCTGCTGGAGTTAAACTTACAGTGTAAGTCTGTAGCACGTGCAACACTGATTTTAAAAAAAGAAAAAGGGTGTTTGTTTACATGACAACAGCCTTTTGGACCCTGAAAACCCAGAAAAGTTTTTGGAACAGTATTTCAAAGTACTTTTAGAATGAGACTCACAAAGACGCGCATGTGCATGCCTTCAGTGTGAGTGTTTCTTTACATTTCAAAGACATTGCCAACTACTGACCTTGCAGGTAAATTACAGAATTTTAAGGTTTTTTTTGCAGGTCCATGTGCAGATTGTCGTCTATACTTTTTACAACACAGAGTTTCTAAACTAATTTCCCTATCTTCCTTGAAGAAATAAAAACCTCCATGAGCATTATTGTACACACTTGTACCTACCTCATGACTATACCCTCCACAAACATAGAGGACATGCTGTGGTGAAAACACTTCACATTCATATTTAGAGTTTGTGTAAAGGTACCGTAATTAACCTCAACTTGGGCCAAAAATGGTATTTATTCAATTTCGATTAGCTTGTTTCCAAAGATTTTACGCCATGTAAAAAGTAAACGAACTTTTTTTATTTACTGATTGTTTTGCTGAACTCGTTTTACAACAACGGTTCACAAATTTTTTCAGTTTCACAAAAAGCCATATTTTGACGGACCCGCATAGAAACAAAAACAAATGATTCAATATAAAACTCACCATTACGCTGAATGTAGTTGTTGTAATTAGTCAGAGCGCCGCGCTTGTTTCCTCTTCAACAAGGTGGTCCCATCTTGGGATAATCTTTACTTTCTTTCAACAAACTCCAAAAGCTTGTTTTTTTTGTTTTTGTTTTTTATGCAGGGTGCTGAAACTGTTTTGATGGCTTCATTGCGTTACTTGCCATTTGCGCGATATATAAAGCAGAGTAGAATTTGGTGCATTCAACGTCAACTAGCAATTAACCACCTTAAGTAGGAGTGCAGGTTTTGTCTCTTTAAAACCGCGGTCTTCTGTCTCATTATTTGGCCTTTTTGAAGCAGCTCTCCCAACATGTTTTTTTTTTTTTTTTTTAATTGTTTGCAAGCTTGTGTTTTTTTTTTGTCTCAATACAATGCATTACTTTTTAAAATCCAAAACCCTATACTCATTAGATCAGACACAAGTTTTTTAATCCATGTGTTCCCACTCACTTCCATGTGTGTGTCCTCTGGCTCTTCTGCCTTTGGACCAGCAGCTGTGGCTTTTACAGCCTTTGGCCTCCTTTCAGAGAGGGGGGCTGACACATTGTGTCATGTCCCCGCATCCTTGGGGAAGTCAGCACTAGGCTATATGGAAAGATGGCTCTCACCTGTCCCAGCGTCGTCTCTGACGGATGACTACCTGTCTAAATGGCCGCTCCGGTGGCCTACTGTTTGTTGCTGCTGAGTGAGATGTGCAGCTGCCCACACGAAGGCTCGCACTTCCAAACTCCCCTCGTATACCCGTAGAACACACGGCTCTTAAAATATCCAAGCAAACAAAAAGTCATACTCTTATAAGCGCAACCAATTCAGAAATTTTATATGGCTTAGAGATGGTTCATTTTTTAAAAATATGATTAAACAAGGTGGAACAGTGGACGACTGGTTAGCACATCTGGCGCCTGTGTGGGATTTGCATGTTCTCCCCGTGTCTGCATGGGTTTTCTTCGGGCACTCCGGTTTCCTCCTACATCCCAAAAACATGCATGATAGGTTGATTGAAAACTCTAACCGTTTTCTAACAGTTCCTCTGAGGTTTTTTGGGGGGGATTTAGAATTGAGTGTTAGGCCTGATCAAATGCTCTTTCTGGCCGCATATCTCACACATACCGTATGTTCCCCACCCTGATGTTGGAATAATCATTTTTCTCATACATAATTCTAAGTAATTGTGAGTTCAAATGCTGTGATCTCATCTTGTGTTACTCTCTTCAGAGTAGCGACTCCAACTACGTCTGCTCCAATCATTGTGATATCATCACTTCCTTATAAGCGTTCTATTTATGGCCAAAAGGAAAAAAAAATAGTATTGCTTAGCATTTGCACCAATGTTTCATGTGAGTGTTTTCACAATATCACACAATTGCTTCATGGAAATGTTTTTAGTAAATGACTTTAAAAATAAAGTGTATGGGGAAGTCAACATGAGGCCTGGTCATGATCCAGGTTCACAAAGCATTATTGCTTCTTTCCCTCATGTGGGAAACCGTACGTCTTTAGGTTTTGGTTTGAAGAGATTTAGGAAACGCAACAACTCAGATTGTCTTTGCCTGCTGATGTCACATCCTTCCGCAATCTTTCCTGTCTTTCTGGCCTCTAAGACCCTCGGGTTAGGACTAGACGGGGTTAGCACAAGAAGGAAACAAGAGTCTGGAAGAGTCTCATTAGGATGACAATCAATGACTGTATGTTTAATGCTTAACTTTAAGAATTGCTTAAGCAGGTGTCGAGGAGAGTTTAGCACTTGAGCGGACACTTCTGATTGTCTTCTTTTTTTCCATTATGTCAGTCCCAGTTAGGAGTAGAGCACTATGTAAATAAGAGTAATTTTCAATAGACAGGTTTCTCACTTCTAAGGTGCAGAAGTAGAATACGCATGAAACCGTTGCTGTCTTGCTAATGATCAGAATAGACCATGAGCTAACAGAAAGAGACAAGCGAGAATATATCCCAATATCTAACAACACACTTTTAAGAGCACACAGACACACACACACACACATACAAAACATTCAAATTCAGGTTTAGCGCAAACCTTCACTGAGGAGAATGAACACATTATAAGATGATCCGCCGCTATCACGCTAATCCCCGGGTGTACATGTTGCTAATCTCTTTAGCCGCTAACATGGTAAATTAGCCCTAATATCTGCAGCAATTCAAAGCCACAGAGGCCCACCTACGCGTGGGCTACCACCCAGCTTCAGGTCACTCGGAGAAGATAGAGACATTAGGGAAAATGGAGGAGGTAAAAGTAGTAGTGCTAGCCATTCGTCACCCTGCCTATCTCGCTGTGACAGACTGCGAATGCTACGTCCCACATAGACGAGTCACTGCCGCTAATGACATTAGAGGCACAATGAGACCCGGTACACATATTTCCTCCTCTCTCCCATGCTGTGCGGCCATTGACTTGCTGGATCCCCTCATTCCTTTTGGTGCATCTCCATCAATCCATGGAGGCACCACATGTGCCA
Source organism: Phyllopteryx taeniolatus (assembly GCF_024500385.1). Lineage (NCBI taxonomy): Eukaryota > Metazoa > Chordata > Actinopteri > Syngnathiformes > Syngnathidae > Phyllopteryx > Phyllopteryx taeniolatus. Next base: position 16,384,424 of record NC_084504.1, on the reverse strand, counting down.
AGTGCACTGCTAATTCCTGTTCCAAAACGTACACACGTGCGCTACAACAAGATCCACATGTAAACTGACAGACAAGAGATACAGCAGACACACGAAGAGGAAACCCGTAAAAAAAGAGAAAATTTAGCAGAAATGCTCAAGTGAAAACAGAACACGGTGAGTGTGTACTGACATTCAGATTGCATTTGAAAAACGATATAAAAGCGTTTTTTTTTTTCTTTGCCCCCTCTTCGAGAAAATGAGAGTTTATTTAAAAAGAGAGAGCGTTTATTTAATGTACCATACACCCCCTAAAAGGTTGACATACTGTAGTCTAATATGTTATCCTCACAACCACATTTCCTTAGAGGATAAAGGGATACTGGAAATATATATATATATATATATATATATATATATATATATATACACACACACACACATATGTATATTTCAGGACACACACTATTACCAAATGTGTTACAGATGTACAGTACGGTGAGCCCGAGACTGTGCTGTGGAGGTGGGGTTTCTTAGAAAAACATCACCAATCCTGTCATGATAAATCACCATCCTCAATTTGTGATAGATTGTAATGTGTGGAGAATTAGAATTGAAGAATACCCCACTCAGCAGATTTCTGGACATGTTGCACGATACAGATGCGTCACTTTTGGTTTCAACATTTTCTCCCCACACAATTCTCTGAATGCAGAAATAAATGCGCTGATATTTATGTGCGATGTGTCCTATTGTAAGTAGTAATAAACTGACATTTTCTTTGATTTTGTTAATTTTCTTGCAGAAATAATAAGATATGAACAATAATGAAAAAGTAATATAGTATGCCCTAATATTTTACAAGTAAGAATGAATTATTAAAGCATGCCCACTAATTTTTACGAATGCACATGTACACAAAGCATTCGGCTTAGTAAATAGTTCACTTTGAACATATAGTTAACATAACTTTTACATTACAACCAAACAAATTGGTAATGAGCGCTTCAGCAAAGTGTTCATTTAGCAATGCAATGACCAGTAGAGACGCATTACTTGCATGTGTTTTTTTAATATGATGAGAATATTCGTTTAGTAAGTGACAGCCAACTACTGAAGCGTTTTACGAGTTTGTTGTCGTGTAACTGCAATGAGTCAAAGTAGACTTTTCTCCGTTTTGCCACCTGCTAGTTTTAGGTTCAGTCCACATTAACAAGCAACCCACAGATTGTCTATAGGAATGTGAAAAGCACTGTGCGCTGTGTATTAGTTTTTAGCGACTAAACGCTTGGGAGAGAGGTGACCTAGAATTGAGCCTTGTGGTGCACACTGGAGTGTTCATGTTCTCATCGTCCTCTCAGCTCTCACTTTGGAGACGGCGAGAGAAAGAGCGCTCATTAGATCTATGTGCTGAATCTCCCTCTCCAATTCTCCCATCCTCCCCCAACCTTCATCTCTCTCTCTCTGATTCGCTCTCTCAGTCCGTCTGCTTAACAGATGGGAGGGTCATGGCTACAGCGCTTCCCCTCCCCCTGGAGAGGCCTGGTGCCTGTTCAAAAGATCCCTCTTTTTGCTTCACTATTTCCTTCTCGTGTGTATCTCTGTGTTTCTCCCTCCATCTTCCACCCATCACATTGTTACCTGTCCAGCATAAAGCTCACATAGCCAGGACCCATTATATTGAACAAGCAGAGGAGCAACTGTGGTCCTTCTGTCTTCATGGTACCACCGCCGACTTCCATACTAGCAGGCACACAGTCGAGAGTTCTTCAAGTTCTCAGCAAGCGCAAAATTATTAGTCAGGTTAGACAAGTTCCGTGCCTAACTTTAAGTAAACTGCCTTAAGGTCTATTTTTTGCGCCCCTTTCTCACCTCATTTGCCCTCCCAACGTCAGAGGTCACTTGTGAAAAATTCCTCCAGAGGATTACTACTGTGGCCACGTGACCACGCTCACTAAGCAGTGCTTGTTTCCCCAGCATTTCCCCTCCATATTGCCTTGGCGTCACCAGGCCAAATTGGATTGTGCGATTCACCTGGTAATCTGTTAACTGATGCTCTATACCCGCCACGGGGGGAGTTGGAGGAGGAGAGGCAGTGGGTGGACAATGTGTGCATATCCAGGAGCGGCGTGGCACTCATATGGGACGGAGGAGAAAAGAGGGGTGGGGGGAGATCTCGTCAATGTGTAGGATGAGGTAAAGGAGGTGAAAGTGAGAAGGGATGAGAGGAGGAGGTGGTGGTTGAAGGGAAGCGGTCACACGGCTTCACCTCAAAGCGTGCTTGCTGCCTGGCTAGTGTTGGGAGCCAAAAGCAGGGATTAAATGTTCAGGACACGGGCTTTGTCTTAATGTTACGTAAGGCCTAAGGTGTTGCCCCAGCGGGTGTTGACATTGAGAGGTTCAGCTCTGCTCACGAGTGCTTTGGAAGGATTGAGGAAGAGGCGGTAGAGGCCAGGAGGCAGGGATCATTGAAGTAACCCCTGGCTTTTTGGAGGCCTGCCTGAGCTGGCTAGTGTTATATACAAAGGCTGGGAGGGGATGATGCTGTCAGCCTGTGATTGAGGTACGCTGCTGGCTTGATTGATGCGCTTGTCTGGCTTTCTTGTGCCAAGCGTCTTAGTTGGCTTGTAATCCCAGTTTGTCTGACAACATCCCTCTTTGTTTCTTTCCAGAGGGCATCTCAGAGGGTTTTTTTTCTGTCTTTAAGGATGGGCGTGTTTACACAAAAATGTTCTGGAATACCTCCACAGAACTGCCAGAGTTATTTTAGATCTTATTATTTTTCCCCCAACTGCCAAAGATGCTTTGTATGTATGTATCATTGCATTGCATATTTGACATGCATGTCATGATTGAAATGAAAATATTTTTGCATTTTTTTCTTTAAACAGTTTATTGTTATGTATTTATATATTTCCCGACATTCTTTACTCCTTAATAATGTTGATAGAGGCAACATTGACTCCTGAAATCAATATATTTAATCCAATGCGGGATCTTGGTGCAGGAATCCTTACACACGAACTCTATTTGCAGGACACGTCATTAGGTACGCTTGGATGTTCTACGACAGGTGTTCCCAACAAGGGCTGCAAGCTTTAGTGTGATGTGAATGGTTAGAATTATATTCTAACCATTTTTAAGGGTATGGAGCATAAAAGGATTGGGAAGTAATGAGTTCAAAATGAAAAGAAATAAAAATAAGAAAATCTGGCTTGAGATGCTCATTTTTGATGGGCGCTGTTTGATAGGTGTCAGTTTAACAATACTAGATATTCTTGTATTTGTGATTTGCAGTCTTACCATTTTGGTTACTGTGAGAGTGAGTGCAAATTATACAGTAAACACTCCTCAGTGTATAGTTCTACAGCACTACAAACTGCAGTTTCTTTTTATTTTGCGTGTGAAGCCATATTCCTAGTGTATGCGTAGGCCTTGGAGGATGTCCCTCTTGCATACTTTCATTATCAATGTCCTACTAGTGGAAAAAAGAGGTCAAGTGCGTAGCCGTGTGCTGTGTTCACCTCAGGGGTTTAAAGCATTCTTCTGCTTTCTCATGCATGTTACTCAATAAATACATGGATTCGGGTTAGGGGGAGATGAGGAGAAAAGAGAGGAGGGGGAAAGAAAGTGCAGTACAGTGTGTGGGTGTGTGTGTGTGTGTGGTAGTGTGCAAAGGAGAGAATGTGAGAAGAGCGAGGAAGAGAGCAAGGGTGCATGAGAGAAGAGAGAAAGTGAATGAGAGAGAGACTGTCATGTCTTTTGGTGAAGCGGTGTCGTCTTCCACATCAATGTCTGATACTCGTGCTGCCAGGTGCCGGAAATCTGGTTCAGAAAGGAGAGAAGAAAGAGAAGATGGAGAAAAAAGGCTGAGTAGATGGAGGATTTTTTTATTTTTATGTGATGGCACTGACAGCTTCCCTGCATTGCACTGAGCTTAAATAATGGGATTCTCATTTGCATAACGAGGGACGTTATCACCTCTACTGTCAAAAGAAAACACAACAACAGTTCTTGTGCTCCTCCCTTAGATAGATTGGGTTGGCCTACTTAAGCACCTCCAGAGAGATGTGTCGAAGCTCGGGCTCAGCCGAGCTCAAATAAAGAACATACACATGCACGCTCACACAAACTTTTTGGGGCGCGGACAACACAAAGTCCAGCTCGCAGGCTTTTGGACAAGAAAAAGTACACACACACAACCAAGTGTGCGTAGATAAGTATATGAGGATTGACATGTAAGTTAATCGTGGAATTAATATTTCAAATATTCAGTCCTGATATATTTTGACATATCTTATTTTGTCTTTTGTTGAGCCAGAATGAGACAAGGCAGAGTTCAATTCCACATCTGAATTCCTTCAACTGCGCCACTGATAGTGTTGTGGTTCACTAAAATGGCTTTTGCGAACATGCCCATTCTGAGTTCACCTTTCACCCTAAGTCAACCGGGATAGGCTCTGACTCCTTATGACCTTGAACAGGATAAGCGGTGTGGAAAATGTACCGATATATGGAGTTCCTTCATCTCACATTTTGGAGATGGAGCAAAAGTGGAGGCAGGATGCTACTTTTACTGTCAGTACAGTGAAGTTTTACAGGAGGAAGTAAAAAGCATTGCTCAGTCTGGAAGTAATGCTACAGTGCTGGTGATTAGAGCGTTTAAGTTAGCGGCACTTCCAAAACACTGTCAAACTCTCTGTGAACGAGGCGAGATCCTGACAGCGCTGTCTCCTCTCATAGTCTGCACAGGGAGAGAGAGAGAGAGAGACCAAAAGAAGCAAAACCTGATTTGCATGATATCGACAGTGAAAAACACAGCCGCTCTCACAACATTGTTGACAGATTCTTTGTCTTTCTTCGCCCTCCCTAGTGGCTGCCATGATGCCACTTTTATATATTTTTTTTTCATTCCTCACAGTATTTTGCCATATTTCATTTCATTTAATGCTCATCCTCTCCTCCCCCTCCTTCTCTTCTTTCTCTTTCTTGCAGGTACAGATGCTGGAATCTTTGAGTTGATTGGAACAAATAGAAAACCGGTGAGAGAGCGAGAGAGTGAGAAAGAAAGAAGAGGAAGAGCAAAGAGAAAGAAGAGGAAAGAAAAGAGAGAAGCAAGCATAAAGTTCGTTGGGAAGAGGAGAGAAAGAAAGCGACGGGGACGATGGGGAGGAAAAAGATTCAGATCACGCGGATTATGGATGAACGCAACAGACAGGTATGTCTCTCGGGAATGGGAGGATGGATGAGTGTGAGGGTGGGAAGGGGAGAAGTGGAAAGAGTGGGGGGAACACCCCCCCAACCACACAACCCTCAACAATGAACGTCTTTAGGGAGTCTGAACAATATGAAATGGGGGGACAAGGGAGTGGATGCCAGAAGAGCAGAGTTATTGCTTTGGGGGGTGAAGTGTTCCTGGCTTATAATGACAAGACTTGTTTCCCTCACTTCACCAGCCAGTGTTGAGGCAATCTGGGAGGGGGGTGGGGTGGTGGGGGGGGGGGTCGGTGTTTCCGGTGAGAACATCCTCAAGACTAAAGTCCCATTCTACATAGCACGGCCCACATGGAGCACAACGGCCTGTGTTTGACTTTAGCGGCCCTCGCACACCGTCGTGTTCCGCTCACTGCCAGTGGAATATTACTGGCTGAATGTAGGGTGGGAGAAAGCAAACACTTCACAAAGAGAGGGTGCTGCTTGTGGAAAAGACAAAATCGAGATTTGCAGTGATATTTAGAGACATTTCCTAATTGGTTTATCAATCAAGGTAGCAGTAGCCACCTTTTTTCCACCTCAATCTTAATTCTTCATCCTGCAGTTTGGACAATTACATGCTTTCCACTTTGTGTGAACAGTCTGGGATACCCAATGCACAAAGAGAGTTTCATTTTTTTAAATTTTGTTTTAACCAGTAATACTGTGGCCCCTAACTTAAAATTTTAGGGGTGCTAGCAGAAAATTTAAGGAACATTCTATAAATCAATTCACATTTCCTTTCATTTTCACTATATTACTAATAAATAATTTGACAATAAATGCAGAAACTACAATGTTCAAAATTCACATTTTATTGTTCACGTAAAAAACAAATTTAGCAGCTGAAAGACTAAAAATATACATTTAATGTTTGGGCTGACAGTGCTATTATTATCAGCAAATTATGCGTTCCCCGCATCTTGTGGGTATTGATAGCAGAATTTGAAGTTTATTGAATTTGTCTCCCTGAAATAGCTTAGCCACCCATCCCCTAAAACAGAATTTTCTGTCTTTTTTCACCTTGAACGTTTCCTCACAACAGACTCATTCAGGATTTGGCTCCTCTGACACACTAGGTTGATTGTAGGGGTGGGTAAAAATATCAATTAATTGATGTATTGCAATATTCCCATTATTTTGCATTTTTATGCAGTTTTATTGCTAAAAAATGTGAGGTGGCATACCACGTTAACTTGGGCAAGTATATATTTAAAAATTGTCAACAGGTCCTCTAAATTGTGTATTTCTACTTCTTATTGAATTGACATCGCAACCTAAAGAATCAAAATCTAATTGAATCACAATCTATCCATCCATCCATCCATTTTCTGACCCGCTTCTCCTCACGAGGGTCACGGAGGCGGGGTACACCCTGAACTGGTTGCCAGCCAATCGCAGGGCACATACAAACAAACAACCATTCGCACTCACATTCACACCTACGGGCAATTTAGAGTTGTCAATTAACCTACCGCGCATGTTTTTGGGATGTGGGAGGAAACCGGAGTGCCCGGAGAAGACCCACGCAGGCACGGGGAGAACATGCAAACTCCACACAGATTGAACCCCGGTCCTCAGAACTGTGAGGCAGACGCTCTAACCAGTCGTCCACCGTGCCGCCCATCAATCACAACTTAAAGAATTTAAATAAAATTTAATTGTGAGGTTCTTAACAATACCCAGCCCTAGTTTATTGGGAAGAAAGTAAGTACTGATAGTTCTCTTCACCATTGTTCATTGTGTACAAGAGTTATGTGAAATCTATAGAATTGCACAACCCGCCTCTTTTCACACATTAGCCAATCACAGTGGTTATTTTCCCCACCCCCTCGTTCTCTCATACATTGGTCCGTCTTTTTTAGTTTTTGTCGACTGTTTTCGTCTTTTGGAGTTCAAAAGTGGTGTAGAAAATGGATGGATTATAACAAATCTGAAAATGCACTGGTCAACAGTCCATCCTCTGTAAACGAAAAAATCCCACACACATAATTCTGTTTTAGATGGGAGACCAACCCATATTTTTCAATTTCCAGTTCCTGTACATACTGTATCATTTCTTGGTGTCCCAATAATCGGTATGTGTGTATGTTTTCAAGCCAGCTGCACTAAACCCTATAAATATTTGCAGAAGCCTCAGTATGCATTTTATTAAAAATTGGGCTATGTGACTAGAACCCACTCTAAGGTCTCCGGCTGTAAAAAAGAGAAAGAGAGCGCTCCTTCCTCGCTGCCCCTGAGGCACTCAATCGATCACATCCTGTGCTCCAACTGACCACTGGCACTTTTTTCATCTTACTGACTTTCCAAATTGGATCCATACGCATCTAGCGTGGCCCCCGGATCACAGGTCAAAAACACACACACTGACCAGCTTCAGGCCTTTCTCTGACATAAGTCTGACACACAAGCGCTTTCATCAGTTCTTCTTCAAATGTATCTCCAGTCATCTGTGGAGTCACACTGTGTAAAAGTAAAATGTCTCGTGGAATCGATTATTCAATGCTGGAGGAGTCCTTTTGAACTGTGTCATGACTTGTCTCTATGAGAGGGATTCCAACTAACACTGATATGAGAAAGTGGGTGCACCTGAGATAAAGAAGAAGCTTCCAGTAATTCAACTTGTTGTGACACAGCATCCGCTCTTTGGAAACGGAGTTAAAGCAGCATGGAGTATCTCTTTGTCATCGTCATCGAGGAACTGAAGCAGTGAGCGAGGTCACAGAGTTTCCAACGAGGACTCAAGCTATCGTGTTGCAGCAGCACCCTTGCTTCCTCCTCGCTGTTATCTCAGCCCTTCTCTCACCTTAGACTCAGCCCGCCACATGCACCAGGCCATCCGGCTCCTGAGGATAAGGAGGGAAAGAGGGAGACAGGAAGGACACCTGAGGGGAATCGATGCCTGAGATATCCGGGCTTTACTTACAAGGGGAGAGAGAAAGAGAGAAGCAGAGGAGAAAGGGTTCAGGGAAAGGAGAGTCAATAAACCACTGAATTTTGTTGTTTGGATCTCTAAAAATGATAAATAACCCCTAGTTAAATGATGTCATGACATTGTGCGGGATGCGTCACATGGCCAGTGGAACATATTGTGTTCAGTGCGATCCCATATTTGGCATGTATATACATGACATCATTGGATTAGACAGCATCACAAGACAGACCAGAAACTCCAGCCTTCTTCTTAAAAAGAAAAAAAACAGAAGTTGAATTTTGCATATTTTCACTTCCTTTTTGAGAAAATGCCACCCAGTCCAAGCCGAATAAACACAAGAGGAGTTTGTATAGAGCTGCTTCCAAACTCACATTCTTCCACTCTTTTCATTCATTTAAAAGGAAAACATCATATTAATGTAGATCAGTTTCAAGTATTTGGACATACTTGATACCAATTCCAGAAGAGGTAATGGATCATAGTTTGTGTTTCAGTGGTCCAAATACATTTGAACGCCTGAAAAACAGGGGGAATGTAAATTTGGATGAAAATGGCTATAAATGTTACAAGGGACATTTTTTTCTTAAATTAAAGTTGAAAGTTGTGTGGCGATAACAGGCAAAATCATCAATCAGATATTGTCCAAATCCTTCTGGAGCTAAATACTAAATAACACCACATTAACGTTAGGTCAATTAAAGGTTCTAAATAGTCCATAGGTGTGAATGTGAGTGTGAATGGTTGTTTTGTCTATTTATGCCCTGTGATTGGCTGGCAACAAGCCCAGGGTGTACCCCGCCTCTTGCCCGAATCTGCTGGTATAGGCTCCAGCACACCTGGACCCTAATGAGGACACGTTTTGCAGAAAAATTATGGATAATGCACTTACACATATATATATATATATATATGTGGGTGTGTGTATATATGTGTGGGTGTGTGTATGTATGTATATATATATATATATATATATATATCGCACAACACGTGTGTCAAAAATTCATAATTGAAAGATTCCTTACACTTTCATGTTCCAACATTTTGATGAAGGGGCAAAAAAATGTGCCCAGCTACCATCACTCCCGTACCACCTACAGTGCTCCCCTGCCCGCCCTGCAGCAACAGCGGCACGGCTGTGGGCACAGGGCCCGTCTCTCCCTGGGCGGCCACTTTGGGTTGCCACCCCGGGCCCCCTGAAACACTTCCCCAGGGCCGTGGCAGAAGGGCCAGGCCTCCCTGTTGTTGACTGGCTGCCCAAAGCTCCTGACAGTGGGCAGCAGTGTGTGAGGCCTGGCTCGGAGCCTCCTGACCACTCAGAGTCTCTCCTTGCTTCAGGCACATAAAAGAACCCCCTCATGGTCTGCACACGGAAAGCAGACCCGCACATGCAATATACAAGCTCAGGTCTCTCTGTGTGTGTGTGGGTGGGTGTCTGTGTGTATAGATTTGACACATTGCAGATGATTCAGTTCGACACTTTGATAGAAGGCAAATTTAATGTGTTCTTTATGGAGCATGCTTTTAAATAACCGGAACAGCCAACATTATGACCATTTACCCAAAATAATTAAACAGTGGACCCTCGGTTTGCATATGCCCTAGTTTTCGTCTGATTTGGTTTTCGACAATCTTTTTTTATCGTCAAAATCTTTTCGTGCAGCCACTCAGTTTTTGTACAAAAAAATAGTAAGTCAGCCATTTATTTCCCAGAATCGTTGCACGTTCATCCGAAGCATTTCACAGTTTCACGACACTTTCTTGGGCCACAAAGTGGCTTATTTAGCAGTCGCACTCGATAAACAAGCACAAAATAGTTTGAGGGCAACTGCTAAATAAACCACCATAGGACCAAATAAAGTGTGGTGAAACTGTTATTATACTGGCGTGCTTTTTTTGAAGGCCTGACTTTTTGACAGGATGTTATGCCGATTTTGCCCCAACTCATCGCAGTCTTTCCAAGAAGAACCGGGAGGGAGGCTTGTTATTGCCTTGAGTTGTTACTAAAAGCTTGCATCGTGCATCCTTGCTGTCTGTTCAACCCTTTTAACAAAATACGACAGAAAGTTATGACTGCCAGCCATTTGATAAAGAAGGCGAGAAGCACAAAGGAATTTAAGAAAGCGCTTGGAAGATGGCTCCCCTTCTCCTTCCTTGCAGTATACCCCACCAAGTCTTAAATAAATGTGAAAGTAAAGTTAAAAGGTTAATTTATCCACTTAATCAGTCATATTTATTTTACTCTGTTTTTGTATGTGAAGCTATAGTTATTCTCTATAAAATGTATTTTCTGTTAATTTTTGGGTCTGGAACGGATTAATTGAATTTACTTTTATTTCCTAGTGGAACTATTGTTGATTTATTTCGTACGATTCTGCATTATTTAGACATCCTGGAGCAGATTAATCACAAAAATCGAGGTATCAAATGTTCTGACTGTGTCTAATACGTTGGTTACCTCCATTAGTTATGTCACGAGAGAGTCAGAAATATCATTAACAACTCTGTCTCCCTCTTTCTGTCTGTCTCTCTCTCTTTCTCTGCAGCCACAGTAATGTTAAAAAGCATCTGACACTGTCAGTCAAAACTGAACATTTTTGTACAGTCTGAATATTTGATACAGTTCTTATATTGAATGGTCTTAATGTTGTGGCTGGTCGATGTATAAACGGCATCATCCATCTCTGTAAAGCTGGTCTGGGGAGCAACTCATTTACTGCAATTGGCCTTAATTAGTGTTGCCTCTCGAGCGTGCTTGGAGGGCTAAATTCATGGCAACTTGTTTGCACATTCGTGTGTGTGGGTTGGGATGGAGACATTAGGGTTCCAAGGAGGATGCAGGAGCAAAGGTTAAACCTGGAGCAGGTCATCAGTGTCAGGAAGTCAAATAACTAAATTTCCCAGCTTTTCCACCCTGAACAACACATGGAAGATGCACAGTAATGCCTTTGGGGCATGGGGGGGGGGGGGGTATTTTTTTGTTTATTTCTTCCTACGACAAACCCTTACTCCGATCAACGGTGCCAGGGTGAGAACATGTGCTGGTGAAATTAACAGCAAGAAAATAATGAGGCCCGCAGGGTATCTCCATCACCCCTTCCCTCATTCCCACCTACCACCTTCCCTTTGCGAGTGTCATCTTCGCTCTGTCATCTGCTCGGCACCGCAAGACCTCACCCCACCTAAAGTCAACGCCAAGCTCTCACCTCTCTGTTTTACTACTCTTTGGACTGCTCAACTTTGTTTTTCGCATATACATTATATCTTCTTCCCTGTGCTTCATTTCCCCATCACACCTGGGCGCTTGATTGTTATGGAGTTGAACGTGTGAAAATTGGAATTAATGTGACGTTCAGATTTTGAAATCTGGTCCTTGTAGAATTCAAAATGCATTTCAGCTATTGGGCCATGACAAAAGTTTACAGCAAATGACAAGTAATTTTTGTCATGATGGTAAGTAGCTCGGGGCCTTGTAATGCAACAGCCACTTTTTCTTCCTTTCCATTTGCAGCTTTTCAGCATAAATGAGAACATTGAGGGGAGCGACGCATCCAAGCATTACCTTTCTCTACTGCATTATAGTTACATACTTCTTTAAGGAGGAACAATAGCAAGTTGCATGTACAGTATTTCAAGAATTGCCAGAATTGATGCACCAGGCAACCACGTGTTCGCTTTTATATACTCAACATGGACACTTCATTCAGGCATCACTACAGACTTTGAATAAAAGGCAAAAACGTCTCCTGTCTTATGCTTCTTGCACTGAAAATGATGCTAAGCGGCATTTTGAAGAGGGAGAAGAGCAGAGCATATATTATAGGAGAGACAAAGCCCCTTTTGTCAGATTGGCCCTCTTAACTGTTTTCTTGGACGTGAGGCAGAGTTCAGACGCAGGTCCTGGACCCCTTGTATTCCTTTTGCGTAAGCCCGTGTCTTCCTGCCTGGCCCCTGACAATGGAAGAAGTGTTTGTCTCAGGACAAACCTAAAGCTGACTGACATGTACCGGTATGTGGGAGTGTGCGTGCACCATGTTTGGTTTGCTAACAAGTAGTTTTAGGTGCCTGTCTCTCCACTCCTCCTATGCCTCCCCCAGGGAAGCAGGCAGGAGGTGGGAAGCAGAAGCGAAGCCATTGTGAAGGGGAAGCCACTGGCCTCTTCCTGTTATGAGAGGAAATGCATACAAATGTGCTTCCTGTGCGTCCCCCCCCCCAGCCCACCCCCCCTCACCCCGCCACCCCCTCTTGCTCTCTTTCCTCTGTCTCCCTTCTCACCCAAGTGGTGGGGAATCTGCCGCCGCCTCTCCTTCTTCTTCTCTGTTTATCCCGGGCCGCCTCGCTCCTCGTTTGCCAGCGGAAATGTGACATGTCATTTTATGCAGAGCAAATCTCTGCTCATTTGACTGGGACGCACATATAATTGCAGTTTCACAGACAAACATACGTACATGAATAAAGATGACAGGAAGACGATGAAAGGGTTTAACGGGTAATTTAATAAAGGGAGCCTCTGAAAAACGTCATTTTAAAGTGGTATTTATACACTCGCCATTTGGTACACCTGCAATATCTAATAAGATCCATTACACAAGTTACAGTATATCATATAAATCTGCCTTTACACATCATAATGTTCAGTTGTGATTGACACTGTCAGAGAGATTAATACTGTATAAAAATAAGTTAATTATTGTGAACGTAATTTACAGTAGTGGAGAAATGTATTGCATCATACTGAGAGGTGTTTGTAGTCCTTTATCATGATACAAACATCGGTGACCCAAACAGTCAAGATAGATGACACATGGCCCACTAGAAGGCACTCATATCCATCCATACATTTTCTGTGTGTCTGTTTATCCTTAGTAGGGTCGTGGGTGAGCTTGAGTTGAGTTAGGGTGAGAGGCAGGATACACCGCGGACTGGTTGCCAGTCAATCCCATACATACAAAAAATCTCTCCCTGAACCTGACATGCATGTTTTTCGAATGTGGGACGAAGCAACAATACTCACATTTTTTTTTTTTAAATATATAAATAAATAAATACAAAAAAGCCACACAAGCACAGTGAAAACATGCAAATTCCAAACATGAAAGCCAGAGCCTGGATTTATACTCCCAACCTCAGAACTTGGAGGTGGGTGTGCTAACCAGTCGTCCAGTTTTAATTTTCATAAGAAGACAGATAAGAACATAAGAATCCTGATTGGTCTTGAAAGCCTGAAATGTTACAAAAGCAAAATAAAATATGGGGCTAAAAATATTTTGAGTGAGTGAGTTTACCCTACTTAAGGGTTAACCCACTGAGAGTACTGAGTGGTGATTGGTGACTAGTTTCCAGCTGCACTGAGGGTAGGAGGAGCACATTTAGAACAGGACATGCCAAGTGTGATGGTTTATGGGCTAAAATGGTCACATGATGATCTCTCTACAATCCATGGAGTCACAGCAAATTTACCCCAAGCTGTACTGAGACAAAAACTTGAAGATCCAGCGCCAATTAGTGCATCCCACTAGGTTCATGTGCAAGGGTGGGTTGTTCAATTGAGCATGTACAAACAGGCGTGTTTGCGTGGATGTATGCTATATAGCAGGTTGTACTGTATGTGTCACATTGAGATGTGTGGGTGTGTTGTGAAATTCATCTAGGTGTTATTGTTTGGTCAGTTTGGGTTTTACGTAATCACACCCGTTCACCTCCTGGAGGATGATGAAAGCCATTTGGGAATGGTCCTAAAAACATTCATGGACAGAAGTACTGGGAGAATTAGCCACCACATCTAGTGGTTGTAAAAATGGAAGCAAGAATGCTGCTAAAAGAGTTTACACTCTTCTGAGAATAATTTCTTAAAAATGTTTTTGCTGAATATTTGTGTTAGAGGGTGAACTGGCCTAGCTCATATCCGCTGCTCTTTATCATCCTAAATGTGTTTGGGGTTGAGCTCACGTTTCTCTACATCAGATTCGCAGTCTGTTTAGCTTGATGCTAAAAAACAATAAAAACACCATTGATGGGCAAACAGATAGCATCGGTGTTATAACCCTTTAAGCAATGGATATTTGAACACCAATAGTGGAGCAGCACATGTAGACAGATAATATAACAATACTCACAGGCATATTTCCTTTATCCTCTGCGAAAAACGACAAATATTACTGCAGCTTACTGAGTTTTTTGGTCGTCTACATGTATATTCATATGTCTCTATTGTACTGCTTCCAGGTGGCCAAGGCGAGCAATGAATTTATCATGATGCACAAACTGTTAAATTCTTTACATTGTATTCAATAATGTTATTACTATATGTTTGTAACAAGTACAATATTATAGGATTTTATTTTCCCTATTGAAAAAAAAATTATAATAAAAAAACTTTTTAGTTGTTTTTTTTGGGGAGGCTGGAACGGATTAATGGCATTTCCATTCATTTCAATGGGTAAAGATAATTTGAGATATGAGTGTTTGGCGTTACGAGCATGGTCACGGAACAATTTAAACGCTTATCTCAGGGTACCACTGTGAAGTGGGTGATGCGATTGGTACACCAATCTGACCCAGCATGTGACTTGTCCCTCTATGATCGCAGGACATAAAAGGTGCCACCTTTTAAAACGCTAATGGCTCCAGTAGAGTGAGTGTCTGAGTGATAACGGAGCTCGCTTGGCCGCTAGCTGTCTACCGCGTGTGCCCCTTGGAAGACAACACTCGAAGTGCTGTTCTCACATAGCCTGCTTCAACCTCAAGTCGTAGAGTTTTTCTCATTTGTGTTGTAGTCCAAGGTCCTTTGGTGCGCCCAACAAGAGTTTTGGTACGTTAAAATAAATCTTACTGTCACTGTTTTTATTTCTTTCACATTTAAGTCTGATTGTGTAAATGTCAGCATGGTATTTAGAGCCCTTGGGAGCGTTTTCTCCTTCCGTCGTTACTGAGTCAGAGTAAATGTTTTTCCCGAGGTACAGATACTGGATTTTCACAGGTAGCTTTAAATGGAAAGAAAGGCTTTTGGAAGGAATCTGGTATTAGGATGGAGCAATTCATGGCAACTCTTCTATCTCTCCCAATTCAACGTAGGGAGGGATAGAATGAAAGGGTGGAGGTGAGGGATGGATTCAGTTTCCTTGGTGCATCCTGGGAGATGTGCTTGCATGTAATACAAAACTATCCATCAATATCCAGTCATTCCCAGCTCCTCTTTCAGCTTTCAAAGTGTGAAGGGCAGCATGATCCTTTTCTCTTGAAAGACTTTACTTGTAGTCTTTATTATTGTATTCAAAGTGTGATTCACTGAGAGTTGGGAGGTTTCAATTCTGTATTTTTTGGAACTCAAAGTGTCAGAAGAGAATAGACAAACATGCAGTAGATAATGCCAGCTGAGCACAGCTCTGATGCAATGTTTGTCATTTAAAAAAAGCTTTGTCAGTCCAGATCTCCAATGTAAATAAATAATACAGCGCCACAGAAGAAAACATCAGTACCACCCAGAGAAGGGCCCTCATAATAGCTTGAATTATGTTTATTTTCTATATTGAACCCTATTCAAAGAAGGAGCTTGCAGGTGCAGCTTACATTCACTGCTCTAGTTTTGAACCAAGCAATGGAGGAATACACGCTGTTCTATTTAAAAAAAAAAGTGCCCACTTTGGATTCGGTTGCCTCATGTAAAAACACCACGACCAAACCAAGAAAAAAATCCCCATCACAAAATACCTTTTTGTGTTTTCTTTTTGTGACCTCCTATCTGGTATTAATATGAGTGGTTGCTATTTATATTGAAAGGTAGTTACTTGGGCAACACTAACTTTTTATTTTTTTACAAAGCCTAGTCGTCAATGTCTGTGTATTTCTTTTAAGAAGAAGGAGCAAACGTTTTGAAAAGGGACATTTTAATCTGTCATAAGTCCCTCTGTGTACTTTGATGTACAAACATTAACGGATCTTCTTGGCCGTTATTTTTCCGAGACAGAGTATTTTCAGTTCCTTAAAATGCAGGTTTTTGTTTTGTTTTTTCCCCTGGTATAGTGGTTGGACTGTATCAGTCGGGGCTGTTCAAACTTCAACGGATTTCTGTTTTCCTTGAATGCACTTTCATTTTGAATGATAAAATGATCACAAATGTTTCAGGTTCCTTTTTGATGCATGAATGTCCTGGCCAAGATTTTTTTTCATATTATAAATAAATGGTGACCACAGAGCCAAAAATGTTGATTTCATTGTAAAGGTTACCTTCTGTCCTTTTGATTTTGTAAACAGAAACTTTTTTCAAATTCTCCCAAGGCTAATCATTATCTTCTTCTTTCCCAGGTGACATTTACAAAGCGAAAGTTTGGCCTAATGAAGAAAGCCTATGAGCTGAGTGTGCTGTGCGACTGCGAGATCGCCCTGATCATCTTCAACAGCACCAACAAGCTGTTCCAGTACGCCAGCACAGACATGGACAAGGTCCTGCTCAAATACACAGAATACAACGAGCCCCATGAGAGTAGAACCAACTCGGACATTGTGGAGGTGAGTTGCAGGACGACACAAATCCACGTGCACCCGGATGCACTGAATCATGCACGGAAACACACAAACAGACCAGATGGTTTTGACTCATTACTTCTCTCTTTGTCTTCACACTCATCACTGAGAGGAATAATTGCGTGTGAAGTTTGATGTTCTGTAAAGCTAAATTTAAAAAGAAACATAACCTAAAATACTGCACATACTGTAAATGCTTAGGTCCTTTTATTACCAAGTGGTACAGTACAGTTAATCTTAGCACAGTATGGTTTAGAATGAACAATTATAATTTCCTATCTGCAATGAGTGCCTTGACAGTGAAGCCTGCCCTGACCACCCCCCTCCCCCTCCCACGCCACTTTTAAAATTCTCAAGAGGTCCAAATTGCAGTATTTTTACCTTCTCATTGTGACATTTATAACATGTAGGATGACACAAACAAACATTATTTGGCTTGTTACTTAAAGTATGTCGAGTTGTACCGGTTTGGCTCGATTCTGCATTGCTGAATTACAGCAAGAATTATGGTAATCATCAATGTTGGTGACTAACTAATTACATGTAACGAGATTAGGTCATTTAATTACAAAATGTCTGTAATTGTAATGTGTTATATTACTGGGAGAAAATGTGTAATTAAATTACACTTGCTTTTAGAAGTTTCCATGATTGCAGTTTTGGTTAGATTTGAAAAATGTAAAAAAAAGTAATTGAAATTCGTTTTCATTCAAAAACATTGAAAATCATTTTCATAATTTTGGACATTTAGATTACAGAACATTCACTTATCTGGTTTGTCATATGAAGCGATATTGTCTAATCTGCACATTAGTCATTAGGTCAACATGGTATGGTATGCTATGGTACGGTGGTTTTCCACATGCTGTACACATATAATGCAACAAACACATTTTTTATTATGTATTTACATTTCATTATGTACAGTACATTTTATGTATTATGTATGTGTATTCCAAAATAATGATCTATGGTTTCAATCCACTTTTGTAAAGGAAAGACCCAAGCGTCATTTGGTTTTTTTTGTTTTTTCAAAAAGGAAATGTAATCAAAATGTAATCAAATGTAATTTGTCATATTACTTGTGTGAATGCTCAAGCACGTTATTCTACCTTTATTTTTATCTTTATTTTGTATTATTTTTATTATTCCGCTGCATTTTTTGACGGGCTTCTCCTTCGCCATTTTACATTTGATTCACTCCGTTCCAACTTTGACATGTTCGAAATTCACGCGACACGTGCTATTACTCATGTAAGCCGCAACATTTTCACATTACCCACAATTCCACATTTTACACCCAAATAATTCCCATTCATTCCCAATGACACTTTCAACAAAATACTTTCACTTTTAAAACGTTCAGCTCATTCAGAACTTCTTCAAAACACATTCCCGTATTCCCCACATTCCCGTATTCCTCACATTCCACATTTGACACCCAGATTTAACATTTTATTATGTTAAAACACCCACATTCTCCCCCATTCCACTCTATTCTGCCTTGTTCCCCCCTGCTTCCACATTTCTTCACCAATTCAAACCATTCCACTTACTACGTTTTCCACATTCCCACATTACCCACATTCTGCAGTGTACAACACTAAAATACCCACATTTTAGCCACAACAAGAAAATTCTACCTTTTTAGCGACAGTTTAGTTTCTCAACCGATCCCGATTCTCAACCGATTCCCACTGTTCCAACTTCTACATGTTCAGCTCATTCAAGCGCATGATTTCAATCAGCATTGCAGCAATCACACACAATTTCTCCAGGAATTGAACCTTCTAGTTCAAATAGTTACACTATTATGACATTTTCAATGGGGTAACTTTGCAACACTGTAATCATACAGGGTCAAAATACTAAAAACAGGACTAATGAGTGACAGGAGGTGATATACTGTAGGTGTGTGGTTTAGACGGCACAAATACTGTACTTAGCCCCTGCGCTGGCAACGCACATTATGCTACCGTGTGTCCAGTAGGATCGTGATAGCTGTCATTATTACTGGGATATCGTAGCGGTGAAACATTCAACAAAACATGTTGCTGTCGTTTTAAAATGACCGGCTTTGTTTGAGACGAGTGCCAGAAGCCGAGCGTCAGCACTCGCCCATTAGGCAATATACGGAAATGCTAAGGGTGCTGTGGCCTCAAGGGAAGCGCCACAAAATCAGGTGAAAATTCACCCTTAATATACTGTAACTATATTAAAATTAGCTATAACTATTTAAAATGGAAAAGGTAACAGATTCCAATGTGAAGCAGTACCCATTTAATAATACTACAAATGACAATACCGCCCAGCTTGTAATTTAGTACAGTTGACTATTAATTTGATATGCCCCTTCTAAGCAGTTAGCTTCAACATGCTATGCAAATCAGTAAATAACCAGTTTTATATTTCTGCTTTGAGGCATACAGGGGTCCTAACTGTAATATATCATTTGTAGAGATTTAACCTACCGTACTTAGTTAATGTCTACATTGGCCTAATCTACACTTTGTTGTGTTTACATATGGCTAACTAACATTTTCCTGCTTTTAATAGTTGATCAACAAATTCTATCCCTTTTTGCCCCTGTATACTGTATATCTGATTTTTAATCTTAGATGTCCGTTGTGGTACAGTTCAAATTGTGTAAAGCATGGTAATTATTTTAAACATTATGACAGTGTTAAAGTACACATTATAGTTAGTAATAGTCTGTAACTTAGCATTGCCACATGCAATATTAAACTAGTTTATTGCTTCTTTGAGTCTGCTAAACAACATTTCATTATAATGACAATAAATCTAATCTAATATGCATATCGGAAAGACACTATTAGGTTTTTCATTTACATTTTTTTAAATGACAATTCAATTATTTTAACTGTCATTTTAGGTTTGTAAATTGGGTGACATGTTATCTTATGAATTAAAAATAATGTGAAAACAATGCTATTTGATTTCTTTTCTGAGCGTACGTAAATCGTCGCTGGAGGGCTGTGTCAAATAAAATCTCGCCGAGGGCACCACATTGAAGTGACAGTTCTTGATGACTGCTCAACTATACTCATTTGTCCTGTGTCTTGGCGTCAATGCCAGAAAGGGATTGTGGCAACAACAACAAAAAGTCATAATTTTTACAGTCACAGCTATTGCCAATATATTACTAAACCAAGCTGTACTGCCTGGTGGCAAGTGTGTGCTTTAATGATGTGACCATGCTGTCACCATTGATCTGACTCTCAGAGTTGGACACTGATCTAAAACGGAGGACAGGTCGCTAGCGTGGCTGCCGACAATTGCAAACATTGCTGTCAGGGCAGTCAGTGAGCAGGCAGATAAAACAGAGAATGACGCCGGTGCTTTACAAGATCCTTAAGCTCTCAACATGAACCTGTTATGCAACATTCGCACCAGAGTTCTGACCAACCTGGTGGGCAGAGTTGATCCCTTTTTCATGTGGACACGCTCACACATCCTCTTGCTGATCAAACTGCACTGGAAGAATACATACAATTTTTTTTTTTTTTTTATGTGAAACAACATAAGAGTCACAACATTGATCATACTACTGCCTAGTGCTGCTGTATTTAGAGAAGTAATTATTTAATATGTTTAAATCAAAGGAGCACTACTTTTCATACCAATTATCCACCCATTTTTTTTAGTATGTAATTAAACAGGAACTGAGCAAGCTTTTTAATTTATTTGTTCTACCCGAAGACAAATTATGTATACCAGTCTGAAATTGTTGGCTCAGAATATAAGAAGGCAAAATGTGCTGAACCCCAATGAGATGTAATGAATGAATAGTCGAGGCCCACACGCACCTATGGATCAGGCTGGCCAGGCTAATACAGGAGCCCACAGCATTGGACATGTTTTTATCTCTTCATTTGGGTGCTACTGGGCCCAATGCCCAAACACGGGTGGAGAGGTCCACTGGGAGTACTCTTGCTACTCCAGATGGCAATCTGCCCCTCACAGCAAACCTTTTCAGTTTGCACATTCGCATCAAATGCCGTCTGCTCTGGAGGAGAATTGGGGCTGCTTTTTTCCAATGACATGCTTTTAAAGACATTGATATTCTGGTTGTGATGTAAATTTAGCAGGAGTTTGATCTTGTTAATATCGCTGTGCTTCCCATTCAGTGCTGTCAAATGTGTTAAGATAGCTTATACATTAGGTGATACAACAGTTAGCATACGGACTGACCTTGATAATGAAAATGAAGAGAACGGACTCGGCATTTTATTTAGAGGCACCCACATGCATTATGTACCGTTTTTAGTGTTCACTATTCACAATGCTTCATTCTTCCAGTACAGTACAAAACTAAGGAGGCTAGTACTGTACATGCAATTCAATTCTCCATCCATGCCTACTTATCCATTCCGATGAGTACAAATATACTGTGTGAGAATTGTAATTTTATGCTAAATATCCCTGTAAAATCACATCTGAATCATGTATGTATTACATACACGAGCCCATAAACACTCGTGTTCATACCCCTTTAGTACTGTATCACTAAGTGAGCGCTGTCACATGTTTCAACAAGTGCCTGTGACGCAACCTCGCCACTTTGATACTCTCTGTAACCGTGTCTCCATTATTGAGCCGAGGGTGGCTAACATATAAACAGCCATGTCAGGAAAGATGTTTAAGAGCCTAGTGGGGGCTGGGGTTGGGGGTTGGGATAAAGCTTCAGAGCACTATCAGCACCGGGGAACCCAGAGGTCTCTTCACCAAATCGATGTGATGAGGCCTCTGCGTGCTCACGGGATTGGCCATAGGGCTGACACAGGCACGTTTAACACGGACGGACGCAGGCGGGGTGCAAGGAGACGGAGGGGCGGAGGAGGGAGGTGAACATGGGTCGGGACCCTCCAGTGAAGTCTTGTGTTCTGCTGCTAAGCTTTGTCAAGGTTCATGAACGTGGGCGGGTTGCTGGGTTGGGGGAAGGCGAAGCATATTCCTTCTTGATCACAGAAGGGGGTCAACAATATATTAAATGTAGGATCTAGCATTGTACTCTCAAATTTTGGTTTGCACACAGAAGAAGAATCACACTAAAATGTGACTTTAACTGCATGATGTCTCGTTTACCTTCAGAAGTATACAGAAATGCTTCCTTCTCCCTCTGATGCTGCTGTGCCTGAAGGTGTAGTGGGAGGGAGGCGAGGCAGAGGTAGGGGAGCAGAGCTCAGCGTGGGCGGCCAGCATCGAGGCTCACTACATTAGCAATAAAACTCTATGTAATTAGCATGTCTTTGGTTGATAATTAGAGTTGTTGAGAGAGTACCACTGAGAGTGTTACACATCCTCTGTAAGCTACTGTATTTTTACAAGAGGCTTCAGGGCTTTCTCATGAGTTTTTTTTTTTTTCTTCTCTCCACGTCCATTCAACATGCTACATCTCAAGTCATATGATAATTTTACAGTAGGTTGATAATATGGGTCAAATACATGAGCTTTAAAAATCCATAGACACCAGCAGAAAGGGGAAAATTTTCATACATTTAGACACTAAAATCCCATTCAATGTAGTTTGAACAAAAACGTTTCAGATTTGTTAACAAATTAAATGGAGAGAATGTGTTCCAAAAGCTCTTCTTTACTTATCAATGCCGCAAAAAGTCAAAGAAAATCAAAATAGGCAGAGGTAATCCTTTGAGGCCTCGGGAGGCCATGCCCAATATGCAGACGTCTCACATGACATCGTGCATGATGGGATTTTGAACTTTTTATCCAAAGTTTGTATTGTACTATTGTAGGAGATTTAGACTTTGTTTCCCATGTACTTAATACTGAAAATGCTTCAATTCAATTCCAAATCTCTCTCAACCATGTCCGACACTGTAGTATGCACACTTTGGATTTAAAGACACGCTTCAAACTTTGAACTCAAGGAAATACAGAGGCAGCTCCTCAGTCATGTGACGTCCAAGTCCGTCCTCCTGGCAGGTCCACAGTACACTCCTGAGTATGGCTTCAGATAAATCAAATTTCCCAACCTCGCGCTCTGGCCGACAAGTTTTCTGGACATACAATGATATCAAAGAAAAGGGAAAGCTTGAAAATACATCCACTTTTTTCTTTTTTTTTTTTTTTTTTTATTCCTCCTGAAGGGTTATTGCTTTAAAGTCATATGGGTGGCATTCTGTGCAAATATGGGAGTTGTTAATTGCAAGAGCATATCAAAGAGTCCTTTTTCTCTGCTCCTGATGATTCCAGATTGAACATAAATCTCAACAGTGCTGGCTGCCTCTCCATATGATTGCTTGCCACCTTAAATCTAACAACACATTACGTGTGCCAAATCCCTGCTCCGCAATGGTTTTTTTTGTTTTGTTTTTTAAGTTCTCCTCTATGTTGGAATGTTTATGAAAAAAACTAAAGTGTTAGCTACTACATAGAAGTGGTATTCTAGTGTTTATTGACATACTGTATATGCACTCAGAAACACCTCTCAGTAAAATGCAGTGAAAATCTGATGAATTAATTTTGCTTCTAATGTAGTGGCTGCTGAGTGAAGGATGTTGACAATTGGTTTAAACCCTGCAGAATTTGAGAACGCATTATGGTGACCTCAGCAAGAGCGCCACTCTCATGCCATTGGCGAAAGCGTCACGTGGCGTGGCACATGGCCCTTGGTACTAAACTGACCTTCCTGCCTTCTTACCATACCTGCCAGAAGAAAGGCTGCTGGCCAATCCCATTCCATCAGATTAATCTAATCTGAAAATTCAGATCTTCTCGTAATCTTCGACAGCAGCAGGAGCAAGAGCATGCTTCCCTTCTTTACCTCACCCGCCCTGCCTCGTTTTTCTCTTCCTCAGTGCTCACCTAGGAAGTTGTATCCCATGTAAAGGGGGGGAAGGGGGGAGGTGTGGGACAGAGGGATGGATGAGTGTGAGCAAAGGAGGAAGGATGGAAAGAGGGATGGTGGGAGGAAGGCTGGTAATTATTTCCAAAGGTCATTCTGTTAATGACTACCCGCTCGGCTAATGAGATTCAGCAAAGCTCCCTGGCCATGTTTCACCCGGCGTATGTTTCACCGATGTGCCAAAATGTGTGCGAGGCACAGGTGTGTGCTCAGTCCAGTGTGGCGACGGCCGACTGCAGCAGGCAAGTATTTCTACATAAGAGTTAAAAGAAGAACGACATCGCCTCTAAATACAACAGAGAAGCTATTAAAAGCACTCACTGGACAATTCATTAGGTACACCTGCACGCTGAAATCTAGCGTCAAAAATTGCATCTGAATAAATAATGCTCACATTCATGCTAATTGTAGCTTTCTGGTATTATGTAATGTTTAAACCTTACCTTATTTATTAGTAAGCACCATGAGAGCAGTGTATTTCTAAGTACAACAACACTAATACACACATTGTTAAATGAATACCTTTCTGACTGTGTCAATCAAACGAGCTTTATTTCATTTGAAAAGGCAATGCACTTGTATTGGATCTCATTAGATTTTGCAGCTGATGTTGTGGCTGCACGGTGGGCTTTATATTCCATTAGAAGCAATTCTATACTGTATATAGTAAGTCTACATTAATAACGCTCTTTAGCAAGTCAGTAGCAGGACATGTGAGCTCCCTCTCAGAAGTAGCAGTGTGCTCATGTTCTGCCTCGCGCCTGCGAAAATATTTTCCAGCATGTGTGCTATTCTGTGTGCTTATTTGGTTTCTAAACACCGTGGAGAACATTAGCCTTAAGGAGTTTCAGTGTTGATCAGCTCACTGAATGACTTCTTCTCATGACTCTCAAAGGCTGTGTAATTGTGCCAGCTTGAATAGCGACGCAAATGTAACCGCCACAACTCTTTCATTTGTCAGCCTCTAATGGAATTAATGGCATCATATCTTCCGTCCCCGCAAGTGTCCAAATTGATCTCGCATGGACTTTTTAACCTTTTAGGTGAAGGTATGTGGGGTGTGACATGGGTGCCATACGGGGTGGGGTCGCCACAGCAATCACAGGGCTTCAGTGTTTACTCGTGGTGCAGAGACGGGCGACACAGCTTGTTTTTCCTGCCGAGGTGAGGATTAAGGTCTGAAGCCGCTTTGACTGCCAAAGTAAATTAACATTATGACATTGGTAAGATTAAGAAATTAAGAATTTGCTTAAAGTATAGCTGATGGCAGCCAGTGTACATGTTAGAATACATATTTGGCCAGCAATTTTCACAATATTCATTTACATGCACAATAAATGTTATACTTACATTACATTTGCATTTAATTGTTTGAATTTTAGAATCAGATTTTTTTTCCCTATATGAAATAATTAATACTTAACTACTCCCTTCTGGGATCAAACTGTCGTCATCATGAAACGGTTATTAACTGTTCAGACAATGTTTTAAATAACATTTTGACGTTCTGACCCATCAGAGAAAATAGATATTGTTAAACTTCCATCGTGTACTCACTTTACTTTGACGAAATCACGAACGAGGAGAAGAAAAACCCAGTTCTTTGTTTTTTTTTTAAACTCCATTTATCTTTTATTCTTTTATTATTGCCAAATTAGCCATTTTGGCAGAAATATGTGTAACATTTTTCTCTTTTCCATCACTTCAGCGGTAGTATCACAAAAACACCAGAGAAAACACATGGACTAAATCCTTTAGACCCTCACTGAAGCCTTGTGAGGTACACGGATGACTTGCATGACGGTAGAAAAAAGAAATAATAATAAATTGTGTAACTTTCGTGATGTATATTTCCTAAAATGTTCTCCATATAGCCGGGACGTCCGATTTTAGAGGTTCCACTTGTTTTCGTAGGCTGTGTTAACAACAGCGGCAGCTGTAAGTAAGCCGATGAGTTTGTGGAAAAGCAAACAGGCTACTGTATACGTGCAAAACCTCTTGTAATGTTCCATGTGTCATGCAGCTGTGTTTCCTTCCCTTCTTCCTGTCTTCACCAACTTTGTCGACATTGGGGCTCCACATATGGTCATCCTCATTTTTACTGTATAAATTCAGTTTTAAAACTTAAAGTTCAGGGGATGAGTACTGAGGCTAGTAGCTATTTTTGTTTCACAGGGCTAAAGATGCTTCCTTTCCAAAAGGCTGCTTCATTTTATTACATAGTGAAAAGTCAACACAGCAACCACTATCGCTTACATTTCACCGTATGTGAACTCCTTTTTTAATAGATGTCTTTATAAAAAAAAATGAAAAAAGTGATTTAAAAATAGTTCTTAGTGAAGCTAAAAATAGTTAGTCGCTAGCAGTCTTTGCTGGGAGGACTCCCCCCCCCCCTCCCTTTGAGTGTTGGTGTGAGGGGTTGTTTTTCAAACAGAAGGGTGAGTAAGCAAGCAGAGCTCCACACTATTCATTCAGTCCTCATCTGCCCCTTTTTTTCCCCTCTGATCATCCAGCATGAATAATTGCTCTCATCAACCACATGCATGACACCGTCGGCCCAAGACCCCGCGGTGGCCATAAACATTTGATCCTTTGAATAAAGACGCCTGTTATTTAATTCACTTAGCTCCCCCACTCCCTACGCTTAAGCAAACAGTAGCTTCCTGTCTTGTTGTTTGTTAAAATTCATACATAATAGAGAAAACATCTACCCCTTTCACATCTAATGCTGAGGCTCTCCTTGTGTGTTTAAAATGATGTTATTGAGAAAATGACCTATGATCGGCCTCCAAGCATGATCAAGGCTGGCACATGAGACCACATTTGCATGGCTTAGATATAAGAAGAGAACTTTAGTGAGTTCCTGTTTTACAGACTAAACACTATGTCTCCTTAATTTTATACAAGTGGCTAAAAACAGGAAGGCAGATAATGTACTTGATCTACAAGCTCAGCATTTTTGCCCCACATCAGACACCCACTGTCCAGAAAAGCAGAACCTCAGACGTTCAACTTAAGACTGGTTTGGATCTCTCTCTGGGCTGTTTTTTAAGGTCAACATGTTGCAGCGGAAGTCTGAGGTAGGCACACGACAACAAAAGGAGCTTTTAAAAATAGACCGTTTGAAATGTGCCAATATGTGGTCCCTGTGGTGTGGAGAGTCAGGCCACTTCTGAAGCCATGCTGCCAAGGCTGCCAGGCAAGGCTTTTCCACTATACAGCCCAAAACAATTCACGCCAGCTATTAAGATGAAATGACGCCTTGTTCTTTGAAACTATTTGTGGAAAATTTGAAATAATGATCTATTTTTAAAAATGGCATACCCTCCACCCGGCCCCAGAGCTTCCGTCTCCCCCTCCTGCCCCTCCTCTGCCACCGCCCATGCCCCCCTTCCCTCCTCACCATAATTGCAGCTTTGGGTAGGGTTTGGAAATCCAAGGTCACATTACAGAGGTCAAGCAGCTGGTCATTGTTACTCAAGGCCTCCCTCAGGCTCCCTCTTCCTGCTGTGGAGCCACGCGATAAGCGACCAAGTGACAAAAGACGATAAGTCATGATTGGTGGGCAGTGCAAAAAAACAAGACATGGGGCGACGGTTGTAAAGGACTCCATGTTTTAACGTTTCCCTTTAGAAATAAAATGTTGTGTTTGGAGCAAAATGAAAGCTTTATAAATTATTAAATCTGAAATCAGTGTAGACACATTGTCATATCTGTAGTTTAGAATAGAGACGATGCAATGCGTCCAGGGGGCAGAGAGAATAAAAAAATGGTAAAATCAGGGTGTAGACATAAGTGCCCTCTTTATCCACTTTCTCTGAGCTGGTATTGTCCCGTAATGTCTATCTGGATAATTATACAGTGTGGTGACTTGTCTGAATGACCACTTTGTTCACTGGGCTTGGATGCTGCTGTAGCAAAGCGTGTTGGATTGTGACATGTGCTCAGTGTGTGTGTCTCTTCCATATGGGATACACTGCACCATCTGGTATTACGCTGCATGCGGGCTAGCTACTGTAAGACCGCCTGTATGTGAGTGGGCTCTTGTCTTTGGGGGTTTTTCCTCATGGTGATTTGAGCATGTGCGCATCACACAATTAATGCCACGGTTTGATCAAGTTTGGAGCCCTGTTACACACATAACTTTTATCTTTCCTTACAAAATAGAACATTCAACCATTTGTGCCCATGAAAGATGCCGTAGCATCAGACTTAATCGCTAAAAAGTCATTGCGAGGTTCACTTTTGAAATCTGGGATAAACAGACAAATACAGCCAGGGATGAGCTGGGGTTTGAGGAAAGGAGGCGGCACGCATTCCTCTCATCGCTAACCTACAAAAATCAACCCTCTCTCCCCAAATGCTCACTCACACGTGCACACCATGCAGCCGTCATCCATGGACAGGCCCCTCGACATGGTCCTGGCATGTTCAAACCACGCTTCGTGAAACTGTGGCCTTCTTTGCCTTTGGTCTGCCATCTGCTTCCAATAAACTAAGCCAGCCTGATCCCTCTGATGTCCCCCACCAACAACAACTCTGAAAAAGCAGAGAGAAGGAAACAGTAAGACCGCCAAAGTGAGTGATGAGTGAGACGAAAATCGCGAGTGTGGCAGAGAGAACAAGAAGCAGAAATGAGAGGAATGAGAGCACATCTCCAACATGTTATTATCTCTTTTGTACCTCAAAAAAGGGCCACGCCATGAGTGTGCTTCCAGTGCAGTGGTGCTGGGGGAGTTAATCAAAACTGGGTCCACTTTGTGACCACCTGGCCTTTTCTGCTCTGATGGAAAAGGGACAGTTACTTCCACCTGGTTCACCCCTATTGACACTATGGCACATTGGTCCTTACCAAGCTTGTACAAACAAATTGGGTTGGTCAACTGGCGACTGCTCCCTGATGATCAGTTATTTCAAGTGTATTTTCCTTAAAATAATGAGCATGATCAAAGTCTGAGTGAATATTTCGGAAATATAGTGTGTAAAGGTACATATAGTTGGAACTATTTGAAACATGAGCGAACAATCTGGTTGAAACTACATAAGCATTAAAAAAAAGATACAAATGTGGTGTATACCAGAAAGGAGGTTCAACAAACTCCTTCTAAACCTGAACTCTGAGTTAACTTCCTCTGTGATAGGAAACTCTGTGTATCGTTTCCAGAACATCTTATCAGAATTAATTCAATCGATTCGTAGTATGTTCACCTTGAGTTAAGCGAGTGCATGACCACAGCAAAAAGACCTCATCAAACGGAGCCCTGATATAATTCACTACGGCAACAGGGAAAAAAATGTTTCCCCCCTTTGAATTGAAGGTGCTAATGCAGGTATATAGTGATAACTTTATATTCCCAAATAAACAAACAAACAAAAAACGACACCACTGAGGACAGAGAAGCAGCATTGGGTGTACAAATTGCTGCACGAGTGAATGTGGAAGTGTGAATACACTGCTATTTTATGCACTGACTTAACATTTAACTGCACTTTAACTTGGAGCATATAGGTGAAAAGGGGATCTGATTAGATTGATAGAAATGTACTTGGAAGCAGTTAAAATTGTAATATCAAAATATTCTTCAAACTCAGGTAAGGTGTATTTTCTCATAATTAGACCTCACTTTGATCTTTGGTCTTCCTTAACCAAATAACTGAGTTTCCCCACATCTCAGGGTTAAACTACTTAGTTTTCAAATAACCTGGAATACGCCCTGATATGATGAGATTAGATTAAGATGTAAACAAAGTTTACATGGTATTGTAAATGTCAAATGTGTATTGCTGCTCAGTGCACCATTTGGATAAGATGTGGATCAAAATCTGTTGACATTACAGCTTCTGTTTACAAAGTTTCACACATTACAAACAATAAAGTTTGTTAGATTTTTTTGTGTGCAATTTCACTAAAATTAAAACGTAATATCCTTGGAAAAATACTAATCCATTATTTTTTTAAATAAACTTTAACGCACACAAAGAAACCAACAAACTCATAAAGATCAAAATAAAATGACAGAGTTCATATTTAATGCATCTCTAAAGGCGTTCCAAAAGGTCATTTGAAATTTTATGAAAGTGTAACTTTTAAACATGCCATTGAAAAATAGCTCATACCAGAGTGAGCCCTTGTGGTGCCACAAGACACACATTCTGTCACCATGGCAGGTGTGCATCACTCACATAGCTTTATGTCTTAAAAGAGTATGAGACTATTCACCATTCCGACTATTTACCTCATGCTCACTAAAAGCTTTCTTTATCTGTTACAATTGCATGGCAATCATGGTAATCCATACAAAGAAGTGTCATTTATTGTATTCCAACCAATATGGAAAAGAACTGCTTGGGGAAAACCCTCCCTAATACTTTTACAGACAAAGCCTCTTCTAAAGTCCATACAGTGTTGGCAAAGACCAAAAATGAATAGAAACAAGCTGTTTTTGTGAGGGCTTGCTGCACCAATGCTGATGGCTTGAAGACATTGAGATACATTGACTAGCCTGTCTGTCGCCAATAGCCATAAACACAATATTGAATGTGTCGTACCCTTCAGCCACTGCCAAGACGTCGGTCAGCAATAAAGAGCTTTCCAAACATAACCCAACAGTTAACACACACGTCTGTCAAAAATAAAGATGGACCCATCAAGCCAACAATGTTTTGACTCTGCTTATGTCGAGATGTGGTGGGTGTCCAGAAAATGAGGGGGACGGAGAGGGAGACAGACTGAGAAGCAGACTGGGACAGAGAGACGGATCAGAGGGCTGGAGAGGGTGCGAAGGATGGCAGAATGCCGAACAGAAGGATCCTGCTATGGTGGGCATCAGCTGTCCCTTTCAGACCCCCTGGGGGCCGATCAGAATTCACACCCAAATACCCTGCAAGGGTCCAAGGAGTTATTACTCACACCCCGGACTGTGCAAAGGAACTGTTACAATTTAAAACACATTTATTTGACAGATGCTATGCAAAGAACTTTAGAAACAAAAGACAGCTGAATATTCCAAGTTAGGACAGGCTTAAGAGCTCTGTCTATTGAGTAGAACTGATTGTTACCAAGTGCATTTTGAGGCAACCAAGGCAAAACTGGGTGCACAACTTGGCTGACAGAGGCACTGTTCAATCAGTCTCAACTAGTTTGCTTTCTGAAGAACAACTTCATGATGTCAGCAAGGAGCTCTACCTCCGCTATGGCAGCTCCTCCAGGCAGCATTATTCTGCTCAATACAACACTGGCAGTGAAAGTTGTTCCCCATAGTTAATCAAAGCAATTAAATCGATTCCTCATCCCTGATGACATTATGACAATGAAAATGCTCTATATGGTTTAGGGTTTGATGATGTGCATAAGGAAAAAAAACACTCAACCTGACTACATTAGACTGCCGTTGAACTGACTGCTAAAGTCTGATGCTGCCGTGTAGGCCGTCCTAGCTCTGGGTGAAGAGCTGAAGGGTACTGATGAGACCGGTGTCTAAGTATGTAGGCCACCGTGTCTATGCCGTCCCTGCTTGGCAGAGGCCCTGTGACAAGTCGAGTCATGAGGGAGCATCATGAAGAAGGAGTTTAATTAGGAGCAAGCCTCCAAAGGGGCCACAGAAAGACATAAGAGCCAAGCAAGCAAAAACAGCTTTTTTCTTCCTCTCCCAGGAAGTACAGTATACTGTAGTTCTTCTCCTCCTTTTTCCCATTCACTCACTCTCTAGCCACATGCACTATGTATAAATATATACAATGACGTTATTGTGTGAAGTGTGAACACAGCTGGGCCTTCTATGGTGATGTGAGCAGTCCGACAGACGGGATTGGTCGTTGGGTAGTGTGTCAGCCTTTGGCAACAGGTGTGATGTCCGCAGACAGGTGGCCATAACTGGAATGAGTGGCATAGCGCCCTCGTAGCACTCCCTCAAAGTGCTGAGCCTCGCTGGAAAGCTAAGCCCGGGGGGAGGGCCACATGCTTCCGAGTCATACAACACTCTGTGACCTATCGACACCCAGCACAAGCAGTGCCCCGACCCGCTGGCATGACCACCCGCTCTTTAAGCCCTTTTGGGTGCCTCATTTTTCCTGCGAGCTCTGCTTCTGCTATCATTTATGTTTTTCCTAAAATGGACATGTACTGAATATCTGATCAAGGGATGACTAGAATGTTCTGAACTACTGTTGTTGCTACAGACAGTTGTTACCATAAGGGAGGTTGTCCTGGATGTAGCTTAACGTTCTTTGTGATTCTCGTTGAGTCAGAATTGAGAGCTCTTATGCTGGTTGCACCCAAATGGTGTCCTCCATTTTGCCTCAATGGCTTCAAGTCACATTTAATCAGAAATTAATTCCACACATCCATCCAGCCATCCATTTTCTGTACCGCTTATCCTCACGTGGGTCGTCGGTATGCTGGAGCCTATCCCAGCTATCTTCGGGCAAGAGGCGGGGTACACCCTGAACTGGTCGCCAGCCAATCACAGGGCACATAGAAACAAACAACCATTCGCACTCACTTTCACACCTACGGGCAATTTAGGGTCCTCAATCAACCTACCACGCATGTCTTTGGGATGTGGGAGGAAACCGGAGTACCTGGAGAAAACCCACGCAGGAAAGGGGAGAACATGCAAACTCCACACAGGCGGGGCTGGGATTAGAACCCCGGTCCTCTGAACTGTGAGGCTGATGTGCTAACCAGTCGTCCACCGTGTTGCCTCAATTCCACACAATGGAGGTAATTCCTATCAATCAACAATCAGACAATTTAAAAATAAAACATTATTATGGCCATCCCTACTGCTATCTGTCCTGGATTGGAGGAAAGATTTGGAAGTTTGAAAGTAAAGTTTTGGTTTGTCATGTGAACAGAACAAGGCTAGAAGTTCAAGTCTTGTCAGCTCAATACGATGCATCGCCAGGACCACAATGCAACTGCACCAAAGACAGAAAAAAAACTTGAAATTTCACATCTCACGTGTTTGCCAAAAAAGACAGCGTGATGAACCTCTGCAACCCCTTTGTTCTCCTGACTCACACACCTCACATGAAGCGAGAGCGCCTTTTTCCCGGCTGCGCTGTTAGAAGTCAGATCTCCTTGCGTTTGTTTGGTGTGATTTCCTGAAGACTGTCAGAGATGTAAGAGATGCTTTCAAATTCCGAATTCCAGATTTCCACTCTGGGGGGGCAGCGGGCAAGTGAGAATTTGGAAAAACAGAAAGAGGAGAGCCGGCAAATGTTGACATGCTTATACAGTAGCTGCTTCGCCACAAGACGCCTCAGGAATCAAACAGCGATCACGCACACAAAAGGAGCCCTCTAAGTTCACTAAAACCACACTCCAAATAGGCCTTTGTTGTGCTGACATGTGAGATGAGTGGATCGTTATTTGTTTTCTAAGCAGGCAGATTGTTCCCTGTCACCGCCTGCTGCCGCTCATGATGGAGCAGCGAGCATCACTCGTATCTCCTCCGTGAGCGAGCGCCAACACAGACAACAAATGAGAGTAAGAAGTTCACTGAGATTAACTTATCTCAGCATCTACCTTCTCCTTTATACACCCACACACAATCCTTCCCTTCACACATACACACACACACACTTCATCAGCATCAAATACAGGGTGTACTAAAGTAAATTTAATTACGTCTGTCTGATATGGAGCCTCAGATGAAAGTAGGGAAGCGCAGTATGAAGCAAAGACTACACAGACAGAAGCAGGCCCGTGATATTCCTCCACTAGACTAATCTCCCTTTATTAAAGCCAGGGGGAGAAAAGACGGGAGGGGGGGCCGGCTGGTGGTGGGTGGTGGTCGTTAGGAGTGGAGTGAGGATGGAAGGGGGGAGGGTCTGCCTTTGATGAGATCACTAACTGTCAGCTACTGTACTTTTCTTCACTCACAGTTTTGTCTTTGTCTCACTTTTACAAATGAACACGTGTCTCAGCGGTAGCCTACTTGCTCGAGCAGACACACTCTCGTGCTAACACACACACACACACACAACAGTATGTCTTAAATCATCGTTGGTTGTCATGGTCATTGACAATATCCTCACCCAAAAAAAAGACTTTCTCATGCAGGGTCTCTTTGAGTGGTAGATCTGAGCTCTTTGGGATCTCATGGGGACAGGTGGCCATCAGGTGGCCAAAATGGAAACTGCTGCTTTCAATAGTGCCCCCTTCAGTGACCCAAACATACACATTTATCCTTTATTTACATCCATTTCACTATCTTTGGTTATTGGTTTTTAATTTTATTTACTTGTTAATTTTTGGTTTCTGTTCTCGGGGTTCTGCACGGTGCGTGAAACTGTTGAAAATATTTTCATTCTAATATTGAAAAGTGTATCACCAAATTTGTAAAAACAGCCAAAAAAAATGTATCCAAAAGTCAGTTTTGTTGTTTTTCTGACCCCAAAAAATCTCTCTCTCTCTCTCTCTCTCTCTCTCTCTCTCTCTCTCTCTGTTTCTCTCTCTCTCGCTCTCTCTCTCTCGCTCTCTCTCGCTCTATATATATATATATATATATTACCGCGACCCTTGTGAGGATTAGTGGCCCGGATAATGGATGGATATATATATATGTGAACATTCTGCTTCCAAAAATTATTCATACACTTACAATGCATGTTATAATTTATTAGAATGCCCTTTTTGCAGGATTGTTCAGAATTATAAATAATTGTAGGTTTAGGGTTGCGGTTCATCAGTTAGGGTTAAGTTTTATTTTATGTAAAATAAAAGAAGAAAAAAAACAGGGTTTGAATGTTTTTATCAACAGTACACTGAAAAAAAGAGTCCTTTGAATTCACGTAATTTGAACATCGGTTGCACATGATTAAAATGTGTTAAAATGACATAATTTACCCCCCTTCTCCAAAAAAAAAAAAATAATTCATTTTAACACATTTTAATCATGTGCAACCGATGTACATGTTCAAATTAAGTAAATTCAAAGGACTCTTCTTTCAGTGTACGTTGTCTAACACATGTATAAGGTGCTGGAAAGGCATCCAAACGATGAGCTTTAATTTGATATCGAGCATATTATTTCCTTGATATTCAAGGTCCAATTTTTGTCCTTTTCTCATGACTTTCAGTATTTGTCATATGATTTGTTACTTGTGTCCTCACATCCTAGTTGAGCCTAGACTGTAGTGACGCTGATGAGCAAATCTGTAAATGAAAAGACTTCATCTTCATGTCTCCCCCTGCCCTTCCAAAGTGTTCACCTGGGTTTCCTGAACCCTGCAGCCCCTCATCTGTGCTATGCCACTGCTTTGTTTTCAGACGTTGCGAAAGAAGGGCCTAAATGGCTGTGACAGCCCCGACCCCGACGCAGACGACTCGGTCGGCCACAGCCCCGAGTCTGAGGACAAATACAGGAAAATAAACGAGGACATAGATCTGATGATCAGCAGACAGAGACTGTGTGTAAGTACCTCTTATTGAACCCCGAGTCTTCCTCACCTCTTTCTTTCCTCTCTCCCCTGCCCCCACTGTACTGTGTGTTACTTGGTCCTCGTCTCCACGTTTCCGTCATGTCTCCCCGCCATCCGTCCCTCTGTCCCCCTCCTGTGTTACTTGTGGGATCCGGCAGGCTTTGAGCAAGAAGGAGAACAAAGGTGGCGAGAGCCCGGAGCTTGAATCCACTCTCATCCTCACCCCGCGAACTGAGGAGAAATACAAACAGATTAATGAGGAGTTTGATCACATGATTAAAAGTCATAAAATTCCTGTAAGTACGGGCTTTTGACGTCATGCGGCGTCTTCGGCGAGCTAACAAAATGCTGACTGGCCAGTTGGTGTTGTGCTAACCCAGCTAACCGCCATTGTTTGCCACCAGACTAAACACACAAAGTGAGAGTGCGAGTACGACCACAGATTACAATGTGTACATGCAGTGGAAAAGATTACAGCTCTTAGATTTTGCTTATTGAGGAGAGGTCCTCTAATTTGACATAACTGCAACCACAACCAGCAGCCATTTTTGCTTCATAATTGCAGACTTTCTCTCATTTAAACGCACTGGCTTCCCCACCGTGAACCTGTTCCCCACGATGCCTTGCTTTTCAAGGGGGAGCTGCAATCCAACTGCTGGATTGTAGTTTCCATTTTACAGAAGAGTCAGAAACCACATAATAAAAGTGGCTTTGTGTAAGCGGACCCTTCCCTCCATTCACAAAGCATCATATTGGAATGGTTACACGGGAATATACAGTAATTCTATGGTAGATAATTTAGAGGAGAACAGTAGTGTCTGACAAAACATTGCATAGAAGAAGTGGAGATGTGGTTTGCTTGCTGGGGGCGGCGCGGCGCGGCTTTCTGGGTGAGATGCGTTTAGGATCGGCGCTGCTGGGGTAGGGATTGGAGTGCACACAACAAGTGGCTGTTCAGTGTGTGGTCAGGGTGGATGCCTGGGCCTCTCTAGATTGCAGGGGGCCGTTTAGGGATTGGTTTGGGGGAGCAGAAAGGAGGAAGATGAGTGAAAACAGGAAGGATGGCACCCGTTGAATGACTGTTTAGCCAGTTTAAGAAATGTTTAAAAACAGGGTGTCCGCATTCCTTAAAAGTATTTCACTTTTTAAAATGAAGGCCTTAATTATCCTTGAAAAAAAATACACCTTATTCTTGATTGAGAGTCTGGCGAGTGTATATACTCGGAAACTGTACATACATTTATCCACATGTTAAAACGTACTGATATGAACAATAGCTCCTTGAGAGATCCAGAAACAACAGCAGAAACAAACATAATAATAACATACGTATTTCTCTTCCGTTAATCAGTGAAATGAAAGTGAAACAGTAATTAAAGTGAGAAAAACAGTAGACGTTAGAAAAGGCAGCTGAGTATACAATATATTCCATACAAACTCAGCTGATTCTCCTTATATTGGTCTCAGACACATGGCAGTAATTTAGGGACCTATTTTCTACTTCCTAAAGCTAACATTCAGAATCCAACCACTTCCAGGGCACTCCCAAGGTTAAGCCCTTGTGCCAAGTGACACACAAAATGTCACCCCCAAAAAATTGGTGCTTGGGGCTTCTTATGTTACTGATGAGGCCGCACAGTGATCTGAGTAAATACCACTAACACTTTACATCAACGCCATGAGATGGAAAAATAAATCATTTCATATTAAACTCAAGTCGTGCCACCTCAAAAGTAATTTTCCAAAAATCAATGCAGATTTGCACAAAGATGAAGAGAGAGGAGATGATCGTTTGGCCTTTCAGACGTGTGCGATTTCACATAAATGAATCATGTATACATTTTTATTAAGTGTCATAAACATGGACATAACTCCTGGCATAGAAATGCAGCGACCAAATCCAAAATATTTTGAGTGGAAATCGTCTCTCTCTCTCCCAATGAAGAAAGTGACCAGTTAGAGTTTTAAAGTAACTGTGCTGATTCCAATCCATCAATTTCATTAAGAGCATGTTGGGTTATTGTGGCAGTTGTTTTCTCGACAGTACTTCCTGAAAGCACCTCTCTCCTGGTTTGTGGTCTCGTCTTCTGTTTCATTCAATTGTACATGGATGTCTGATGTTAGTTTTTCCGTTTAAGCTTTTGGCCTTTCTCTGCGTTTTTTTTTTTCTTTTTCTTTTTTTTCCTCTCCCTTCTCTCCCTAATTTCCCTTGACTGTGTCCTCTCTTTGTTTCTTTTTTTTTTTAACTATGTGGTCTTGTTGTATTTGTTTTTTGTTCTGAGTAACTCACAAATCTAATCAAACTGGCTGCTCTTGTCTCTCCCTGCCTCTTTCTCTCAGCAGGCCATGCCGCCGTCCAACTACGACATGCCCGTGTCCATTCCCGTCAGCAACCAGAACAATCTCATCTACAGCCATCCCGGTGGCTCCCTTGGAAACCATAACCTGTTACCGCTGACACACCATGGACTACAGAGAAACAGCATGTCACCTGGAGTTACTCACAGACCCCCCAGTGCAGGTAACACAGGTAGGGGGCTACATGCATCCAAGTGAACAATGTTCTCCCATCCCATTTTTTTGGTACACCTAACACAACCAAAACCCTGTTACGTTAGAGCAGTTCCAAAGTACGTCAGAAATTAACAGCAATTCATTGATTCAGCAGAGACACTAGTAGTGGTTCACGTAACTGGCTTTGCATTGGTGTGGGCTCAATTCCACTCAATACTCAACTCGACTGTTTATAGAGCAATTTAAAAAAGAACTGCAGCTGTAGCCTTTAACAAGGTACTGTTTATAATTAAGGTCAAACATAAAACACAACCACAACAACAATAATAATAATAACAATAATCATAATCATAATAACTAAATTAATGAATAAAACAATTCCCATTAAATTTTACTTCTTTAAGAACCAACACCTGCAGCACCTCCTCTGTGTCTTAGACCAAACTGTCACAGTACTTATGCTGGTCGCCTTTTGTTCCGCCGGCGGCCTGCTGGGGGTCTCAAGTTGTTCGCAGCCGTGGTCATATTCTACAGAGGAGGGAACGAAGAAGAGCTCCCTGCTGATTTGCCTTTGTCATGCAGGATGTCCAGAGTTTCATTCCCTCCCGTTTCGTATTCTAACTCATGTTGTGTGATGTTGTTAGTAGATGAGATAGATGAACATGATTGAAGTCTCCACTGACAAGAATAAGGGTGTTGCGATACTGAAATTGTAATTTCAAGATCACAGCGTGCATGCAATCACTCGCGTTGGCTGCAGGGCCAGCAACTGGAGCTTGAATGTAAACAACTAACTGCAGTTTTCTAACAGTTGTGAGTTTGTCCATTGGTGAGTGACTTTACATTCCCCATAATGATCAATGAAAGGAACACTTCAAATCTCCTGTCCCATTTAGTCCTACCTCACACGTCCCTTTACTTCACTTTAACGCCAGCTCACGTCCCTCCCCATATCTCCTCCGGGATGCATTCCTCGCCCAGGGGATACCAGTCGGCACCATGGTAGGGGCGAAGCTCCTTGCGGTTGTCGGTGAAGCATCACAAATAAGAGGGGGTTTCAAATAGCATCAACGCTCATCCTTAGTTAAACATATGAATACAATAGTATGCACTATGTACTAATAATACTTTTCCATATGAGATACCAGCATCCGTATCGGCAATATTCTCTGCTAAAAACCAGTGGCGACCGACCAGTCCAGGATGTACGTAATCTGTCTTTTGCACTACGCCAGCTGGGATATGCTCCAGCCCTGCCATGGTCCTTAACAGAATAAGCGGTATTGAAAATGGAAGGAAATTGATCTGATCATCTCCGCCATGGATGAGTCATTGTCATAGTCAGTCTGATTGCATTCTGTGGTTGATTTGAATTGAGCAGAATAGTTGTCTGACCCCATGTACAGTTTTGTCTTTCAATGTGTTTGTGACATAAGGAAATCAAGCCTGTTGGTTTGTTATTGTTGTCCAGAGTCCTTTTTCTGTCCCACTGGTCTGAAGCCTTCAGCCCACACCCTCACCCTGTCATTACAACTGGATGCAAGAAACGCCAGCACAAAACTAAATATGAGCTTTGGAGCTTGCAGCATCCACACCAAACCGCACAAGTTCTGAACCCTCCCACCCTTCCACCTCACATGGCTTAAAAATAATAATGTGTCATTTTTCTTGGACGACAGCGTCCAGTTCCTTGGTCTTTTTGAGAGAGCGAGAGAGACTTCATTTTTCTCTGGTAGCAATACACACTTTGATCCACCAAAATGCGCTCCAACGTTAATGTGCCGGGGAATGGCATGCAGAGTAAGCGGAGTAAATGCAACATGTACCGAACCGCCTTCATTCATTCACCCAATCATTTCTTTACATTTTAGGTGGCCTCATGAGTGCTGACCTTGCCACTGGCGCAGGCACCAGTGCTGGTAAGAACATCTTCGCACTCTCACACCATTGTCTAGTAACTCATACAAGGTATCCACTCACCCACTCAGGGCTATAAACTGCATGACTAATATTAACCCAAACCCAAGTGGAGATTTTGTCCATGATGTGTTGATGTTAGTGGTGGTGGAGTTCATCTGGGAATGTTTACCGTGTGTGACACATCCTGCCCCTGTTGAGTTGAGCAAGAAAATCATACAAGACAGGGAGGGGCGAGAAATGAAAGGTACTTTCTGATGAGGTGAAGACCGAAGCAATACCAGACTTTTGATACATACATTTGTTGTATCCTACCATCTACGGCTGAGATTTATTTGGATGAAGTTCAAATTGTGAATTTGTGTAACATTACTGTAGCTGTCAACTTGTTAATATTTTTCAATTTTGATGAATGTTTTTTCTTCTTGAGTCAATGTAATCCAAAAAGCAATTAACTGTTTAATTTGATCTAACTTATTATTGTTTTGTTGAACTACCTTTCTGGTTTTTAAAGTTATTCATGGCCTGGCCAAATTTTAAGATAAAGTAACCTGTATTTGTTGAATAGGTCTGGCCCATCTAGCACAAACTCATACATTTTAATCAACTATAAATTTAGAACGGTGGTTTTCAAACATTTTACACCAAATACCACCTAAAAAACACTTTTCTCTCCAAGTATCACCATCATGACTAACTTTAAAAATACAGTAGCTTCATAGGCCAAATTATTCATCAAAAAGATACAGGTTTTATTCATAAAAATTATGTTTAATATTATTGTAAACCATTGTAACATTATGCACAGCCTAAGCATTATCACTGCTCTTAAATATCCGAGGTGAAAAAAAAAAAATTCTCATTCAATTAAAATGTGTTTCACATTAAAGTTAAATAAAATGTTATTCCAATAAACATTTAAAAACAAACAGTTCTTAAAGATTAAATGCAAATGTATTGAACTTTAAAGTTAAATACAAATAAACTGTACTCAGGCAGTGATTCTTTCATGTACCACTAGAGGGAGCCCGCTATGCCTGTACTCAGAAATATATACACAAATATATAAAACTTTGTATAAAAAAAGTCTCTTGGGGAAAAAAAAAAAAAAGAAAACATTTGGGGCTTAACTGTACATAAAGAAACTGGAGGATGCTCCAGGGGAACATTGTGGTCGTCGATACATTTGTAATTCTTTGTGTCCCCTTATAACCAGCTTCTTTACTTCCTCTCCACACATTAATAGCTACCATATGTCTTGTAACCAAATTGATGCAGTGTTTTAGTGTCTAACCATACCCCAAAAACATCTATAGAGCCTCCAGAGATTTGAGTGAACCAAGAAACCTATGTAAGCAAATGTAATGTTTTAGCTTCTTTGTGCCACTAGGTTCGTCCCTAAGGGCATGTCAGGCCAAAGTTTATGGCAAAGAGACCCACATTTAAAGGGTGAAATTTTACAGCCTCAACATATTTTACAGTGTAAAAATGCAGAGGAGGGGTGGAGGGTTCAGGGTGGTGCCTCAGTGGGACACAGCTGGGCAGCCCTGTCTGGCCCCTGGGGCTCTGTCATCGGGGTCACTGCTTGGTTTCTCTGTCTGGTCACTCGTTGTGCGCGCGCGCACACACGCAGACACACACACACAACAGGGCCGTTTGTTGTGGCGTGTGTTCGTTCGACAGCATGTTGCAGAGCAATGCTTCCAATGTACTCTTTGTGTCACCGGGGCCAAGGAACAGAGGCGCTCTGTGAGGAGTGTGGCGCGTCGCTCAGCAGCAGCAGCAAAAAACACGCCGCGTAGAGAGAGACTTGTGCAAAACTAAAAGATTCCATTCAAAGGGCCCTTAAATCATATCTAGAGGCAGAGTGGAGGCGCGGGGGTGTGGGGGAGATGGTGGTGGTGTGCGGTGATGAATACCCACTGGTGCTTTGAGGCATGTGTGCAAAGGAGAAACAGCAGGGTAACACAGATGGAAGTGTTATGTGAACTTGGACGGTCATTATAATGATGAGTGAGTCAATGTGAGGTGGCTCAACAGCAATCATGTTATTATTAATATATATATTTTAACATTCCTCTTCTGCGTACAAGTTTGGATCAAAATCGTACAAATAGCTGTCAGGTGTTTCTTCAGTGTAACAGTTTCAAGAAAGAAGAGGTGTGTGTTTGTCTACGTGTGTTTCCACAGATGTCATGGTTCCACTGTCTATAAAGAGACAAAATGACAGCAAGCTCCCACATGGGACTTCTATTACCTGGGGTCCCCCTGTAGTGTGGCAGCATTGTAAAAAAAAAAAAAATAATAAAGTTGTTTTGTGCCTAGTCCCACACAGGTATCAGCCTGTTTGTTAATTCCATTGTTCTAATTGTCTCATGGTCTATCTACTATAAAACACCTTCAGGTCCTTTGTTAACAAAAACTCATCTTTAATTGTTGTCTTAGTAAAGTGGATTTCCCCAAAGATTGTATTTTTATTTTTGTACTGCTTTTGTTTTTTAGACTTTTGCTAAATTAAAGGAATTAACTAAATGTTAAACAACAAAAATTTACTTTCATTTCAACCTCAGTAATAAAGCACATTCAAAAACGAAAAGAGAAAAGAATACAAGCTCTCCATTTGAATTCTGTCACTATAAAGAGAATGTTTCTCAGTGTTGAAGAGATATATGTTAATTATTGTGGTTGTAGATTCCAGTGGGGTAGAATTGCACTCAATTATACTGAGAGATGTTCCTAAAGGTTTGTCCTTTTCCCAAAGCTATATAAGTTAGCATTCTTTGTTTGGGTGTGCCTCTAACTTATAGAATAAATACTTGGGTTTCCACAGCAACACTCAGGATAGAGCTGTCCTATCTAGCCAATGTACATGAACTGATGAAGCCTGCTCGGATAAGAGGTGAAATGTCTTTTAAGACAACCGGAATGGTCCACCTATGATCGATTCAATGCCCTGAGAATTAAATGACCTGGATGAATGAGAATATTCACAGGAATTAAGTTACTAAAATCTCAGCCGCATCTCGAGATAATAATTGAGAGTGAACTGCTATGTACAGGTAGTAAGAAAGCAAATATGCTGCATTAATACGCACGCATGTGGGTGAAGTCCGAATCGCACATTGTGCTACTTTCAGTCCAGTGCAATGAGGACAGGTTACTGAAAGGCTGAGTCATCATGTCTCCACCTCTGAAATGTTGTGGGAGAAGTGTGAACATGTGTGTTTATCTACAGCACATGTTCAAGCTTTCAAATCCTGCACTAACTGGAAGCCAAGGCAAGGAACCGGACCGAGGTCTCCATTTGAGCTCATTGTGAAGCCATAATCTCTGCCAGTTTTGAGGACAACAACTACACCGTGAAAGTTGGGTGACTGGAAAAAAAAATATAAAAAGACAAGTTTGGAAAATGAGGCTTCGAAATCAGGAAAAATCAAGATGTTCTCGCCTATTTCGAAAACACTGTGGGTGTGTCTGCTACATACCACTATATCACACATTCATTACCACTTCTATGACCTGGAAAAATGGATGCCACTCCATCTAGTGTCTTTTTTTTTTTTATTCCTACACAGCTACATGTTTGAGCCGGAAAAATATATCCACTTAAAGCCTAAGGTGGCTAGAATATAACCCACTGGGTCGTCGCTTGTCTTTTCCTGGCCGCACAACTGAGGCGCTCTAAAGCGGCCACACCACCGTGAGGCCCCTGTCCACATGGCTGTGAAGTCCGACCTCCATCCATATTCTACCGCTTATCCGAGGTCGGGTCGCGGGGGCAGTAGCTTTAGCAGGGACGCCCAGACTTCCCTCTCCCCAGCCACTTCATCCAGCTCTTCCGCGGGGATCCCGAGGCGTTCCCAGGCCAGCCGAAAGACGTCGTCCCCGGGCTCTCCTCCCATTGGGACGTGCCCGGAACACCTCACCAGGGAGGCGTCCGGGCTGTGGGTCGTGACCGAAAGAACAGCATCCCGGATACAACCGGCCGAAATGAGTTTCCTCCGCAGGGACCTACAAGAAAAATAAATGACCTCACTTTTCCACCTTCTCTCTGTGGTATACACACACTTACTGCCGACAACGAGGTGCTCTAAAGCAGCCACGCCAGCTTTTTCATTCATTTGCATAGGTAGCTAGCTAACTGCACATCGCAATTGCGCCGGATAGCCACTGATGTGAACAAAGATGCTCAAGTTCTTACATAGTGGGGCAGGAGCAACTCATGCCTGACATGCAACGTGCGTCACATGCCGCTGTTTTATCTATGCCCAAAAGTCTAAGAAAATGGAAATAGTGAAAACAGTTTAACGATATAGCTCCACAATTGAGTACTACATAGTTCTCAGTCTTTGCAGGTTTTCAGCAATTATCTTAAGACATTTATGATGTACATATTTCGAAATAAATCTCTGAATTCACTTAATGGGGTCCTTAAGACATTACAGTTTATACATGAGCTCAACCCTGCCACCTAACTGACTCTAGGCTTGGCTGTGATATCGCTTCCTCTCCAAGTGGTTGGTTGCAGCCTGTGCCATGCAAAGTAGCGTATAGTGTGTTCGTCGTGGCTGTCACGTCTCTGTGAGTTGAGTCAGAGCATCTGTCCCAAAATCAGAGGGGATCAAACAGCGAAATGAAAAGACTTGACTCACAGTTCTCATTTCATTTGCTTAATGACTTCATGATTTTACTTGTAAAGTGCTTTAAGGAGTGGCCTGTGCCACTGGTGATCATTGAGCAGTAATAATCGACTGGACCGCAGCCATCTCCACACGGTGGCAACGCACAGATGTCTGATTGAAGCCTTACCAACATGAAGTCCGTGTGTCGTTCTGACTAACGGTGTATTAATGTCGCTCCCCGAGCACGTTTTTATCCCTGCAGAAACACTAAGGCATGGGTTATTTGCTAAAGTGTGTGTATGCGTGGTGTCAATGTGTGTTTTAGGAGTGAGTGAGGTCTCATTCATCTATCTCCACATGCACCCACTCCAGCTCACAAAGGGCCAGCCATGAGAATGACAGAGCAGGAAAGCTGAAGAGGCAGCTGCCACTTTGCTAATGTGAGGATTGAGATAGAACTAAGAGGCTCCCATAGAAAACACACACGTGCATCCATATGCATAGCTCGCTTTTTACTTTCAAACATACAAAGATGCTGCTCTCGCACATTTAGGCCCATCTGCATGAAAACATGTGTACAGCTAAATATGCATGACACTGTATATTAACAGAGTCACATCACACATGAAGCACCCACACATGAGCTGAGCGTGCGCACACACACGGACACACACACACGTTCTCTGTCACCGCTTGCGGTCGTTTACTCTTCAAATTGT
Source organism: Phyllopteryx taeniolatus (assembly GCF_024500385.1). NCBI lineage: Eukaryota > Metazoa > Chordata > Actinopteri > Syngnathiformes > Syngnathidae > Phyllopteryx > Phyllopteryx taeniolatus. The sequence continues at coordinate 16,339,652 of NC_084504.1, read as the reverse complement.
TCAAATTGTGCTTTTTGAGACTTTTCATTTCCAAACAACAAAAACCTCGCTCTCAAATTAAACAAAGATCAGCAAGTGAAATTGCCCAGGAAGACATCTGCGACTCATTTTCCCCCCGGAGTATATGATTAGGAAATTCATTTATGTCTAACGTATAATTCCTGCCTGTCTTTCAAGTGGGAAAAGTCCACACTGCGGCCTGTGTTCTAACCCTTGGAAGAAGGAAGGAGAAGGAAGGGGGGACCAGCTTGTGGGATTGGGTTAGAAACAAAGACTAAGTTGCTTGCAGGAATGTTTTCCTCCTATTTGTTTTGTCTTCATAATATTGCGAGGTTTTCACCACATCGTTTTTCAAGAGAGAAAACCGTGTGCTGCACTTGTGTGCTCTTTGCAGAGTTGGTGGCAGCCCCAAGGGAGGGTCTTTGTGTGGAGCAACCACACGTGTTTAGCTCTGATGGCCAAATGATGGGCCCCATCCCTCTGTGGTCTTGCTACCCGTAATTTGATGTTTTTACATGATTCACAGGCTGTTGCTGGGCACATGTCGCCTTAACTGACTGTGACAGAGTTGGAGGGGGAGGTCCACTTTTTGTATCGCCGCCAAGTAAATGATACGACCACTCGAGGGTCCTCTGTCAGAAAGCAACGTTTCTATGGCTCATTTAGCCAAATGACAGAAAAGAATGGGAGACTTGAAAGGACTGCAAGGTGAAAATGGAATATTGTGGATACTAACTAACTTACACCACATGATTTTCAAGAGTTATTCAACTCTGGAATCTTATTTTACAAGAATAGTACCTCTTAGAGCACAGAAGCACCTTCACTTCAACACGTTCTGTCGGCCTATCTGCCTAAATGTGATCACAAAGATTCACAGAATATTACATCCACCAAGAATGTTGGGTGGTTTTCATCACAAGATTAGCCAACCAAAAATTTAATGGCTCAACAAAGAACCCATTAAAGTTGGAGCGAATCCATTTTTTTTCACCACTTTATCGATCCAATCTTTTTTGGATTGTTCATTCACTCTTGGTGCAAGTTGACCCTCTGAGTGCTATTGTCACTTACACATCACATGGTACGTTGTATAATTATCGTAATTGTTGAAAAAAATTCCTATTCCTATAATTCATTCATCTTCCGTACCGCTTATCCACACTGGGGTCGCGGGCGTGCTGGAGCCCATCCCAGCTGACTCTGGGCGGGAGGCGGCGTACACCCTGAACTGGTCGCCAGCCAATCGCAGGGCACATTGAAACAAACAACCATTCACACTCACATTCACACCTACGAGCAATTTAGAGTCTTCAATCAACCTACCACGCATGTTTTTGGGATGTGGGAGGAAACCCGAGTACCCGGAGAAAAGTCACACAGGCATAGTGAGAACATTCAAACTCCACACAGGCGAGGCAGGATTTGAACCCAGGTCCTCAGAACTGTGAGGCAGATGTGCTAACCAGTCGAACACCGTTCGACCTATTCCTATAATGACATGCAAAAAAAAAAAAAAGGGGGGGGGGGGGGGTGTAATCCTGGATCAGTCCAAAATGTTATGGGTTCTTCTTTGTGGTGTCTTGTGTGTGTGTGCAGATTGACGTTTTCCATAACTGCTAACTGACAAAATAAGAGTGAAAATGAAAACATAACATCTTGGGCAGAAGTAATGAGAAGACTTATTTTTAGCAAAGACTTGTTGTTAAATGGAAATGTTGTGGATTAATCCTCACACCAAAAAAAAAAAACGCTCCACTAATTTTGGTTGAGTTTATTTTGCCTGAGGATTTTTGTGTAATCCTGCTGACATCAAGCAGATTTAACAGATAGTGATGTCTTTGTTAACAATGGTATAGAAGCTATAGTATTGTTTGCTTTAAGTGTAACTTTTAAAGTAAAAATGTATTTTGGGCCATTGTGTGAACTGAATCAAAACTATTTTCATGATACCTTCTATATACATTACTGTGTGTATATATATATAGCTGTACTTCTTGAATGTTTCGGACTCTACCCTCTTTCTTTTACTTTCCCAGGAAATGGATATGGCAATCACCGCAACTCCCCCGGTCTGCTGGTCTCTCAGGCCGGCATGAACAAGAACATGCAGGCAAAGTCACCCCCGCCCATGAATTTAGGCATGAACAACCGCAAACCCGACCTCCGTGTGCTCATCCCGCATGGCGCCAAGAACAACATGCCCTCGATTGTGAGTAAACCCTACGATTGCCATTGTCCTACTTGTTTGTTTTGTGTTGTTTTCCTCCATTCTTGCCCTTTTTTTTTCTTCTTTTTAAAAAGCTTTTAAATTGGACTTGCATTTGATCAGGCCATTTGTTTCTGGCCCAAATCCGATATATCAGTGGTTCTCAAACTTTTTACGTCAAGTACCACTTCAAACGTTACATAGCTCTCCAAATAACATCTTAATGCTCAACATTAAATACAGTAATGTAGTAGGTCTAAGTGTTCATCAAAAACCGGGCCATTGTTTTATTTTTTAAAATATTATCTTTTATATGTAATTTATTATTGTAAGCCACTGTAATATTACTGTATGCAGAGTGTGAATATTAGTGCCATGCTTAAATATTCGAAAACAATAAACTGTACTTAAGATATTGATTCACGTGAAATGTATTGCACTTAAAAGTTGAAGTGAAAATATACTTAAATGTTTTAAAACAAATGGTTCTTAAAGAATAAATGCAAATGTATTGTACTGTGCTTAAAAGTTAAATACAACTGAATAATACTTATAGAAAAATTTGTGTACTTAGAGTAAGAAATGTTCTGTACATAAAAAGTAAAAAAATAACTGTACTGGACAAAAAAGTTTACACAGGATCTATTCATACTGGAGCTACAAGCTTCAGTCTAATGTTTGATTGTAATGGATGTTTTAAAATTGTTAATGTATTTTTAATTCAGTGATTCTTTGGCGGACCACTAGAAAGAATCTGTGTAGCACACTTTGACAATCACTGTGATATATTATACACTGTTTCCCATAAAGTGGGAATCTTTGTTTTCTGAAACAATCCTCCATTGATTCCTATTGAAATGCATCCATAATCACTTTTGACCAGATGCAATGACGACATTATGTTGACCAAATTACCCAGGTGAAATCAATTGAAGCATAATATTTGTTTGCATTTCATGAAAGATGTTTTTTTTTTTTTTTTTTTTTAAAGTACATCCCAACTTTATGAGCAAGTGTATTTGCGCAGCTTTAACCTTTTTTTCTTTTGTCAGTATCCAAGGTTTATTTAAGTATTGTAGTAGTATTCTTAGTAGCCGGTTCTTCTCTTGACCCGCACCTAGTCGCCACTCTATTCTCACTCACATTCTCTAATTCAAATTTCACCCTCTCCTTTAATGCCCTCAGTCTGAGGATGTCGATCTGCTATTGGTAAGTCGGACAGCCTAATGCGTAAAATCCCCACATCCACCCTCAAAACTAGACTCTAATAAACAACATTGTCTAACTCCCTATGATGTCAAAAAACAATTATTGCAGAACAGATACGTCTTCATACTCTATCTAATTTGCACTCATCTTTTTGCTCGCACCCAGACACTCACATATACAGGCAAAAATGCACTATTTCTAAATACTACAATCTTTTTGTAGCTGACAGTGGTCCACACTCTACCCCATCACACACTCCCACCACACTGTACCACACGACTCACATCTTTACTCATCAAACACCAGCCATCACAACCATTAGTTCTGCCTTCCACTCTCCCTGCCAACGGGCCACGCAGCAACACACCTACACTCAATTTCACAGAGTCATACACGCACAGTCGCATAATGCATTCCACCATTTTCGCATCAAATCCCATCTTGCCACCTTCTGCCAAAACAACAAAGCGCATCCACTCCTCTAAAATGGCCTCGCACCACACCACGCTCAGCCTTGGCGACACATGGAGTTACTACAGCGACACTGCGCACTCACTAAGCTGAATGACAGGGTTGCCTGGTTCAGCAGACGCGTCAGGCTCACAGCGCTCCATCACAGACTACGCAGTGACATACAGTGAATGACAAGACGACCTTCTTGGCTTTGATGCGCTTTCGCTATCATACATGCTCTCACTAGCCCTCTACTCTTCTCCCACTCCCTGCACTTTCGTTTCCATCGTCTCTCCTGTCACAGAACCACACTAACCTCCCAGTCATGCCCAGTCACTTGCAGAAGCATACTCACCACACTCTCCAGGACAAGCATCGTCCTACCCATCGGCCCTCTCCACTTCAACCATATCGCACTCACAGCTCACTACTCCCAATACATACCTCAATTCATATTTTCAAACTTTGTCGTGGACTTACACACTCACACACACATACCACATACTCAGCATGCACTATACACAGCGCACACGCACTCTGAGTATACTCTGATATTGTGACCATTTTTCATTTAAATGTGTTAAATTAATTTTGTAGTTGGGAGGTTTTTATAGAGTTCTGTAAAAAAAATAAGAGACCATTGCAAAATTATAAGTGTCTCAGATTTATTATTTATATATTTGCATAAAATAAACATTTGTGTTTTATTCTATAAACTCCTGACAACATAACTCCCAGATTCCGAATGCAAATATTGCCATTTACTGTGGTTCCCAAATTTTTAACACCAAGTGCCACCTAAAAAAGTACTTAGTTCTCTAAGTGCCACCATAATGACCAACATTAAAATATAGTAGTGTAGTAGGCCTATGTGTTCATCAAAAAATTGTGACATAGGTTTTATTCCTCAAAAGTATCATTAGTATTATTGTAGGCACAGTTTCAACATTAACACTGCGCTTAAATATAGGAAAATGGAAAAATTTTACTTAAATGAGTCAATTAATACAAAAAAATTTAACAAAATGAATATTTAAAAACAAACAGTTCTTAATGAGTAATTGCAAATGTTTAACTTTATTACAACTACTACTAGTAGTGGTATGTACACTGAGAATCACTGATTTAGGGTTCTTTTTTTTGGGGGGGGGGGGGGTTGTTGATGTTGTTTTTGGGTGAGGGTGTTATTTTTTCCATAGCTGTATCTGTTTTTTGGTAGCTTGGATAGAACAATGCTAAGGCTTAAAGCCTTAGGCCCCATGTCCACTGCAGGGCTCCCAAATGGTGATTGGGAAAAACTAAACTATCATTTTATTTACCAGCACATTGGATGTATCATTCACAGTGCTCTCTATAAATATGAACGGTATAGATGCAGAAAAGGCCCACTTGACCATCTTAAGCCAGTCTGGCCTTTAATTATCCCTCACATTTGAACAGAAGAGGGTGCTGTTGTTACACAAATTAGTAGGGTGTTTTGGAGCAGTGCCGCGTCATTCAGTAGAGCAGCATGCTTTGACAACTTGACACATACTGTAAATCAATAATCATTTCCTACCTCCACAGAGTATTCCCTGAACAGTGCAGACTTGTCCTCACTGTCTGGCTTCAACAGCGGCAGCTCACTGCACCTGGGCTCAATGAGCGGCTGGCAGCAGCAACACCTTCAGAACATGCAGCATTCAGCCCTCGGACAGCTCGGGTGAGTGGGTGCGACTCCAGCCCTTTTGAAATGCATGGTTCATCACATAAGGATGATGTCACACCCGATAGCCCGAACAGTGTACAGTGGTACCTCGACTTGCGAGTGACAAGACTTACGATTTTTTCAAGATAAGAGCCGTTGCTCAGCTGATTTCATGCTTTGACTTGCGAACAAAAATTTGAGCTACAGGCATTAGATGGTGGCAGCGAACTCAACTCATCTCACTTCCTGACAAGCAGCAGTTTGGCAGAAGTGAACAATTTCTGTCAAAGTAAACATACGAAAAGACAATTACATGTTCCGTATGGGCGGCACGGTGGCCGACTGGTTAGAGCGTCAGCCTCACAGTTCTGAGGACCCGGGTTCAATCCCCGGCCCCGCCTGTGTGGAGTTTGCATGTTCTCCCCGTGCCTGCGTGGGTTTTCTCCGGGCACTCCGGTTTCCTCCCACATCCCAAAAACATGCATTAATTGGAGACTCTAAATTGCCCGTAGGCATGACTGTGAGTGCGAATGGTTGTTTATTTCTATGTGCCCTGCGATTGGCTGGCAACCAGTTCAGGGTGTACCCCGCCTCCTGCCCGATGACAGCTGGGATAGGCTCCAGCACGCCCGCGACCCTAGTGAGGAGAAGCGGCTCAGAAAATGGATGGATGGATGTTCCGTATGTAAAACAACCACATAACTTGGCCTTACTCAGAAGTCCACTAGCTTAATGCTAAAACATAATGCAAATCACCATAGATGGCTTAACATAAATAGCATCAATGTTGCAACCCATTAAACAATGGATATTTGAATATAAACAGTGCAGCAACACATGTAAACAGACTATAAACAACAACCAGACTGTGACAGTACTCACAGGCATCTATTCTTTATCCTCCGCAAAAAATAACAAATATTACTGCAGCTTACTGAGCAGTTGTGACTCTCTTTTTCATGTACAGTATATCAGTATGTCTGTATCAACTGCTCCCTGGTGGCCAAGGCACACACAACAGAAGGAACCACACAATGATTTAATCGTGATTTTTATTTGTAAAATACGATACTGTAGAGAGTTATTTTTCTTATTAAAAATCAAAAACCTTTGTGTTATTTTTGGGGGGGGCTGGAAGGCAATAGTGGCATTTCCGTTCATTTCAATGGGGAAGGATGATTTGAGACACAAATGTTTTGAGTTATGAGCATGGTCACAGAACAAATTGAACTGGTAGGTCAAGGCACCACTATACTCGACTGTACTGTAAATCACCCATTTTTCCAACCTTCAGCACAAATTTGACACCTCTTGGAAATAGATAAATGCTCTGACGCATGTTTGTGTGCTCTGTCTTGTAACACCTTTCCTTTCCTCTTCCTTCCTACAGAAATTGCTCTAGCTCTCACTTATGTCAGGGTTCAAATCTCTCCCTGCCCTCTGCTCAAAGCCTGCACATCAAGTCCGAACCTGTTTCTCCTCCTAGAGATCGCTCCAGCAGCACACCGGGGGGTTACGGTGGTGGTGGTGTAGTACCTCCCCAGAACCCCTCATCCCGGCAGGACTCGGGACGCTCCCCGGTCGATAGCCTGAGCAGTTGTAGCAGCTCCCACGAAGGCAGCGACCGCGACGAGCACAGGAACGAGTTCCACTCTCCTCTGGGACTGGCCCGGCCTGCCCTGGACGAGCGCGAGAGCCCCTCCATCAAGCGGGTGCGCCTGTCCGAGGGCTGGGCCACATGATAGCGCGGCCCTCTCCCCAACATAACGAACCCCCCCTCCCCCCTTAACATCATCAACAACAGTCCTCTGTCAGTACCACAATCATCTGACAACCCCTCTCAAAAGTCTACAACCAGTTGTTGTTTTTTTTTTTTTTTTTGCTGAGTGCGTGCTTGTGCTATACATATGACATCACATAAAGCGGTGGGCTCTTGTTGATGTCAATCATGGGGTGGGGGGGTCTTTTTATTCTGTTTTCAGTTGGGGAACAATGCATAAATTGCAATAGCAAATGCATATATCTTTACACAGGTGTACATATATGCATATCGCCAATAACAATAGTCAGGTACTCTGTTTCATACAAATTACAATTCACCACAGAGAATCATCAGTGACTAGAAAAGAAAAAAAAAAGAGGAGCATCAACATGAGATTGAGTGTGTGAGGATAACACGCGTGTGTACAGTGTCAGTTTCATCGCTATGTTCCGTCTCCCTTGCAAAAACAAGTGTGTGTTAACATTAGATGATGTCATGTTGCAGGTTCAACGTATTTATGTAAATAGAGGTCGAAAGTGGGGTAAAGAAGTTGCCGGACATTTCAAGATTTATTTACTCGCTAAAGGAAAAGCTAATATGCAACATTTGAAGGACTGTACAGGTAATCGGACCCCCAACATGTTTGGAACTTTTGGTGTATAAAAAGTGGGGTGAGGGAGGTGTGGAGTGAGGACCACCCTCTGATTCAAGAGTCAGTGTAATCAAGAAGCCTCTGGATCTAGTATTAACTATCAGTATTATTAAAGGAGAAAAAAAACAAAAAAAACAAAGAAAAAACAATTGTACGATACACTTGCTTATATTTTCATATGAAAGGAATACAATGCAAAGCATTTTTGTGGCTTTTTGTAGTTTCTATAAGCCAGAATGTGTTTTTGATAGCTTTGCTAATAAGAGAAGGATAGTGCACCCCACCTTGTTTGGGGGATGAACGGGCTTTGGAGCCCTAAGCCATGAAACAGACTGAGATCCAATGCTTTGCTGAACTGTTCTATCTTTGTAGAAGTTTGTTATTAAACGTGTATTTCTAATTATATATAATAATGGTAATATTAAGAATCTTTAAAAAAAAAAAAAATCTGTGAAATTAACATGCTTGTGTATAGCTTTCTAATATATAAATATATATAATAATAATTTTTTTGTTGTTGGTTTCTTAGTGGAGTTTTTTTTATGTGCGGTTGCACATGTTGTTTGGTTTGTTTTCTTTGAGCCCTGAGCAGAGCTGGTGTATTTCGTCCAACTTTTTGGGCTCCGACACAAGCAGTCAGTGCGGAAGCGAGGACTGGCGCCCAATTACGTCTGACCCGAACATGCATTTGATGTCTCACATGTTTCATTCTTAAGCTTAATTAACTTATTGAACATGACCTTGGTTTCCCTTATTCAGCTCTGCACCTCATCTTGTCATGTCCAGACTTGAGCTGTACAATTTCCCCCATGAGCTATTTAAGTAATGAAATTTTGCAAATGGATGTTGGGGAATAACCCCATATCATCTGCAGACCTAATTTGATTCTGTATCTCCTCACGTTAAATTGTTTTCAAATAAAAGATAACTCACTACAGTTTTGACAGCTACATAAGGAAAATTTGATCGTCAATCGCTATTTTCTGCTCGATAGCTGTTTTGATTACCCAAACTAGCCACTTATCGCTGCCTCTGAGACCTGAATCTGCTGTCATTTAAGTGTTATGATATTTCAATGTGCATATTTCATGCAGGTTCACTATGTTGTTACTGTATAGTCTGTGCATTCAAACAGAGGCAGAGCCTCTATAGCAGTGTTCTTCTCACTCTCCTTTTTTTAAATTCAATACAAAAAGGTTGAGAGGGGAAAATAAAAGATGTTTGAGGCGTGTGAGTGGAAAAACCAAAGCCAGTGGCATTTTTGTGTTATAAAGTTATTATTTTCACATTCATTCATGTTTTTATTTTGCAATCATTGAAACGACAATAAAAAAAAGTTCAAATGTACAATTTCTTTCACACTTCAATTCCACTCAAGTCCAGTTTGACTGTGCGTCAATGCCAAGAGCATTTACCACTCTTATTCATTGGTTTTTGTGTGTTCTGCGAAGTGCATGCATAAAGAAGTCACATGACAGTTATTAGCATCTATTTATATTCACTCCCATCTTGAGCTTTTGCCAGCATGTCCCGGTGATTAATTAGTTGAAAATTACCCAAAGACATGAAGCATATTATTATTATCTTTTTTTTTTTTTTTTTTTTTTTTTTTTTTTAATGGTTGCATTTAATTTTATTCATCATCTGTTGATCAGTTGCTGTGTTGTCGTTGAGATAAGAGATTAAAAGTAAATGCTGGTACCTCCAAATGACCCGAGCAGTACTTCCGCTGATGTATTGTCAAGTCAGTTTGCAGTGCAAAAGGGAGAGCATCTACCTGTACAGCCATGTGTAATAGCATATCATCCCTCTGTTACGCCACACTTTGTGGTTTATTTAAATCTTGAAGAAGAAAAAAAAAGGGATTTTGTTTCTGTTCAATGCTTAAATCGTCAGTCTGTAGTGTGAAATGTAGCTTGTGTCCTCCCAGAGACTGGGGCAGCTTTGGAGATGTTTTGTGCAGAATATGAGCGGCTTTCAGCGGCATAAGCTGGCCTTTGTCGCCACTTGAGACTCCTGGTGATGGTGTTCAATGAAAGTCCACGTGTGTGGAACTCAAGGGACTGGACTGAGCTGTGTGCGGTGGGATCGCCGAGGGGCTGAAACATACAAGTCTCCTCTGTTGAGAGGCAGTTGAATTGTTTGTACTTTGCAGAGATTTCAGTAAACTTACTGGCTTTCTTAGTTATCCTCATTGTGACTTGGTGTGACTTCATTGTGTTGGACTTGTTTCTGCATGCGTCGCCATAACAATGACTCTCGTTTCAATGCAGACTCGAAGAGCCCATCCACGTGAAGGTGCCAGGTGCAAACAAACATTTGCACAACACTCAAATGGTGACAAAAAGAATCATTAAGGACCACTAGTCAGCATTTCTCTTGTAATCTTACAGGGGAAGCATTACTACAAGTCCCACATTAAAATAAATGATTTCAATTGACTTTGAAAAGCAAACAAAGCAGTTGACAATAAACAAAGACAAAGAATTTACAATTTACCAGTTTATTATAACATGCGCATTTTGTCACGATGCATTTCATATACTTACTGACAATATGCAAATATATTATTATTATTATTATTATTTTAACCACAAAATTTAGTCGGCCTTCAGTGGGAAACTCATTCGTTTGAGCCTCACAATTTTAAGGCCTCTCGTGTTTCTAATGTGTGTGTGGTTCCTTTACAGTCAGATAAGTAATAACCATAAAGTCTAGAATGGTTTGTCAGTTTGAAATTAAGTGCTTTGCGTTTTTATTTGTATTTTTCGTTATTATTTTCGTTTGGAATACTCTAACTGAAAACATTTCTAATGTTGTCTTGTTTTTTAAGTAGTTGTTCGGTTAGCATTCAATTTTGTTGAATTCGTTCCATTTTTGACATTTAAATCATCATCTGTGTATTTAATGTACGGAAGAAAGTGCCATATAAACAGTAAGTTTTTTTTACGTAACTTGGCTTATAAAATGACTTTTTAGCCCAATAACATTTCTACACAGTAGAAACTCACAACCATTCATTGTTTTATTTATTTATTTTTGCTAAGATAATTGTGTGTTTTTAAGATAACCAAACTAAATGTAAAATGTATGAGCAATACTTCTTTAAGCAACGAGGACACCACAAGTGCAATTTAATTTAACGAATACATCTTGCAGTATAAACGTTGAAAACATACATCAACAAATCAAATCTAATCTATATTTCTTGTTAATAGACTAATGTAGATGTATATATATTAAAGTTAATTATGTCCTTCCGATTACATATTAAATGCATGTAAACATTCACAGTCACACTTTCTGTCAGTTTATTAATACAGTTTTCTATGTACTGTGCACACCAAGCACGTTAGATTGAAACAAATGCTCTTTTTTCCGTAAATAAATAAATAAATAAAAATAAAGCAGTACTTTAACTATACATGATTACGTCGAATTGCCGTAGTCAAATACATTATAAGTTATGTTCCATTCTTCAAATCTGCAAATATATAAAAGAGCTATATTTATTTGAATGTGTTCGAATTTTATCTGTGACATAGAGTATTTTCTAACCAAGTTTGACTTTTGTCTTGGTGGAAAAGGTGCATTCATTGAATTTCGAGCACCTCAAGAGAAGCCGCTTTTTACTGTCACTTGCAGTCATCCCCCGTATCGCCACTAGATGTCACCATTGGGTCGTGTAGCTGGCTCTTCGTCTTCTTTGTCGTCTTTGTGGTGTGCAGGCGAGTATGACAATGGACATTGAAGTACATCTCTATTTTTAAGTTTTATCACAAACCACTCCAATTTTAAGACAGTTAAGTACAGGTAAAGGCCATCTCAATTCACCCAATTTGAGCTAAATTGCTGCAACAACGAAGGCAGCAATTAATGGCAAGATGCTAATGCTAATCATTGTGTTCTAGCTGTAACGACAGTAAGTACAAAGGGAAGATGCTAATGCTAATTAATGCACCTTAACAAGTGCAACGGTAGAATTACGAGGTCTCTTTACATAATTATTTTCTCTTTAAGGTGAGTTTTTAATCACATGAAGGCTAATGTCAATGGTAAAATGTAAATTTATATATTTAATACATCAACGTGTCATTAAAGCCTATGCTGTAGTTCTTTTGACCCTAATGTTAGCCTCTGCCGTCATCACGTCCTGTTGTCATTACATTAAAAACTAATTAAACGTTGTAGAAAATATATATATATAATTTATTTTTAATGTTTAAAAAAGAAAGATTTGTGACAATGACAATCGTCAAAAACAATCGTGATTCTAATTGATCATCTGATTCTTATTTATATATCGCACATTACAGAATTAAGCTGTATTACTCCAGTCTCCAGACGCGCATTAACTAAGGTAAGTGAACGCATCATGTCATTTTCCATTTAAAACGGATTGGCCTTTTTTTTCGTGTAAAGGAGTTATGTGAACTAAACATTTCATTCTGTAACAAATTAAATATTAACAAAAAATGGGAAAATAAATTTTCTACAATTACAAAAAAAAAAATACAAATTTCAAAGCAACTGGAAGTGTTCTAGTTAAGTTAAAAGTGTTTGTGTTAATGTTTTATTTTGGGGATTTTTAAGAACCAAACATGACAGGAGGGCGTCAAAGCTGTAAACATCTCAGCATCAGCCTCTTGATAACTCTTTAGGGGCGCCTGCAGTTGACCACTCGTGGTGAGCCACGCGCGACTCGACACGACACGACACGACATAGGAAGTAGTCATCACGAAGTTTAGAGTGCAAACTCCAAGAAGACTTCTCGGAAGACGACAAAAGAAGAAGGTGTAATGCGAGGTAAGGTCTCGTACTGGCGTCTTATGATGTGTTTATATGACGGACATGTGATTGATGGATTGACACTTGAGTCGTAAATTTGAGTGAGTGTGCCACCAAATTGCGTCACTGTACTGCTAACAAACATGGACTTTTAATATTATACCTTGCATTATTTGAATCGCTTCAGATGTCACTTTTCAGTCGCTGTTTTTATGGCACCAGGGAACTGTTTGCTCATATGCGCCCAATCTGACTATTCATTGCTCATTTACATCATTTCATTTAAAAACTGTCTTTTAATATCACCATATTGACTGTAAATTTAATTTTTTTTAAAACTCATTTTCACAACATTTAACAATTTTAACATTAATTATGTCATGTTGAGAAATAAATATCGGTATAATGGTCTTGTACGTCAATCGATAGATACAATACAACAAGACAATTAAATAATTGCAATAAATATGCATTCATATTGAAATTAATAATACCGTCGGAGAATGTTGCTGCGTGCAGTCGTCTTATTAAAAAAAAAAAAAGGTTTTTTTTAAATCTTGTTCGGCGTTTCCACGCATGCAGGAGCAGGTGCCTCATCGTCCACGTCTCCTTCTCGTCATTGTGGTCCAAAACAAAAACAAAAAAAAGACTCTAAAAAGGGGAAACATTAGTCCGTCTGCGGCCCCGCAGGTGCACGCACACTGACTGTGTAGTACGAGCTGCATTTACATATTCGGATGTGCTAATTGCCTTCGTGTATTTAAATATGGCTGCACGTCGACGTCACTGGACGTGCACGCGCAACCTAACTATACAGCCTGAATCAATTAGAAACGGAGGGAGGGCTTTCATTATGACAATCATTATTATAATCATGATAGAACACATTTGCCACAATACGACATGCAGAGTGAATAAATAAAAAGTAACTTGGGCATCTATTGGTGTTCCAAATATTTTTGTTTAAATTTCCACAATAATTATTACATGTTAAAAAAAAAAAAAAAAAGCCTTGTTCCCATTAATATTTCTAAACACTTCGCCCTGGAGTTCTATACGATTTCAAAGGTATCCTATTTGTGTGTGTTTCCTTCAGTTTTTCTGCATGTGGATGTGTTTCGTAGTGGTACACACTCGCGTGGGTTCCGTTCCCACTCAGTGACGGTGTAAATATGAGAGTGACGTTGTTTGTCTCTATGTGCCCTGTGACTGACTGGCGACCAGTCCAGGGTGCAGTCTGAATTTCGCCCTGAGTGGAATGAGCGGTCTCGGCAATGGATAGAGGGATGTGCACATGTGCTGCTGTGGCTATTTGCGTGTTGTGATATGTAGTGTTATGGGGGACATGAGCACTTTTTTTTTTTTTTTTTTTTTTTTTGCAACAAAAGAACTTGGGGGCGCTTTTTGGGATTTCCGAGCACGTCCTCAAACAGAAGGATGGATTTTGCACCCCTCCCTTCTCCCCCCTCATCATCATCGCCATCATCCCACGCCGTCACTAACCAACTGACTGAAAACTCCGCACGCACTTTTTCTATTTGGTGGCAGTATGTGAAAGTTGTCTCGTGCACTCACCCCAACACCTCCTCCCTTATCCATCCTTCCCTCCCCCTCCCTCCCTCCCTCCCTCCCTTCCTCACCCCCCTACCTCCGTCTATCATGTGCTTGGGATATGATCACACTGTGCTCAGAGCGGCTGCAGCATGCATCAAATGCAGGTTATTCCACAAAATGCACGCGGTGTCCACCCCCCCCCCCCCCCACACCCTATCTGTCTTTTTATTATTATTATTCTTTTTTTTATTATTTTGAACGGGATATTTGAGGGGATAGTGTTTGACGACGAGACAACGCGGACCGCTCACTTCATTTGACTCACCTTTGTAGGAAGTAAGTGCAACTTTTAAGCCTCGATCTTGAACAGAAAAGTTTTAGAATAGAAAAGTGTATAATATGACGTCCACGTGTTGCTTTAATAAGGATTGGTTTGGGTGATGATATAAAGTTTGTGGTTGTAATTGTCATTTTGGCCCACTTCGGTATAGCAGCAGCTTGTGTGTCATTGCTGAAACGAACATTTTGCATTGCAATCTACTTCACTTGACATCATTTAACAAGAAAATAACAAATGACTCATATTAAGCTTCTAAGATTTTTTTTTTCCAATACAGATGGGTGTGAAGTGAAAGAAAAAAATACGCTATGCATTTAATTTGATTTAGGTAGATTTAGGTGGTGATCGAATGGCATAAATCGTCCCTGGATGAGACAAAACCTAAAAGTTCAACTTGTAACGTCACCACACTCCTGTTATTCATTCAATATAACAAAGAAGCCTGTCATTGGCGTCTATAGTTTCCTATTCTAAATATTTTTTAAATAAAAAATCCTCAAGCACGAGTTGTATTTAATTGTTCATAATGAAGCGCTGTGATTACGTGACCTCTGTTAGTGTGTGTGTGTGTGTGTGTGTGTGTGTGCGCGCGCGTGGCAGGCCTGTTCTAAAGCCTTAATGAGGCGGCCTTCTACTTTGATCTTTATAGTTTACTCTCTGAAGGGGACATAGTGGTCTTATGTCAAGGTTAAAATACTAAACACAAAGTGCGTGAATTCATTTGATAATTTTTTTGGGGGGACATATTCTCATGTTTTGTATGCTTATTGTATAGAAGGTGCAACATTGTGGGGAAAAATATGTAATTTTGCAAGAGAATGTCAATATAAGAGACAATATTGTGCTTGACACGTGTTATATTTAATGAATACAGGCAGCGTGCATGAGTCTTATTGGACTCTTTGACACCTGCCGAGTTAGCCCCGCCCACCACTGACACTGGGACCCCTTTGGAAAGTGGATGACGTGATTGACAAACATGAATCCGTTTGTTACTGACAAATTACGACTATGTTATTCGTTTATGACGCATTTTTTTCAAGAAACATTTAAAGGTGGCACGAATTGAACGATAATATTCCACATGTATTGCACTCGCGCGTGTTTTGAGACGTTCGGTCAACTACTTACACTTCTGTATGTGGGAAATGAGTCACACACGGACACGCTGAAGGAGGCGACGGTGCCATTGTAGTCCACGATGCCGATGCGCGAAGAAATTGGAGTCTATGAGGATTTTGACGCATAATACAGCAAGCGACAGCGTAGTATATCTTTTGTATAGAAGCAGCCTACACAGTCGCAGAATAGGCTACTCTCCCCTCGGATGGTCTTTTTTTTTTAAAGCGCGCATCCTCCTTTCAAACGCAGTATAGTCGCTCTAAGGATGAGGTAAAATAAAAAGGTGGGGTAAAAAAACAAAAAACATTTTCCCGGCCGAGGAAGACGATGTGCACGTTGCTGCTCGCCGCACAAGGCGAATTTTTCCCCCGCCAGCGCGGACGTGTGGGCGGATTACGAGGGAAGAGGAGGAGGATGATGATGATGAGGAGGAGGTGGTGGTGATTTATTTATTTATTATTTTTTATTTTTTTTATGACATCACCGTGTTTACACGCTCGTGGTCCGAGGCCTTTGACCTCACTGGGGTTGGTTCATATTTTGTCCCCCCCCCATCAAGCTTTGGGGATGGCCCCTCAACTTGCACAGTGCTCGCAGAGCGAGGGGGAGCACGAACGCCGCCTGCACAGTGGACCCTCCGGCTGCGAGGCTGCATCGGCTCTATAGCTCTCCTTTACGTTGGAGGTGCACGGACAATATGACCCTCAAGAGCAAGCTTGATAGTTCGAAACGTTTGCGTCCTAATTCCCTGCGCTGTTGTTGCACTTTTCCACGGGAAAGCCGGATTTGCCCCCAAATCCTCACACCTTCCCTGCGTGTTGGTTCTCCTCCGGCCTCACAGGATATCTATGGCTGCTCCACAACGATTTAATAGAAGCGAACGAGTCTTTTGTGGGATTCAGGCTTATTTGCATTGTAGATGAGGGCCCCTGTGCAAGGATGACTGCACTCTATAGCTGGCCTGCTTCAAATCACTCATATTGCTTCATGTCAAGTGAATGTAACATTAATATTGGGATTATATTTCTTTTTTTCTCTCCCACCTTCTCATCGGGGAATTTTTGCATCCCGTGTAGACCACCAGTGACAAAAATGGAATATAAAGCAGAATGTGATTTTTCTAAGAGGATGTTCTTTTGATGGCTTAAATTAATTTGAATTCTAAGAGATGGAAAGTTGGAGACCAGAAGAGGAGGTGTGCATGTGGATTATTGAAGAAGATTAGGAAGT
Organism: Phyllopteryx taeniolatus; assembly: GCF_024500385.1. Classification (NCBI taxonomy): domain Eukaryota; kingdom Metazoa; phylum Chordata; class Actinopteri; order Syngnathiformes; family Syngnathidae; genus Phyllopteryx; species Phyllopteryx taeniolatus. Next base: position 16,322,645 of record NC_084504.1, on the reverse strand, counting down.
GGGTTGTTATCTTTGGTTATCTAGCTGTATGAGTGTTCTGCTCGTCATAAAGCTAGATAACCGAAAGTAAAAACCACTTCCAGACTCATCGAGGACAAGCACCGTTTATTCTTTCTCTATTTTTTTATTTATTAACAGGCCTTAAAACATTTAAAAGTCTCTATATTAATCTAATTGTCATTTGTTTGTATAACTTTGTGATGTGTAAGAGAATTTTATCGGCATTCTATACCGTATCATCTGCTTACACGCACACACACACACACAAACACACACACACACACACACACAGACACACACACACACACACACACACACACACTAAACTTTCTCCACTGGTCAGCTATCCCCAGTTGATATTCATAGTTGATTATTATATTACATAAGGGAGCATTTAGGTCGAGCGAGTGACTTTTATTGTGGATATGTATTTCTGCATGTTCTAGTCAGGCCAGGAAACGGCGCTGGCATCCCAAAGCAAGGGCCTAATAATTAGGATGTATGGGGGGGCTGACAAAAAGTGGAGAGTTGGGGGCTTGGTGGGATGGGGGTCAGGGTGTGTGAGGGGGAGGGTGGTGGCACAAGAGCGGGAGAGTGGCTGTTTGTGGGGGTCGGGCCGGCTATTGATTCTGTTAACCACAGTGCAGGAGATGTGAACGGCTGGACGATCCCATTCCCACGCTCGGTGGGGGCAAGTGGCAATGCCATGACCAGGCCCAATATGACAGGGCCGTGGGGTTGTGTGGGGGATGAATTTAGGGGGAGTTGTCATGAAAAGATGTCAAGTGCACCCCACTCATCTGCTCCCCAAAGAAAGAGGGGAACGTGGAGTAGACTAACGGTCTTGAACGCCTCACGTCTGTGCCAGTTGTATGCATAATGACACGGCCATTATCTTAGTCATAGTCTTAGTGATTTTGAAAGGGTTATGTTGCATATGGCCCCACTTGAACAAACTGCACTTAGCACATGGGCATTTAAGTACACTATGCAATTTGAATGGGCTGACATGTCTTTATGTGTGTGCATTTGAACTTGTCTTTTTAGGGAGCATCTACTTTTTAGGCACATCATAATGTGTGATAGACATTATGTACACCTGCACATTCCAATGGGATTTAATACATGAACTAAACAAACACTCAAATGAAATCAAATGCACTGTACCATAGAGTTTTAAAAAAAATATATTTTGTGCCTCTTATGTAGCAAAGTAAGTTTACCAAACCTCACTGGGACACTTGATTGCCTTAGTAAGTTGATTTGAGGATTCCATTAAACTGACTTTTATTTTCTTAGTGATTGTTGAACCATGTGCATGGTTGTGGACACCTTTAATACTGTTTGTTTAATGGTGAGTTATTAGAGATTAGAGCATTTCTAGGCTAACACACCTTTGTCAAGAGAGTCCATTTTATTTGATTCCTCCACAAATCTGTGTGTAGTTCAAAGTGCAGCATATTTTGCTTTTAACTTTTTCGGATCAATTGGCTGAATTGTACCTTCACTGAGGTGTTCTCTTGCCATCTCCAAAAGTCTTTGAGAAAAGCAGGTTATTTGCCTGAAAGAACATAAGAGGAAGTTGGCCTGAGCTGTTACGAGTAAAACAAGCGTTATCGTCACTGGTTAAGCCCAAGCATAGCTTTATGAAAGGGACTAGTGTTTAAAATTGCGTGTGTATGTATGTGTGTGTGTGTGCCTGTCTATTGTGGTTGGGGGCGCTCTATGTCAGCCCACAGCTAGCTAAAGCACTTGGCTTCTCACTGACTGCAGCAGCATTATCTAATGTGTTTTTCCTCACAATTCTGACCGTTTATCATTTAAAAATTATTTGCACATTATTATCAGAGAAAAAAGAACTGTGTGCTGTGTGTATATTTGATTTAAATCCTGTAAAGATTCTGAAGGATTCATCCCTGCAGCGAGGAAAAGTAATTGAATGGCGAGGTGTATTGTTACCAGGAGGAAGCAGCATCATGGCTCACACACTTGCATGATCAGACTCGCTCAGTATTCTACAATTAGCTTGAATTATCCTTGCATTTATGTTTTATTTTTTTTAAACACTTTATTTGAAACTGTTTCTGCGATGGAATGCCTATATTTTTTTTACATTACCTTCACACTGTGACTTAATTCTGAAAAAACATGCTTTATGCTACATAGGTGTTCCTGAAATATTGCTGGAAAGGCCCTGCACCATTTGTGCATATTTTAAAATTTGACTCCGCATGTAGAAATGTGTCACATGGCATGTTTGTCGGTGCCCTCCCACGTTCACAACGCCAAACACATTAGTCATCACATGACTTGATTGGTAACAAAACCACGGTGACCGTGGAAGGTGTTTTCATATTCATCCAACTGAAATTGAGCATATTTTACATTTGAAGCTTTTATGTGCTTGCTCTATTCCTCTGCATTTTGAAAACAGGGCGCTGCAACGTCTACATAATGTGGAACAGCCTTGGTTGAGTTCTCTCACTAAGCATATAAATAGCCTATATCTAGGTGATTGCTTTTAATTTGTTATGTATTAATGCAACCCCCTGCAAAAGCTTTCAAAACGTCATCTTCATTTTGTTCCAGCGAGTCAAAATGACTTTATTCACAGTTGTGCATACGTTTGCCTGACAGTCCATACGTAGTCGTCTTCATTTTGTGTCCTCAGTTAGCTGACCCAGGCCTCCTCAGATAGTGAGTCTGCATTACGTTGATGAAAGGAAACAATAGCTGTGTCTCGTTCAACAATGTCTGTCTGTCTGGGCTTAGGCTTGGTCTCTCACGGGTTTTCTATCCGTGTGTGAATGTGTGTGCATGTGTCTCCTGGACATGAACTTGAACTTGAGACAGGCAGCCAGACACCATCTGTGCACCAGTGCTAATGAATTCAGTGCATTCATGGCTGCAGAGCGAGCCTAGGCCACAGCCACCCATTGATGAGCAGATGAACCCTATAGTCTGAGTTAGCTCTTCATCACTAATAGAATTCAACAATAGCAGCTGCTAGTAAGGGGACTTTACGTTGCCTGTCTGCGAGGAAAAAAAGGGTAAGTGCATGTTTAGCAGTAGAACTTTGTATATGTCTGCATGTGCTTCCCGCTCATCTTTGTCATTTCACAAAGTCGTTGACATGCACCCTCTCCCATCCCGCACATGCAGTGACTCCGAGCACTATTAAAAGCACTGGCCTGCGCTTTTATTGGCAGCGCCATGTTGAATTTACTGCTCTAATAATTGAAAGGGCTGCGTGTTTCCCCTGGAAAAAGGCTAGTAAGTGAATGAGGCATAAACCTTACACAAGCCGGCACAATGTGAATTCCTGCAGGCTCTCCTCATCATCCTCTTCCTCCAGCTCATGCATCTGTCACAATCACAGTCGCACATGCGCATGCGTACACACAATAAAGCTTTTCCTTCTGGTTGGTGTCGCCACGGCAACGGTAGATGAGATCACCGTGCGCATGGCAGCATCATGCCAATGCGGGTCAGATACCTGGTGTGCATATGTGTGTGGGTGCGTTGAATGCTGTCGGCATCAAACCAAAATGCCACCTCTCCATTGTCTGAATGGAGACACACAATCATATTTACCTCTACTATGCTCGACTCTCACAATAAGTTAAGACCATAACATTCCGAGCTTCTTGTCCTATACACTAGTAAGTGAGGCAAATCACTCAAAAGGCATACCACATGGTTTCACTAGCAATCAAAAGGGCTCATATTGACCTCATAACATCGTATGCACCAGTCATACTTTCCAATAATCCATTGAGAAATGCGATAGTGTTCAGGCCCTTTTTAATGACATCATGCATGGGCACTTGAGCATCTTCTAGTGAGCAGCAGGCATGCTGTGCTCTGCCATGCTGTACGGTCCTCCTCCTGATGGCTGACATGTTAGTCCTTTCGTCTCTGTACTGTCAAAGATCTATAACACACTTTTTGGGACGTCATTAGGTTGTGGTTTTATGTGGTGAAAGATTTGTTGAATGAGCTGGCTCAACTTTCTCAGAACAAAATCCTCCATTTTGTACTCAGGATGTTTAAAATAATGCACAATAAGATGTCTGATGTAGTATTCACGACTGAGTGAAGCCTTGAATAAAGGTCCTTCAAAAATAGCACGAGTTTACCCCTACAACTACACGAAACCAACAATTTCAACATGCGAGGCTTTCCATTTTTAACTGTCCATCATGCTCTGTTGTAGGGGGAAAAATAGCTTCTATGAATGAAAAAGTAACATATTCAATACACAAATGGTAGTCCATCCATTTTCTGTACCGCTTAGCCTCCTGACAAGTTGTGGGCGTGCTGGAGCCTATCTCAGCTATCTTCGGGCGAGAGGCAGGGTACACCCTGAACTGGTCGACAGCCAATCGCAGTAGTATTTCACAAAAAATATTTCACTGGCCCCGACATTAGGCACACCACACACACACCTTATAAGACCCAATATAACAGTTTAAGAAATAAAAAAAATCTGCACAAAAGCGATGTCGCTGCAGCGGTGCACAATCACACCGTGCGTATAAAAATTCTATTTTTACACTCCAGCTCTAAAGCTGACTGCCATGCATGGCTTCTTGGCTATCTGTGCTCCACTGACTTTTGATTATGCAAATACTATGCCGTATAAATAAATTAGTATAATTGCGCCTTGAAATATGCTTTCAATCGTCCATGCAGATGAAAGAGTGTAAATAATATATTTTGTGCCACTGCATTATTCATCCTCGACTAATTACAAAACAGTGGACCATACACTCCCAAAATTCTATATGCTGAATGTTTTCACCAAACATGCTCTATGTACGTGTGTTCACAATTGGTCTGTCCCCGAATCCGCTGGTTGTATTTAAGAATTTGTAAGTTTGTGAGGAGCAGTTTTTAACATTTGAAAATGTGTAATGAGCTCCTCTCTGTATATTATGTGAACAGAATGAAAAATGTCAAGCCTTATTTGTATAGATTATTGGTTCACAAGGAACTCTAACAGAAGTATAATAAATGCTGCACTGGCACAACTGAAAACATGCTCTCTATGAAGCATGGGATATAGAGTCCTGGTTACATTTGGCATGCAGCAAAGCATTTGAAAAATATATGATGCTGTTCACCATTTAAATTATACGGTTCCTTGGACTGGAGGGCCAGTAGCAGTGCTTATAGAATAGTGAGCAGGAGTTGCTACGCTCGCATTAGCATCTGGCCCTTTTATGTAAATTTGATGAGAAAGGAGTCATGCATATACGCCCGGGCAGGGGTATACTCGCCTTAATATCCTTATTAGAGAGCTGTGAATTAAATATTTATAATGGAGGGCTCGGGGTTAGGATGGAAGGGAGCCTGTCCTGTGTTGTTGTGCGGAGTCTAGCTGGAGGAAGGAAGCAATGGGGACTGTGAGGAGGAGCTTGGCTTTCTCTACGCACCGCCTCAAGGTGCCACCATCTTAAGGCGTTTGGCAGGAGTGTGCGCAAGGAGGGTAGAGCTAAAATGTCCGCTGGAATAGACCCGCGCTTGCATAAACATTTGAGCATACAAATTTCCTATTGACAGCAAGGCGGAGGTCTGAAAAGTCACGTATTCAATTACAGTGGTCCAGTACTATCCATGCTGAGCATTTAATTTGCATGGATTAATGTCCCCGATTACTGTCAACTGCAAGATGCCAGTGTTTCATTTGCAACCCATTTATTAGTCCGAGTTTTTTAAGCTAAGCGCTGCTTCCATGGAATTTCAAACCTTCACCAAACCTTTTGCAGGTTAGTCCTTATGAGTTGAAAAATAGGCTTTTTGTGAAAACAATTCAGTTTACAAGTATAATTGTATTATAAACTGTACATATTGTATTATGTATGTATTTTCACTAAAATGAAATTCTTTACATTATAAACAATAAATAAATAGTCGAGTGACAGTATTACACAAACATGTAAATCTGCCCTCTACTCCTCATTCACCCTCTTACAGTGCAACACACGCACACACACACACACACACACACACACACACACACACACACACACACACACACACACACACACACACACACACACACGGAGGCTGTCCTCCCCTATCTGTTTATGTTCATAAAAGTACACACACACACACACACACACACACGAACATGTATTTATATGGCACAAACACACATGCATATAAATGGTACAAACTCACATTGTTGAGAGAGATACAGCATTAGCATTTTCTTTCATCCTGAAGTGATCCTAAGGCAACACAAGAAGAAGAATGTGCGGGAAATTATTCTACATGAATTGTACCATACAATGTGCCTATTTGGCAGGCGCACACACACACATAAACACGAGACCCATCACACATTGAGACGGCATACTATTTGATTATATATTCTGAGTATTACAGGTCTCCGTTGACGTCACTGTTACATTTCTTTGGATCTTTGCACGGAAGATTAAGTGGAAGTCAGAGTATGAACGTGTGTGAATGTCATTTGCATGTTTTGCATGCACATTATCAATGTGAGCCCCCCCCCCCCCTCCCCTGCCATGATGATGAGTGGTACAGGCGTGCTGCCAACAAAGAGACAATAATTAAACGGCTGCTTGTTTGAGCCTAGCGCTCGCTAATGGATAGTTACTGGGAAGGAAATGAGACAGGCGGCGGGGGAGCAGGGTGTCAAAGCAGAGCTGGACTTATAAGAATAATGAAACACTGAAGGCCACCTTCTATCTACTAATAATAGTCTCAGCATGTGTTTAGCCTTTATTTAGTTTCCTATTCAATGTATTTACGAAATGTAAACATGAAAGCAAATTTGTCAGTTTTAACATCCTATGCATCCTCATGCTGATGTTTCCTTGAAATCATAGGTGGACTTGGCTGGGTGAGGGCCAGGGTGGCCACCACCCCCATAAATAGCACAGGCTAAAAACAGTGAATGAGGTGCATGAAATTGGGGTAAGGTGAGAGATGGGATGAAACATGCGACACAAGCCGCAAAAAGTATGAAAGGAGAGAAAATGGAGGGATAGTAGGGCGGGAGTGCGCAATGGTTCCCCGAAAACCCTGCAGTAGGGCTACACACAAACACACACACACACACACACACACACTGAAAGGTCGGCCCACAAGTAGAACATTACATTGGGGAATGAGAAGAATATGTTCCAGATACAGATATCTGTCAGTATGTGTGTCATTTATGGAGTTCTTTGGTCATCGCAGTTTGTAATTTACTTGTTTTGTTTCTCTCAGGGTTATTTTCAACCCAAGTTTGTATTTGATGATTTAAAACATGAATAAAATATAAAACAACCAAAGAATACCATATGGTGATATTGCTTTGTGCGCATCATATTAGAGGAGTCTCAAATTAACACAAAGGGGATGTGACAAATAGTTTAAAAAATATATTTTTATTCTCTCAACACTGCAATAAAATATATAGTCACTCAAAAACAATTATTTGTATTTTTTTTCAAAAGGAACCTACCCAAAAGGTTTCCGATTTATTTTTCAATGACTACTAGCTCCATCTATATTTAAAGTAACACTATACAGTATAATCATTTTAGCTTAACAGCATGAACATAATTGTGATGGTGTAACTGGAAATAAGGAAAATGGTATCTTTGTCGTTGCCATGGCAATCACCTCATCTAGTCGTCTAAAAAATTTGGTGAACAAGCCAGAGTTCCTCATGTTTTGTTAGCATTAGCATGTGTTTACCATTTTATAATACTGAGTTAGCATGGCTTCTTTAGCGTCTGGCCATGTCCTTGTTTCTTAATGAGTTTATATAGAAGTGTCACTTTACATTTTACACCTGTAGTGAGAGGTCATGGGCCCAATGTAAACATGGATGAAGATAGATTACACTTTTTGTAAATGTTTCCTCTTGTTAAACATCTTCTTTCATTGCTGCAGTGATGAAGAACTGGAGCTACGCAGGACACCATATGGCAGGAAGATATCGACATTAAGTTTGGGATTTTCTTTTCACTGGACCTGTCTGAGGTAAGCTACTGTAATATCCAAAATTGTAATATAACCTGACAGTACCAAGGGAATAATGGTGCATGTGGTCAACAAACATTCAAGTCTTTAACCAAAACATATATTTTTCAAGGGGCACATGATAGGGAATTATGTTCCTACTTCAGATTTCATGGAAGAAGTTGCAATTTCAATAATTAATGTAACAATGAAATGCAAATCTAGAAATGCATTAATGAGCGTTTTCGTGTCAGCGTCATACACTGACACACGTGCACGTGCACACACACACACCTACACACACACACACTAAACATGCCAAATCCAACATTTTCTGTCAGTTTTGAGTAATTACACTTAATAATACTATTAATACTTTCATCACAATTTGATAAATATAGTAATATTCCTTTTTTACTATTTTTACTTTTTCACAATCACTGCATGATTAAAATTTTGATATCATCTCAAAACTAATGACAGGATCAACAACTGTCACATTTATTTTTGTTTCTTCTCTTGTGTGCCCATCTCTGCTGATGTGTGTGACGTGTGCTATCCCATGTGTGTTGGATCCAGTCAGAGAAGTTAGTTGTGGTCCAGAGGACACGATAAACAACATAGGAACAGTTGCTCGGTTGTGGCTGTTAGCACAGTCACGTCCGTGACCACTTCTTTGCACTGTAGTTTATGCCATATCTGGATAACAAGGATTCAGAGATCCATAGGTCATAATCTCAATAACAACAAACACACACACAGCACACACTCACACACACAAAAACAGGTAAACACACAAATAGAAGTAGAAGTGATTTAAAAACATTTCCTCCGGCTGTGGAAATCCATGCGGTAACACTAATTGGTCTCATTTATGTCCCGTGGAGGACAGCCTTGGTTTTTAATTAGGCCCGTCCTTTATTATCACGTTAAATTTGATGTCACTGGAGAGAGACAAATCATTTTAATAAGTCAATCTGGTCCACAGCTAAGAAATGTTTATTCATTCGTAGCAGTGGCTAATTTAGTTAGGTTTTTCTCAAATTTGAAAATTTGTCACTGAACCTAGGAGAGGTCGAGATTTGTGTTAAAGTGAGACGAGGCACAGGTTATGTGCAAAACGAGCAAGTATGAATGAAATAGACTCACTCACATTATGTACACTTGCACAGTTGAATAAAGTACAACAGAAGAGCTGTATCAAAAATTCTGCACCAATAGTTTGTTTCCAATACTAGCGAGCTATTAACTCCGCGATTATTGTGGTTATAGTGTACAGTGGTGTGTATCTTCACTACATAGTCATATCAATCATCACAATAAATATTTTAAAACAAAGTCAGGTGCAGTTGAAATGATTTTCATCAAAGTGATAATCAAAAGTTGACGATGCTTATGAAAAGAGTTTCTATTTCAACACACATGGGCCTCAATATGACATATTTGGTTGACAGGGCAGGGCCATATCGCATGTGTAAACCGTGTGTGCTCAAGTCTAAAGCCATTAATGATATCAGAGAGAGGTGATTACCACGATAAAGCAAGCTAATCATTGGGAGTATAGTATATCAATAAAATATCACACACATACAGTACATTTTACAATTTATTTTCTTGAAACAGTAGCTGACCATCACAATTTCCTCCCAGCTTGGAACTATCAGAGGCCAGCTTCTCTAGATTGAACATCTGTAAGTATATGTGATAAGACAAACAACATCAGAGAACAAAACATGGCAGCATGTATTGTCAAAAAAACGAGAACAGAATATATCATAATAAACACAAAGTTTAAAATCCATAATAATCTCTATAAAAGTATTCTGAAAGGCAATAAATGCAACGGAGAAAACTAGAAAGGGAAAATAGTATGAACAATTATTTATGAGAACACACAGGAGCATTTTTTTTGGGGTGTGAATGATTTAGTTTCCATCTATAGTTCTCCTATTTATATGTCAGGTAAGTCCATATTTCACGCTTGGATGAAGTCCTTTAGCCATGCAACATGCTCCCAATGCTCATGCCTCTTAGTGATAACACAATGTCAATTACATGAAGAGAAACCTGCACTAAAGCATCCGCATCTATATTTCGCCCCTATGCACTATATTGTCATTTTTCTACGAGCATACAACTGTAGCTTTAGTGAGAACGTTCAATTAAAGCAGACACGTGAGCAAGAGAACACTATCCTAAAATCCAAGCTGATTTCAGCAGACGTTAAAACTGCGCCGGGGCTGGGGGGGGGGTTATTGTGCATCACCACACAAGCGGAACAAAGGATATGCACATTGTGAAATCATGCAAATGAATGCAAATCACTAGCAGCAAGGAATAGTAAGGGGGAGGAGTTTGCACATGCAGAGAGGGATGCCAGTGACTTTGTACACAAGGTGTAGGGCAAACCTACAGTATGTCTATAGAACATCTAGGTGACATTTAGCCATTTATTAAGTACATACTAACATTCTCCCTGATGTTTAATTAAAATACAATTCACAATGCGATTTAGATTTAGAAAATGCTAAAATAATACAACGACCTTCATTATTCATGCATGTTAGTATGATGCAATATGTTGACAGCACCACCTCAGTAAAAAAACAACAACACAAAACTGATGCACATCAAAGTCTTGATATGGAATCTTGTCTCTGTCGCTCTATGAATAAAAAAAATAAAAATAAAAAAACAGCAGGCGAACCTGTTTCCATCAGTCTATTTGGACCTCAAAATGTCACTTTACATTTGCTATGAATAATGCACTCATTTTTGTGAGTCATAATAAAACATTGTTGCTCTGTGTAAAGTGAGTTTTATTACAAATGTTTTAACCATCTTGATATTGTAGATACATTCTAGAAGTTGGCCATTTACTTGAATTGGATATAATCCTCCAAATAGTTGCAATAAAAGGAATGTACTCTTATTTAACTTGAACAGCCTCATAGCGACACAATAAACAGTAGTTGATGTGCAACTGCATCTACCTATTTCTATGACATCATACACAGGCAGATTTAAGTAGACACAATATGGTTTCTGGATGAAGGGGGGCACGGTCACATGCAAGACATTGGCAATTGTGCTTAATGATGTTAACATTCCTGCATGTCTAATGGTGTGGATATTGCGACAGGAGCTGGCTGCTTGGTGCTCCTGCTGTGTGTTGTTCCTTGTACATGAGGTGTAAACTGTAGCACTACATAATGATGCATTAATTGTGGCCTGTGCCATTCGCCAGTGTTTGGGCTGCTTGCTGAGGATCCTGAAAGGCCCAGGATGTGATCGTTAATCTGATCAGATTATGCATGAGCACGTTGCGCTGTATTTTCAAATCTGTTAGCATTAAATTCTACACGCAACTTGATATGTGGGACACGAAGAGCAGCAGTTATTGCCTCTTTAAATGCTGAGATAATATCTGTTTAAAACGTCTTCAGCCTCACTAATTGTGTGACTGCTGGAAGAATTTTACACGTTGTTCTAAACCAAAAATGCTTTATTCTTTACAATGAATATTACTCCACCCATTTTTCGGCACACAACTTCCACATTTCTCAATCGATTCGAATAATTCGAAATTGCAACGATTCCCACAATTCAGGCGACATATGGCATTATTTAGCATATTCCAAAAAGTCGTAGTTTCCTGCAACTCCCCATTTTTCTCTAAAAAAACCCCAAACTTTCGAATGAATGAGACATTCAACTACAAAGTTCCGCATCATTCCTATTTTCAGTTCAAAATGTCCAGCTCATTGAAAACACCTTGGGAACTATTTACAACATTCAGAGAATTCCCACATTGCCCAAATTCGACATTTTTTACAATCAAAATCTCAATTTCCTACAATAAGATTCCCACATTAGGACATGTTCTGTATTAGTTCCTTATTCTTGCTCATTTCTTGACCGATTCAAACAATTCCAACTTCAAAATGCTCCTTCAGCTCATTCAGGACATCTTGGGAAATATTCCACTACCCAATTCCCCCAAATGTTCAAAATAAAACTGAAAACATTTGTATTTATATTTGTATTTCTCATTATTACCTCCTTTCACATTCCTGCACTGATTCAAACTTCAAGAGTATTCAGCCCATTCAAGCCATCTTGGGGACTATTTACATTCCCCAAATTTTCAAAATAAAATTCCCAAGTTAAGAGAGATTTTTAAATACCTCCAGCTGTCGCATTTCTTGACTAATTATAATCCTTCCAATTTCAAAATGTTCATCTCATTATGTTGTTATTATGTTGACAATTATATCCATTACCAGAATTTCACAGAATTCAATTCCTAATTTAGAGATAGTTCACATTATTTCCTACTACTCCCACATTTCTTGACAGAGTCAAACCATTCCAAGTCTCACATTTTACATTCTTCAATTTTTCAATTAATTTCAAATTTTAGTTCAGCATCAGAATTTCAGCATTCGCACGCACTTTCTACAGAAACTGCATTATCTAGTTGATCTAGTTTTTGTTTGGCTTAATTAAAAGTAAAGCGCAAGGCCCTCACACACAAAAATCTCCATCTTCCATTTGCTTTTCGAACCTGCCTCTTAATAAAAAGACACCAAGACGAAGGGGAGGGGAAGTGGATATGAAAATGGAGGGCATGCAGGAATCATAAAAGATGGAAACAAAGGGTTACAGACAGCATACACCGAGAGGGACAGGCAAAAGATGAAGCTCATTTTCCGTGGGCACCCAATGGCGTCTGCATTGCTGATCGCTGAAATGCCGTCCTCCCACCCTCCGAATGCGTCCCTCGGCTTAAAGAGGGGTGGGGTGGGGAAGGATGAACTAGGGATGGGTTTATGCTGTCTCTGTTTAGGTACACTTTTTTTTTTCTCCTCCCCCACCGAAATATATTTTCTGTCTGCATCAAATGTCAAGTTAATTTCCTGGGTGCTATGAGCGACGTGTCCTCCCCTTCGGTATGTGTAGCAGGGTGCTGAGTGTGTCATTGTGTGTGTGCATGGGGGACAGGGGCATGGCAAAGAGAGAGATGAGGGTTGCTGAGGGTTGCTTCAGTACAGTATCTATAAATTGGCTCCCTGTGAAGGGCTGGAACGTGCACATGCATTGATATAGTCGTGTGTGTGTGTGTATGTGTGTGCGTGTGTGTGCGTGGGTGTGTGTGTGGGTGTGTGTGTAAGAATATGATCCAATTATTAATAGATGCTTTTGTCAGTGTTCCTGTTCCCATCTGCCTGTCCTTATTGTGCATTCATATGTTCAGCTCCTTTTTAAGGTTCATCTGAATCAAATCCTAAAGCACACGCACACAAAAATGGTTAGTAATTCAATACCCTGGCAAAACAAAAAAAAAAAGGAAAAATGTCCAGTGTATTTCCCAACAATGCAGAGTAGGGAGATTCGCTGGAGCTTTCTCATTAATTGAGTTGCACTTCTTAGTCGTCAATGACAAAATCTAAAACTTATTACCAGCAGACATATACCATATTTAATCTCTTTGCTTGGCAATTTATGTCTTTGAGGACCTCTACCTCCCTGGTTTCAGGATGGATAAATTGTAATATTCACTTACTGCCCACAACATTAGGTACACTTGCACAATTGCATGACTTTCAGAGCTGTATCAAGAACTACAAACAGTTATTTGATTCACATTCTCAGCTTTGTAGCAATTCAAAAATGCGTGTGTGTGTGTGTGTGTGTGTGTGTATATATATCCATCCATCCATCCATTTTCTGTACCGCTTTATCCTCACAAGGGTCGCGGGTGTGCTGCAGCCTATCCCAGCTAACTTCGGGCTAAAGGCGAGGTACACCCTGAACTGTTGGCCAGCCAATCGCAGGGCACATATAAATGTGTGTGTGTGTGTGTGTGTCATTGTTTTTTAAATTGTTGGAGTTTTCAGGGTAGCAAGGTGTCCGACTGGTAAGCAGATCCGCCTCACAGTTCTGAGGGCCCGGTTCACCTGTGTGGAGTTTGCATGTTTTCCCCATGCCTGCGTGGGTTTTTTCTGGGTCCTCCGGTTTCCTCCCACATCCCAAAAACATACATGGTAGCTTAATTGAAGACTCTAAATTGCCCGTAGGGGTGAATGTGAGTGTGAATGGTTGTTTGTTTATATGTGCCCTGTGATTGGCTGACAACCAGTTCAGGGTGTACTCTCTCCGGCCCTCCTCTCGCCCGAAGATAGCTGGGATGGGCTCCAACACTCCCGCAACCCTAGTGAGGATAAGCGGTACAGAAAATGGGTGGATGGATGGATGTAGTTTTCAGTGTGGAACAGCACCGCATCATACTGAATGTTTCCTTTATTATATGGTTACCTTATTTTTATAAAAATATTAGGAACAGCTCCTTGTATGGTCTAAATAACTGCAAGCTACCGTAACAATTAACATCAAGACGTATTAACATAGCATAACATTAACATATTTTTGTAAGGTTTTTATTTTTATTTTCTTAGCTTTTGCAACAGTACATTTCAACAATATTTAACTTATTGATCCTCCCTATTAAAAAGAGTACTAATGCATTCCAGTAAACTTTATGTATTATTTATGTTGGAAAGTAATGATAAACTATGGTCAAAACACATATTTTGTGCTTTTTAATTTAAGACTGCAGTTACTGTATATCTGCATTTGATGTCATATGGAAGGAAGTATTGCAGTGGTTCCTTTTTGCATGCAGCTGTAAATGTGTATAAAAGCAAACTATGTTGTAAAAAGCCTTATTGCAGAGGAGAGGAATATGCATTTGTCAGTCGTCTTTATGCTGATGTATGCTTCTGCCTCACACACAGTCACAACCCATAACCCAGAAAAATTACAACGGTCCCACCTAATTGCGCATATTCATGATGCTGCTTGCATAGATCTACAAGCATATTTCCACTAGAAGCCACAACCTCTGAGGGATCCAGCTGAGTGAAAGAGCTGTCAATTCACTGATTCACTACGCCACAAGCATCCGTTTGATAACACTCCCTTCCGTGCCTCCATCTTTTTTTTTTATACTACTTTTATATGATCTGAGGCCATCACGCGAGAGAGTTTCCTCTTATTTCTTGCAGTCAGTCATACTGCCACTGCCTGCAGCTTGTTCAAATCTAGTAGGGATTTTAAATAAAGAAATTAGCATCGTCCTAGATCACCAAGGTCATTTTGGTGTTGACACGATTGTGTCCATTGAGTAAATCCAGTGATTTACTCAATGGACACAATCTGAACAATACAATGAGATAGCATAGCTCCTATAATTCTAATAATCAATAACAATCAGTACAGACCCTAGTATCTTTTTTTTAAAAATAATTGTGTAACATTTTCAGACTCAGCCATTGAATTGTTTGAACAGGATAAAATGGTGGTAAAATTTGCAGGTATTTTTCTCAAAATAGTAAAAATGGGGCGGCACGGTGGCCGACTGGTTAGAGCGTCAGCCTCACAGTTCTGAGGACCCGGGTTCAATCCCCGGCCCCACCTGTGTGGAGTTTGCATGTTCTCCCCGTGCCTGCGTGGGCTTTCTCCGGGCTCTCCGGTTTCCTCCCACATCCCAAAAACATGCATGAATTGGAGAGTCTAAATTGCCCGTAGGTGTGAATGTGAGTGCGAATGGTTGTTTGTTTGTATGTGCCCTGCAATTGGCTGGCAACCAGTTCAGGGTGTACCCTGCCTCCTGCCCGATGACAGCTGGGATAGGCTCCAGCACGCCCGCGACCCTAATGAGGAGAAGCGGCTCAGAAAATGGATGGATGGAATTCGTTTATCCAGATCATGTTTTAAAATCTTTCTCACGTATCGTAACCAAGCAGCCCGAAAACTCGTTAAATGAATACCTCTGTGACACTGGCATTTGAAACTGAGCATTATCTTTGTAAGGCAGGATTTTATTTTTACATACCATACTGTATACCACCTTGTGTATTGAAACATTTTAGATACTGCAGGCACCTGGTCAGTGAGCGTAGATCTGTTTTCTATGTTCTGTTTTCTATATGTAACAATAGATCTTGGTGACTACATGTAAATAACTAGATAGGTATATATGCATAATATATAAAGGATGTGCTTTTAATTGCAGACAAGGGAAGTAGTGTTACTTAAAGTGATTGATGGAGATTTGTCCCTTTGGCTCATTGTAGCACTTGTGGAAAGGGCTTAATCAGTTTTGGCCCTGCTAAAATGAAGGAGCGCTCTCGGGCTGTGCTGGGGCTTGGGTAAACAGCCATTGTTTCAGTCCGGGGTTCCCAAACATGGCCAACAATGCTGCCATTGTCCCGCCAGATCTCATTAAGAGAAGCATCACAGAAGTGCTGAGGGGAGGTGGGTGAAAATTGGGCAAGAAGGGGTGTCAAAGTGTGTCTGTGCATGTGTGTGTGTGTGTGTGGCTGGCAGCAGCAAAGGGTGTAATAGGCGGCGTTGAACAAGGGAAGTATGGAGGAAAACAGCAAGATGTGCTGCTCTGATCATTCACGTTTATTGTGTCTTCTTTTAACAGCTTCCAACCCCCATCCATATCCATCCTTCTATACCGAGACGCCCTTGTGTCCTTTGTTCCTCGTTGCTTCTGTATTTGGGATAGTGAGGGATGCTTTGCCAGTCATGCCACCTTCACATCACCTTCTTCCACCCAGTGCAGAAGAGAGGGGGAACGTGAGGAAGAAAAAGAGGCCAGGATGGGGGTGAGCCAGTCAGCGAGCAAGCGAGGGAGAGGGAAAATGGGGAGGGGGGCAACAAACAAGACAAAAGGAAATGATTTGCCTGCTTCCTGGCCAAAGAATGCTCACAATAGAATACATTATCCTCACATTAGTTGAAGCAATCAATTAGCAAAAAGAAGACTATTGCAACTCTGTTTTTTGGTGTGTTTATCGGTTCTGCCTCATTCACAGTCAAATTGAGTGACCCAATGAAGCACCTCGCTTCGCCATCTTTCCCACACTTAATGCCAGCCGCCACAACAATCGCTCAATGATAAACTCCTCATTAATGTTAGTCAGAATCCATAAAGAATATCTATGAGTGAGTTGACGCTAACCTGCAACAATATTAGGTGGTTTGTTTGTCAATTTTAAGTGACACTGTCAGTGGGATATTAACAATTTCTTTGTTGGTGTGTGTGAAGGTAATGTGAATTTGTCCTCAGGTTGGTTCTTCCACTCCTGTCTTCATAAAATATTTAGCTTTCTTACAAACAAAACACAAAAGTAATAAATCATCTCACGCTAAAATCCATATCTGACCCTATGTCAGATTCCGCCATGTTATTATTGTACAGTATCTATGCCGATACCTATACCCCGTAATACCAGTTTGTGACTTTGTGTGTGCATTTGTGTTTGTGTTTCCAATTAACTGTTCGAATCACACTACCCATTATGCTAAACAAACCACAAACACATGTAGGTAATTTTGCACAGGAAGTAAAAGGCTGCTGGATTCGTGGACAACATGTAATGAAGAGCCACTTCAAAATAATGCAAGTTGAATAGAAGACATCACTATGTACATTTAAGGAAGCTGTGAAGAATTTGATGTTTGAGTGCATTGGTAGATTAGTTTTGTTGCTCTTCCAAGTGCCTCAGATGGGTGCTGGGTTGTATTTTGTATTTTGACCTTTCAAAATAGGAGGATAAACTGCATTTTGCATAAAGTCTGTTTGCATTCCTGGAGTGTGGATTATATGCGTTTATGTTTTAAACCATGTAGCCACAAGTGGAAAAGAATAGTCATGTGTTCTGCACTTTGAAGGTTGAACATTTTTCAGTCAAGTGAGGTGCATTGATGGCAATTGGCTACACACAGTATTGCATGTCTTTGACAGAAAAGTGAAAACTGAAGGTTGGGAAAATATACATTATTCAGCCACAACATTAGGCACTTCAATCTAATAAGAGTGTAAACAATGTTTATAATAATGCTTATTTTTGATTGACACTATCTGAAATCTATTAATATATTATTAAAATTAACAATGATGTAAAACTACACTGCAGCTGATGTTTTAACATGTTGTTTAATATATTTGTGTATATTTGTGATTCAGCAGGCTTACCTAATGAGGTGTCAAATAAGTCAAAATTTGTTTATGTTGAACAATGAAGGTGGATTAGTAAATAATAAGAAAAGATTTTTACAAAAATAGTTTCTTTTTTTCTCATTTTACTGCACATCATCTTCGGTGGCTTTTAACAAACTATGTATTGTACAGCGTTAAGCTTGTGTTTGCTTGTGCTTGGACATCTTTTCCTGTCCTCGCTGGGTCATCTCCTGTTTGCACACAGCTGGTGTTCAATGTTCTGTACAGGTAGTCATGCTGGTGGCATTTGTGTGTGAGCAAGACCACTGTAGCCTTTATCAGCCCATGAGTCTCTCTTCACTATTCCAGCCCCCCTAGACCCCCTAAGGCCCCTTTTAAACCACCAAGTCCAATTTCACCAATTCCGCAGTGTGCAGGACTATATTTATGGCTATTGTCATTTGTGTTGAAGCGGTATCAGGCACATTCATGCCTGCAAAAGTGAGGTACAAGTCAGTGAGTAGTTGTTAATCACATGATAAGAGTGTTACAGTCACATACACTCACTGGACAGGTCAGTTCCATGGTTGTCCTCTGATTGTTTATATTTAGATGGGATGGGCATTTGGCGAGATTTATGTGATTGATCAATTCAGTCCTCTTTCGGTGCCAGGCAGCATATAGAGGTGGATAATGCTGCCAGGAGCAGTAGCCATATACACAGATGTAACTCAATGTCCCATAGCTGATATTATGTTGTTCTTAACCAAGTTGTGCACTCCATTTTGCCTCACTTTCTTCAAGATGCAATTAATCACGATTAATTTTCCAAACTCGACAAAATTACATTAATTACTGTTACACCCAATCTCATTCCTAATATATAGTGATGTATTAACTGATATATGTCCATTTAATAAAAGTAAGTTATCAAAAGAGCAGTTATAAACAATTCCTATGCAAATACTTTGGGATAACTTTTTTGCGTTCATTCTTTAAATTAATCTGCAACGTTTATCTGTGCGACACGGTGGCCGACTGGTTAGCACATCTGTCTCAAAGTTCTGAGGACCTGGGCTCTTCCTGGAGCCCATCCCAGCTGACTCTGGGCGAGAGGCGGGGTACATCCTGAACTGGTCGCCAGCCAATTGCAGGGCACATATAAAAAAACAACCATTCACACTCACATTCACACCTACGGGCAATTTAGAGTCTTCAATCAATCTTACTGTGCATGTTTTTGGGATGTGGGAGGAAACCGGAGTACCCGGAGAAAACCCACGCAGGCAGTGGGAGAACATGCAAACTCCACACAGGGGAGGCCGGATTTGAACCCAGGTCCTCAGAACTGTGAGGCAGACTTGCTAACCATTCGGCCACCGTGCCACGGCCATAAACATCAAAATATATCTCAGGCATACAAAATTGTGTTAGCCTTACAACCATCAACAGTTTCAACCAATTTGGACCCCGATTGTTTTGAGCAAACACACATATACACATGCAATATACTGACCAGCCCTGCAGCCCTGGGAAATAAGAACACTGCAGGTTCAAGGTCATTTCAAGTATTTGGCCGCCTGGGGCTCTGTATTGTCAAGGCACTCCATCCTATGCTCTCAAATGCACCCACAGGCTGTGGCAGGCACAACACATTGTAGGTAGGTGGGTATTGAATGCACCGCATCCCACTCTCACTCTTGTCTGCAACAGTATACAGTCTGTCAGGTGAGACTTGACACTAACATACACAAACAGATGCAGGTGGTAACCTTCTATATAAACACTATCATTTCGTCGTTCGTTTGTGAGGTTGCTATTATGTCGCTTTTTAAAATATATAATTGTGCCTACTTCATTCTCTACAGAATGTCCTGCGCTGTTAACCTTTTTAATTGTGACAGGACTATTGTTGACATTGAATGAGTGCTTATTTTGCTCTGTACTTAGTGAAGAGTTAGACTGCATAGAAATAGTAGAGTGTGATTTTTGTGAGAACCACAGTAAAGGTGAAGCAGAGCAGGAAGGAGGGAGAGAGGCTAAAAGGGAGTAGCAGCAGTAGGTGTGATTAGCTCCTTTGTTGGAGGTCTGTTGAGCTTCATTGGCCCCAGAGAATAGCTTCCTAATGAAGCCAGCCAAGCTTGGACCAAACTTTGTGCTGAACACAAACTAAGTTATGGTGGTCCGGCGGCGCGCTGGGGGCGAGACAACTGATATTCAACGCCTGGACATATGGTCTCCCCCATCAGGGCCACCCCAAGCCACTTTCTCATGTGTTGGCTCATTTGTGAGTCTCTGCATCTGTGTGGGTGGAAATATTTATATTGTGGATTACTCCATCTTTTTCTGTTTCAACAACCCATCGGAACACAAAGATAGAAATCCAGAAGGGAAGCAGAGCGTATAGTGACAGAGAGTAGAGGTTATTGATGCTTACTGGATGCGACACAAGAGAGAGGGCTGCAGGCTTTGTCTCTCCGGATGACCCCAGTACAGAATCATTTCTGACATGTCCGAGAAGAGGTGAAGTCAGTGAGTAAATGACACTAACCTGGCTGTGGCAAAGATACAGTTTACATATATAATCACCAGGCTATAACATCGACAAGAACATTCATTCATTCATTTATTTTCCATACCGCTTATCCTCACTAGCGTCGCGGGCGTGCTGGAGCCTATCCCAGCTGACTGGGATAGGCTCCAGGGTGTACCCCGCACGAGGCGGGGCACACCCTGGACTGGTCGCCAGCCAATCGCAGGGCGCATATAAACAACCAACCATTCGGACTCACATTCACAACTACGGGCAATTTAGAGTCTTCAATTAACCTACCATGCATGTTTTTGGAACGTGGGAGGAAACTGAAGTACCCAGAGAAAACCCACGCAGGCACGGGGAGAACATGCAAACTCCACCCTGGCAAGGCCGGATTTGAACCGGGGTGCTAACCAGTCACTACTGTGCCGCCTGACAAGAACATCAAATATTAACTAAAGAGCAAATGTTTTTGTATGGTAGGAAGCCTGATTGTGGTTTGAGGCTAATTGTTTGGGTCAGGGTGGGAGCGTGGGGGACGGCCGGCTTCCATGTCTCACCAGCGAAACACTTGGTAACTGAGCCAGCAAGGGGGAGAATGGGCCCACTCCTGGGCCACACAGCAGGCTCAAGCAACACTTACTTATACTGGCCAAACTGTCAGCCAGAACAACTTCATTGTGGCCAAAATTGGAGTTGAAAGCAAGGCAGAGACTTGGGAGGAGAGGGGGTACTCGGGTGGGGTGGGGTGCTGTTAGTGAGGAAGAGTGAGGGAAGGATGCGGAGACAGAAGACCGAAGAGAGTGGGGGTGTGTGGGAAACTGTGGGACTGGAAAAGGGGGAGTCCTGGTGAAGTTGAAGAGTTCTTTTCAGTGAGAAGATTTCCCAGGATTTCTATTCAGAAGAAAAATAAGTCACTTTAATGCAGGTTTTCCCAAACATTCTCAGCTCCAAACTTACATTAACACTGTGTTTTGCCTAATACTGATATACACAATTAATGAGAACGAGCACAACTGACATTTACTTGTAGCAACAAACATTTTTAGCATTTTTGAATATCAATAAAATAGCTGAAACCATTTTACTCAATACCCAATACATCAATTGGCCTCCAAACGTATAAAAGTTTGGTTCCCAACCATAAGTTTGAGTAAGGGGAGTTCAGTTCTGGCACTCATGGAACAATCTACAGTGCTACAACATAAGCAACAGCCACCACAATGACTACATGAGCAGCAACCGCCAGAGTGACTTAAATCGATCTCTAAGAGTCGTAGGCCAGCCCAAGATTTATTGTGGTTTAGCAATGTTATTTTAATCATACATAACTAGGAGGGCCACTAAGTATAGCATAGACCACCACCAATGCAGAACTATTAATAAAAAGTAAAACAATTCAGAGAGCTTTGTATTTGGCTTTGTTTGTTTGTTACCTGCGGCACGGTGGACGACTGGTTAGAGCGTCAGCCTCACAGTTCTGAGGACCCGGGTTCAATCCCCGGCCCCGCCTGTGTGGAGTTTGCATGTTCTCCCCGTGTCTGCGTGGGTTTTCTCCGGGCACTCCGGTTTCCTCCCACATCCCAAAAACATGCATTAATTGGAGACTCTAAATTGCCCATAGGTGTGAATGTGAGTGCGAATGGTTGTTTGTTCGTATGTGCCCTGCAATTGGCTGGCAACCAGTTCAGGGTGTACCCCGCCTCCTGCCCGATGACAGCTGGGATAGGCTCCAGCACGCCCGCGACCCTAGTGAGGAGAAGCGGCTCAGAAAATGGATGGATGGATGTTTGTTACCTAGGAGACTACTTCCTGGTTAAATGAGAATGCAGAAACAGACAAGGTGCCAATATGATTCTGTGTGTGTGTCGGGGGGGAGTTTTTTAAATTTTATAATTTTTTTTTAACGTTATAGTGACCCATTAATTCATAAACATTCATATATCTTCACCCTTACACAGATCCCCACCAATATATACTGTAATTTCTTATCTCCTGCACCATCTCTCTATATTCAATGTCCTCTTTGTGGACATTGTTTTTATTTTTGTGTGTAATCCCACTAACTGTGTCATCTTATTTAAGTTTGAAAACTCTAAATGACTGATGTGAAATGGGGTAGAGTAATTATTAAAAGAAAGCAATGGTGGCCTAAGACTTTTGCACAGTCCTATATCTTCCAGTAAGTTGAGTCCAATTTAAATGTTTGGACATATTCCAGGTCAGTTATGTTCCCAAGTCATAAAGTCAAATGTCAAGAGTAAAAAAAAATTAAAAAAAAGAGTACCTTTAAGGGTGAAACATCATTATAGCAATAAAAGTAAAATAAAGTTTCACAGTTTTATCAGCGATAGGCTGAGTGCTTCACGTCACCATTGTCTTCTTCGTCTCGTCTCTTTGCCAAATTCAAATTAATCTTTTCACTCCTTGACTACAGTACGGCAGAAGATTGAAGAAGTTTACTTTGTTACACTGAGTTTAGGGAGATAGAAAATTCTGCATCTCAGCATACGAATGTGGGCGAAGGTGTGCGTGCGTGCGTGTGTGCGTGCATGCGTGTGTTTGTGTGCAGTCTTTTCCTGCCAGCTGCTAGTATGTGAATGTGGATGAAATGCAGAAGTCTGAGCTCACGCACGCACGCACACTCACACACACATACACACACACACACACACACAGACACACACACACTTAAGCATGCATACACATACACGCACACACATTTGATCCAGAAAAAGCCCTGCAGCTCTCAGAGACCTAACAAAAGGCCTCCTCTATCCATTGTATGAGCTGTGTGTTTCCCAGGAGAAACCAGCCACAGCCAGAGAAGAGCCCGAGATCGCTTTCCCCTAACATAGCTGTTTTCTATGTCTTTCTATGGTCCAGCACAACACTCTCAAAAGAACTGGTCTTGGTATTTTGACAAACAGGATGCTGAGTTTGAGAGAGAGAGAGAGAGAGAGAGAGCGAGAGAGAGACAGACAGACAGACAGAGACAGAGAGAGATGGTGAGAGGAAGAAATAGTCAAGGTGAGCTTGACAGATGTGCCAGACAGACAATGAAGCGTCCCCCTTGCACTCACGTGAAAAGGAATATTTAGGGTGTTCTTTGTCATTTCATTTGCTCCTTTTCTTTGTACTATAGTCAGCTCTTGTCGAATTTGTTCATGGATTTACATCCACCCATGGGTGGGGAGGGAGATTTCCTCCTCGTGTTGACAAGCTAACCTAGCAACTGCATATAATTTCTATGCTGGACTACTGAACCAGACCAGAGCACATTGCCAGTCACCGCTTCATTTGCAAAGTCTTTGCAAGTTAGCAGAAAGCATCTGTCTACAGTGTCCCACCAGCTCAAGCAGTCTCTGCTCTGTTTAGGTGTGTGTGTGTGTGTGTATGTGTATACGACACACACACACAGGGATCTCGTTTGATGTGCGTCCCGCGTCCTAGATGCACAAAAATGATGAGGGATGCAAAAAGCTTTGTGAATGTGCGTCCACTGACGCACAACATTGCCTACCTATGTATGTATGCAAGGTTAGAATTAAGCGGTCTCACATCACAGTTTCCAGGTCAAAATTAGCATTTTGCGCATAAAAGATCTAACTGGAAATCAGGTTTTCTGCGGTGACGGTCGCGAAGACTGAATGGCAGTGATGGAAGACGGCAGTGGCGTATATGACACACCGCGCTTATGTCACCGATGCGTGGACGCGGAAGTGGAGCGTTCGACTGAGAAGTGCCAAGACAGCGGTTGCAAAATGTGACGCCGAATTGAGAAGAGAGAGATAAAAAAGGCAAATGGCCAAAGTGTGGTAGCATTTCATAGTGAAATGCAAGGAGAGCACCCATTCGTTGTAACACGGACCTTTCTCTCCGCCGAGTATTACACCGCGTCGCGGGACCCCAGAGACAAAGGTGTAGCGCAAATCAGTGAGCTTTACCTTAGTCTACTTTACTAACATAACATTAGCGCTTTAATTATGAGTACCGTCAAATGTGTTGCTTTTTTTTCTTTTTTCTACCATGACAAGGACAGTATAATGCAACCATAATGCTAAATACAGTGTGCTTTTTGCTCAGTGTATTCACTCTGTGACATATGGCCAATCTGATGATCCGTAAGTGGCAAAACCTTGAGTAAAGTTGGTAAAAAATGTCGCAAATGTGGCCAGAGAGGAATAAGAGTAAAATGGATCATCATCATGTAAACACACAGAGGAGGGTTTTGGTGAAGGGAGATGAAGGAAATATGTTTCTCTCTCGAGGTTTCTTCATTTTAGTTTGAACAAATTGAACAATTCCAAAACTTGTAGTTGAACAAAGATTATTTGTCTTATTCCTAGTCAGCTTGTCTAAGCTCATAAATGCACAGCCAAAAACTTAATGTATTAATAGGTCACAAAATGTCAAAATGCTATCTGTTTTACGTGCAGATGCACACAGGCTGTTAAGTGGGAAGTTCGCACTGGGAGCTCTGATTAAAAGTGCTTATAATATGTGAAATGCCATTACCAATACAAAAAAAAAAAAAAAGGTTTTGAACAAACATAACCTCTGAAACGGTTCAGTTAAGATTTGTTAAATTAAACTATGGAAAATTGTTTGAGACTGTTTTGGCAAGATGCCAAACAGAAAAGTGGAAACTCAAACTTTATTTTTCTTATGTTCAGCACTTTATTTGAACAGGTATAACTTTCTCTTTTTATTTACTCTCTCTTATTGTGAAATGCAGCCCTGCCTTTATTTAGTAAATGAGAGAACATTACACAGTTGTGCTCATATGTTTGATTACTAGGGCAGCATTTGTAATATATGTACATGTCTTAATTATGCTCTAATGTCATTATAACAGTGGCATAAAAAAACATTAACAATACTATCGTTTATCTGTAAATTTCTTGTGAAAATATATTGTTCTAAAAAAATGTGCTATCGTGGCAGGCCTAAACACATAATATATTGCTCGAGAGCAAGCGCAATGGATAACGCAAAAATATTGTACAAACGGCATAAAAGATAAAATATTAAAGAGGAACAACTGTAATAAAAAAATCTGTAATATAGCAGAACCATGAAGGAAGAACCGCGATGTAGCGGAGGATTACTGTATCCGTATTCCATGATGATAAGTTGCAGTGACTCATTGCTCCAGGGGGCTAGGACTCATTGTTTCGATGATACAGTATGTGCATCATGGGACTCACATAGTCTCAAGTGCAAAATCTCTCTCTTTCTCTGTCTTACTCTCTCTGTTTTACTCTGTGTGTGTGTGTGTGTATATATATATATATATATATATATATATATATATATATATGTATGTGTGTGTGTGTGTATGTATATATATATATATATATATATATATATATATATATGGCGGCACGGTGGGCGACTGGTTAGAGCGTCTGCCTCACATCCCAAAAACATGGATGGTAGGTTAATTGACAACTCTAAATTGCCCATAGGTGTGAATGTGAGTACGAATGGTTGGTTGTTTGTATGTGCCCTACGATTGGCTGGCAATCATTTCAGGGTGTACCCCGCCTCCTGCCCGATGATAGCTGGGATAGGCTCCGGCACTCCCGTGATATGTAAAGCTGTCTGCCAAATTAGTCATGGAGTCAACCTGCCAACTTTAACATCCCCTGCCATGAGAATGCATTTTTTTTCCCTACTGTTTTATGCATAACACAGTTCAAAATGAGTCTGTGACATGGTTTAACTTTGACATCTATGCGGTTTGTCGATTCAATGTAAATTTAATAAACGGCATAAGGCTTGCAAAATGGGTGGATTTGAAATCGCTGACATTGTGACATAGTTTTTTCAATTAATATTCCAGTACCTCCCCACTTCTTATTTGGTACCCACCCATTCTACTCAGCTGAACGGCAACACGGCATTTCCAGGTTTTAAGCGAGCGAGTCTAAGCCACTGCCGAGCCATAAAAACACAGTCTAAAAGTATACATATGTTGTGTTTTACAACAATACTTAACCATAGTAATAATTTATAGTGGTGGATGAAATAGCGAAGCTTGCGTTCATTATTACCAGCTATGATCATTTCGGCAGGTTCAGTTCCAGTCAAGGGGAGCGGATGATGAGCTCAAAATATACCCCTCTCTTTTTATTTTAATCTGTGTGCCCTTTCATCTAGGCGAATTGTGCTTCACAATGATGGTAACGGGGACGGTCGCGGGGCGGAGGGGGAAAAAAATAAATAGACATCGAAGGATGCAACGTCACTATGAATGCGTGGCTGCCCCAAGCAGATGCTGTGATATGGACCAATTAGAGCCAAGCTGTTTTCCATATTTAAATTGAGGAAGATGAACAATCCAATCAGAGCAAAACTCATTTACGTCGGATAATCATGAGAAATCCGACCATCTCAAATGCCAGGTGGAAAAGACTAACTTGAATAGCTTGAAAAAGGAGATTTTAGGCATCCATCCCATCCATCTTCTGAGCCG
Organism: Phyllopteryx taeniolatus; assembly: GCF_024500385.1. Taxonomy (NCBI): domain Eukaryota; kingdom Metazoa; phylum Chordata; class Actinopteri; order Syngnathiformes; family Syngnathidae; genus Phyllopteryx; species Phyllopteryx taeniolatus. The sequence goes on along the minus strand of NC_084504.1, from coordinate 16,295,627 downwards.
CTTCTCCTCACTAGGGTCGCGGGAGTGCTGGAGCCTATCCCAGCAATCATCGGGCAAGAGGCGGGGTACACCCTGAACTGGTTGCCAGCCAATCGCAGGGCACATACAAACAAACAACCATTCGCTCTCACGTTCACACCTACGGGCAATTTAGAGTCGTCAACCCTGTTTGGAGTTTGCATGTTCTCCCCGTACCTACGTGGGTTTTCTCCGGGCACTCCGGTTTCCTCCCACATCCCAAAAACATGCATGGTAGGTTAATTGAAGACTCTAAATTGCCCGTAGTTGTGAATGTGAGTGCGAGTAGTTGTTTGTTTGTATGTGCCCTGTGATTGGCTGGCGACCGGTTCAGGGTGTACCCCCCTTCCCGCCCGGAGATGGCTGGGATAGGCTCCAGCAGCCCGCGACCCGATTGAGGATAAGCGGTAAAGAAAATGGATGGATGGATGGATATATTTCACAGCACTGTATAATTGCATTCCTCTGACTTCCATGCAGGCAGCATGCGTTCAATTCCCACTCAGTGGCGGTGAAGGGTTGTCTGTCTCAGCATGGGTCCTGTGATTGACAAGCGACCAATCCAGGGTGTAGTAGGCCAATTTTGGAGATGCGGTAAATAATAAGACGGGGAGACAAGAACCAGTCGTCACTTTACTCTCCACAAAAAAACTGGATGTTTTCACATCAAATAGCCAACCACTCCCTTTGACTCTTCGCCCAAAGTCAGCTGGGATCAGGCTGGATGGCTATACAATATGTTATTAGACTTTTTCCCCAGGGAACCGTGTTAACCAGCGTCATGATCCTCAATTAATTTTGACCATTGGCATCTCAGCTGGGCAGCAGCATCTCTTGGCATTTCCACACAAATCTGTATTGCAAGTAAAGTCAGAGTTAAAGTTGAGTTTGTTCATGGCTAGGAGGTTCACATTGAACTCGTTCAAGCCATAGAAGCCAGCAGCTGAAGACAAACATGGTAGGCAGATACCATCTAATCTCCCCAACACCATTATCGTCTAAAATATCACCCACACTCACACACCCTCCAAATCAGACTTTTTCCCTCCCGCTGCACACCTTTTGAGGTAAGGCTTGTGTGTAGAGGATGAGAGTGAATGTAAGCCATTGTTGTGGTGTAACTTAACTCTACAGCCGGTTGTTTGATCCTGTTTTGGGCCTGAAATGCTTCCGCCCCCCCCCCCCCCCTTTTTTTAAAACCATCACATCAGCTAAGAGGGGCAGACAGCCATTTCTATTTGTAGAGACTTTGGTCCATTTTCTCCTTTTTTTTTCTCACTTTCTGTCTTCAGTTATTTAATTCCCTTTCACTTAGAATATTTAATTTCTTACAAGAGGAGCTTAAACTCAGTCGTATACTTAACGTGGACACTAATGTGTGCTTTTGGGCTCATGCTGTCGCTTTAATTTTCTTGCAGTTTCTTGCCTCCCCCGTTTTGTTAAAAAATCTAAATGCCACTGGAGAGTTATTAGCTTTCAGCATTTCTAAGATTTCTAGCTTTTGTTGTCCAAGGTCATTAGTTAATACAAAATACACTCTCGCATTATAAGGTACAATTAAATTACATTCAACATATTATTCGACTTGTATATTTATAGTTACACCGCATCATACTGAGTGGTGTTTCTATTCTTTTTGTCACCTTATTAGCTACATAAGAGGGGCAAAACATTAGAAAGACCTCGATGAAGGGCACACTGGAAAACAAAACTAATTGTTGACCGAATTAATTATATTTTAATTAATATTAACATTAGCCTAGAGATCCTGCAAAAGTTGCAGCATCAGCACCATCAAAGAAAATTTTACAGGCTTTTGCATTTCGCACAGAACCCCAAGGAAGTGTAATGTTGCCACAGTTGCGTACATGTTCAAAGAGTGATGGCATTCTGCGATCAGATCATGTAATTTCAGCATTTGGTTGGGGTTGACTGGGCTACACGTCGACTTTACCATCAGCAACGACGGTTATAGCTTGAAGTCGACTAATAGTCAATCACGTTTTGGCATTGACCACATGGATGCCTTGCTGAAATCAACAGGCGGTGGGTTTGTACAGCAAACAAGCAGCTGTGCTTCAAGCGTGTCAAAAGTCATTCATTCATTCATCTTCCGTTCCGCTTATCCTCACTAGGGTTGCGGGCATGCTGGAGCCTATCCCAGCTATCTCCGGGCGAGAGGCGGGGTATACCCTGAACTGGTCGCCAGCCAATCCAAGGGCACATATAAAGAAACAACCATTCGCACTCACATTCACACCTACGGGCAATTTAGAGTCTTCAGTTAACCTTCCCTACATGTTTTTGGAAAAGTGGAGAAAACCCATACCCGGAGAAAACCCACGCAGGCACGGGGAGGACATGCAAACTCCACACAGGCGGGGCTGGAATTTGAACCTCAGTCCTCAGAACTGTGAGGCAGATGTGCTAACCAGTCGGTCACCGTGGCACAGCGTGTCAAAATATTTTGCTAAAAAATTTGATCGAGTAGGACAGTCACTTGCATATTGTGCGAGTTTATCCTCAAACATTAGAAATGCCTGGTCATCTGGAAAGACATCTGGTAACGCTAACTGACGAACAGACCTAAATCCTCACATCAGCCGTGAAGTAACAAATTCACCAAAGGTCCTCCTGTGACAGTGAAAAGTCAGATAATATACTGTGGCATCTGCTTACAACAACAAAACAAAGACAAGTTGCAGTCCATCAATAACCTCTTTATTATGAAAATTAACATTTAATGTCCCCCCAAAAAATGGAACTAGCTTTTCTCTCAACTGTCAAACCACTTCATCCTTCCACCGATCCCACCCCACCCCGACTCATTCATCCAATGACAGATCACAGACACCTTGAGGGTCTCACAGACAGTCAGATCTCAACACAATGTCAGGTTTGCTGCAATACATTATTTAAAATCATTCCCCCCTCCTTTATTTCTTTTATTGGATTATTGTATTTTTATATACTGTAAGTAGCGACCCTGCAAAGCGAGTTGACAGCTGAAGAAAATAGCAATGACGTCATTGATTAATCAAAGTCAACCCGACTTCGATCACTTTGGCATCAACTACAAAAAATCCAAAGCCATTCAATCCTTAGTGTCAGGTACGACGACACATGAAGTAGCGTATTTTTTGGACTATAAAGCACACTTAAAATCCTTAAATTTCCTCTCTCCACTGCGCCTTACAATCCGGTGCGCCTTATGTAATAATTCGGGTTGTGCTTACTGACCTTGAACCGATCCTCAAAAATCTGTCAAAATGTTTTAGTATGACTTTGGTAAGCTACGAAGCCGCACTGCTTGATGGATTGTAGTCAGGAGCCTCGCGGAGTAATACGTACTGTGCTTCAACATAATATTATGGTGTGTGCATAAGGACCCCAAAATGGCACCTGTAAAGAGACATGCTTACAAAGCGGATTTCAAACTGGTCATTTTCAAAAGGAGGACTTTGCCAAAAGAAAAGTTTCCGACCAGCGTCATCATCAAGGCTAACCCGAAGTGCTGGATGGACGAGGAGAAGATGAGTGAGTGGCTGAAAGAGGTTTACGTCAAGAGACCGGATGTCTTTTTCCATAAATCTCCGTCCCTATTGAGCTGTGACTCCATGCGCGCCGATCTCACTGATGCTGTCAAAACTCAAATGAATTGAGCAGATAGAAACATTCTGCCATATTGTTTGCATTTTTGGGGAGGTGACTTGGGACTTCTATGACCCTTTTGGCATCATGGTCTTATTTTATGGCTTATTTAGTCATCAGTGTGCACGATGTGCATGCAAATATGCACATCGCATTGTGGCATGTTGCTTTGTATGTCACCTTTCTTTCCAAAGAGCTAAAGATGAAGAGTAGGAATTGGGGAGGGGGGTGGTCTAAAAACTGTTTTGGAGGGACATTTTTGAGCACACACACACCCATCTGTGCCTCCGAGTCATTTCCGAGGTGAGAAACTGTACTGTCATTTTTATAAGAATAATTTACCCTTGAAGTGAGCCTTCCAATCAAAGGGGATTATTCCCCCCCCCCCAGTATATATGCAATGCAGCCAGTGAGCGCTGCCATACTGGTGAATATGAAAGAGTGGGTAAAGAGGGGACACATTATAAAAGCTTAACCCTTTCATTCCTCCATCTCAGAGTAAAGGCATTGATGTCCACATACAACTCCGCATACACTTCAAGTGGCTCTTGCGAGAAACTCAAAATTACGGCCCAGTAGAGCAAATTGTGGTGCTCTACTTTTGTAATCTTGGAATGATGTACTGTGTTTATTTATATGTGTATGCACACATCCTTTAGTGAAACTGAATTCAGGCTAAAATGTGTGCGTGCGTACGTGCGTGTGTGCGTGCGTGTGTATGTGTCTGTGTGTGTGTGTACCCAGAGTGAAGGTTTGCCCACATTCAACCATTAAAGCAAGTGCGATGTTGAATTATTGATAATGACTAATGAAAAGGATCAGTTCAGGATGAACTATGGGCTTAACCAAAGCCCCTTGGCTAACACACCCCCTCCTCGAAGGCACATACACTCACACATACACACAGTTTAGTTGCTATCTTGGCTTATTTTAGAAAAGAATCTCACTTGTCCTGACCCTTTTCTCACTCTGTCCCATGTTCCATTGTCCCATTCTCCACACAACAACATCCCCCCAAAATTTTTAATTCAAATTCAATTCCAAACTGAGCAAGTCAACCAGCAGAGCAGAGAACAGTTGTGATCCTAAGCTGCATTTCAGGCAGAATAGGGATTCAGTAATGGGGGGAAGGGGTAGAGAATGAGTGGGAATAGAGGCTTGGGGGGCAGGAGAATCGGCGCCAGCCCCTCTGAGCCGCTCAGCAGCATCCCCCCGCTCATAGAATGGCGGATGTGTCTGGGGGTATCCATGACAACACTGTTGTATGCCAGGGACATACCACAGTAACGTGTTCAAGTAAAGTTGGTGCCTGCGTGTGTTTGCTCTTTTATATGTTTATGTGTGTGTGTGCAGATGCATCAAGACCGACAACTCACTCACATTAATATTCACTCCGTCTGACTGAGAACTGCTGCAGCCTAAATCAGTTTGCTGAAAGGGCCCAAAATAGGCTACAGTTCATCCTTTGACTCAATCGCTTAACATATACTCACTTTATGCAACAAAAATGACTACCTTATCATAAGGTGCATTTGAGACATCACCATTTCACCCAAAGAGTTGAGATTTTTCATTCCAAGTATATGTTATGCTGTTAGAAATGCACATACCGATGTGCATTTTTAAAAATAAATTACTGTGGCGGCACAGTAGCTGACTGGTTAGCACATCTGCCTCACAGTTCTGAGGACCTGCGTGCCTGGGTTTCCTCCCACATCCCAAAAACATGCGTGGTAGGTTAATTGAAGACTCTAAATTACCCGTAGGTGTGACTGTGAGTGAGTGAGAATGGTTGTTTGGTTATACGTATGTGCCCTGCGATTGACTGGCAACCAGGTCAGGGTGTACCACACCTCTCGCCTGAAGAGCTCCAGCGCGCTCGCGAACCTAGTGAGGATAAGCGGTACGGAAAATGGATGCATGGATAAATTACTGCAATCGGACAATGCTCATTCAAACAGCAACATTTGTGAGCTTGCTGACAGGGTGGACATTTTGGGCTAATGTTAGCATTTAATGAACACATGGTGGACCATCACTCAGCTACATGATTCAGTTAGCAAGCTGACTGAGTACTGTTTGACAAATATATTTCAAATTTCTGGGAGGTTTTTATATCAATACATGTTTCACTAAGATCGACAACATCCAACTACACACATAATATGATATTGACCCAACATCTAAATGCCCCCATTGTGGCCATTCAGCATGGTAGTAAATGCACCTTGTACTGAAAGAGAAACAGAACGTTGTACCGTCACACTCACTGAGGTCATGATAGACAAGTCAAGAATTACTATGACAATAAGATACACACTGTCACAAACAGTCACATATTATGTTCTAATAAACCCATCGGGGACAGCCCAGATTCTCCACATAACAGTCCTCTGATGAGTTCCTATGTGAGACAGAAAGAGAGAAGGGACACTGCTTTTAGTGTCATAGTTTATATAGTATTTTTTTCTATCCTTAAATGCACCCTCTAGCCCCCTCGCTCTCTCTCTCTCTCTCTCACACACACACACACACACGCGCACACACACCCACACACACACACACACACACACACACATGCAGATCCTATGGGAGTATATTTTTAACCCTGACAACCCTGTGCATTTTCTGAGAGGTTAAAGGGCCGGATGGTGAATCAAGTAAATAATTCACAATAGCTGAAACTCTTTCGATGTAATCTCAGCATGAATGGGGGAAGGAAACCAAAGAGACTTACTTACCGTACATTTTAACACACTTTTATCCACAATTTTACCCAACTTGGAGTTTTGACTCCACTCGCAGGGAAACAATCATGTTATTTTCTGTTGCAAAGTGTACAGTAGTGATTAACCAGTCTACGTATGTGTGTTATATGCTGCAAACCTGATGTCTTTCCTGCATTGTTTAGGTATGATGACGACCTCCCGGAGGTTGACCCGGAAACAATCGCTGCAATGACGCCAGTCTTCAGGCTGACACGTCAAGGATATTCAGCAGATTGCAAAGGTGACTTTCTCCTTTCGCGCATTACTGTTTCTGCCCTCTTTTTTATGTAGGCCATATTTCACAAATTCCCCCGCTATGGCTCACCAGCCTCTGCATCCCTTTTACCAGAGAATTCACCATGAAAGCGTCCGTAAGACATTTTGAGTGACATTGCATGTGTCAAACTGCTGATTGAAGGAGACGCGTAGAGAAATGCTGTGCTAATGAAATCATCTGACCCACATCCTTTAGTGCTATCCATTTCTCCAAAGACACAGAAAGGGCATTTATACAGGTAAACCATGACTGGTCCCTGAAGTGAAAGAAGGAAAAGGAGCATCCATTATTTACTGTAGGGGGCTACTAGACACTTAGCACATAATGCACTGCTTCAAGCATACAAAACATGGAGCCTCCTCTGTGCGGACAAGACCATTGTTATGTTTCATTTTTTTTAACATGTATGTTTCCATCCATACTGACAGATGAAAAATAATGTCTCCCTGAGGTTGAGAGGAACTGACAAAGGTAGAAAGTGAATAGCGTTGTGAAGAAATGTGTCATCTTCCTTTATCGCAGTTATATTTTGAATAGGCTGGCAATACATGTGAATCCTTCTTTCTGTAGGTGTACTTTTATTTACGGCTATGCACCTTTTTTTTCATGGTTGAAAAAAATGGGAGCATACTTTCCATAAATGCTTCTACCTTGACTAAAGCTTCAAAACTAACTAAAGAAAAACAAGCTCAGTGGTGCTGATCCTCACCCACCATGCTTCACCGTGGCTTTGGTGCGCTTCTGATGATGCTTAATGTTGTTTTTGTGCTAAGCTATCTTTTATAATCACCTTTAGTCAATGTGGAGGGACTCGTACACAGTTCCAAATGCTAGTCACCACTCAGCAAAATCATGACCCCAAACATACATCCAAGGCAACAAAAGAATATCTTACCAGAAGAAGAAAATTAAAGTTTTTGAATGGCCCGGGCAGGACACTGACCTAAATCCAATTGAAAATCTATCTGCATTTTAATCTGTATTTGCGACAAAATGCAATGAATACTTGTTCAAAAATGCCACAGGTTGTGTAGTTTCTGGGAACTAACAAACCACCCCACAAAATGGCAACTAGAACTACGGTAATTCTATCCATATCATATCATATCATATCATATCATCTCTTTTCATATATCATGTATGCAAAAAACAAATTAAAAAAGAAAAACTGCTTTATGGTTGATTGATGTCATTTAAGCCGCAAAAGTTGAATCAAGGTAACTGGACTTCTTGTTTGTTGAAGATGTTTCATCTTTCATCCAAAAGGCTTCTTCATTTCTACATTTTTTTTTTAGGTGTGGACTCTTCCTATTTAGGCCTTGGTGGTATGGTGGTATGCATACCAATCGGTTGCTTACTCTGTGACTTGGTATAGGCAGACCACGCTGAGGAAGTATAACAGCACCCTATTGTTGACCACTCCCAGGGGACAGACACACCCACCAAGGTATAAATAGGGAGACTCCACACCTAAAAATGTGGAACTGAAGAAGCATTTTGGATTAAAGCTGAAATGTCAACAAACAAGTCTAATTGCCTCAATTCAATGATGACATGATGGTACACTGGACAGATATCAGATTTTGAAAATGTATGCAACATTGAAGTGACGTGTCTGCAGAGAGTGATGGCGAGACAGGCTGGCAGAAAGCCAGGCGGACAGACAGGCCGACAGACAGACTGGCCAGGCAGGCCCGGCAGGCAGGCAGGCAGCATGGGCCCTCGAGGTGCACGGAGCAGGCGGGGTCTCACACTTGACTTGTCTGAATACACTTGCCTTCATCTTTTGGAGATGGGCTGAGTTTGGCTGTCGATAGCTGAGGGACCGCCTGCCAACCCTCGACTGTTCTGTACTGTCAGCTAAGCATCAGAGGCATTTGTGGAAGAAGAAAGCCTGGTCGCAACACTTTTGTACAGACTGAATTCCTGGAAAAACGAGGGCAGTTGTCGACTTATATGTGTGAAGGAGTGACTTTCAATGATTCAAGATCATGACAAGATAAATCAGGTTTAACACTTGAAATTAACCTGTTTGGAAATGTTCAAAAGAGGGTACACTAAATTGACGTGGTGTTTTGCATCTGCGGTTTGTAGACAACGACACATTGGAGATATGACTGAGAAAGTCATTTGTACTGATTTTCTCCAGTGTGCTCAGCTGCTGTACAATTTATACATTAATACGGGGCACGAGCGCCATTGTTTGAAAAAAAGCCAGTGGCGTAATGTTTGCTGGGGGAGGTGGATGTCTGGTGTGGTGAGGGAGATTGAGGAAGAGTTGGAGGTCCAGCTCGTCCAGTTGGAGGTCACAGGCCAGGTGGAATAGTCAATTTGATAAGGCGTTTCCACCCTAAAGGAAATGGACCACAGCACTGTTGTAGTGTTTGTCCTTGTTGTTGCTATACTGCAGTGATTCCCAACCTTTATTGAGCCAAGGCACATATTTTACATTTGAAAAATCTCACGGCACATCAACAAACAAAAATGTCACAAAAAGTGGATACCCAAGTCAATTATACACATTCTGACATCTAATAGAAGACCATTTATTTGTTATGCCGCTGGCATAGATAGATGAACAAAGACACATTATTTGTTGTAAAGAAATAATATTTTGACCGATTAAGTGAAATTTGATCATTTCCCACGTCACACAAGAAGCGCTCTCGCGGCACACTGGTTGGGAATCACTGCTGTACTGTACTGTATGTCACAGAAATGTTTTAGAGCAGCATATTTCATAAAAACACACCACAGAGGACCGTTATTAGATATATTTAGCGTGAGAAACAGATTTATTGTTTTCAAAGCCATTGCAAGTTGTATGTATACATTTTATTAATAATAAATACATAATAAATAATAATAATAAAGAGATTTTAATATTTTGAAGCAGAAATACTATTATTCATAACTCGTGCATCCGTCCATGACTGTGACAAATCGATATTTGTGAGTTGTCTAATTCCCTCTCACCTTGTGTAAAGTGTAAGTCTTTGTTAAACAGTTAACTTACTTGCTTGAATTTGACCTGCACACATTCATCACATGCCCTGTGACTCTCTGGCGACCAGTTCAGACCAGTCTGCCTTTAGCCTGAAGTATGCTGGGATAGGCTCCAGCGCCCCACGACCCTGATTAGGATAAGCGGTGTACAAAATGGATGGAGGGACATTCATCACAATCAGCAGAAATATTCATCTGCTCAAAACATTATGTTTGTAATCATAATCTTTTGTAAGTGTGTGTGTGAGGCGGTGTGGTCTAATGTGGAATTGTGTATTTACACAGTGGCGGGCCGTGTATTTGGTACCTGAGGCTTCACTTGGTTCAGTTCAGTTTATACCAACGCTAACACGTCACAATTATAGAAACCACCAGAAACTATCCAAAAATGCAATATAACAGCATGCACCTGCTCCACAAACATGATCTGAAGCAGTTCAGAATCCATATTTATCTAATATTGTGACAAAAGAATATCAAATTTAAATAACATATATACTGACGGAGATGCTGATTATTTAATATATTAGTGTGTGCAGATTGCTACAGATGTGTTTCGATAGTTTTGCTCTGACCAAACAGAGAACAAAAAAAGAAAAGAAAAAAAAGCCAATTTTAAATCTGATTGGTTAAAGAAACAGTCCCATTGCTAATATAGTTTAAGTGCAGAATTCAGATCAAATTACATAGACATGGCAGCACATAGAGGCTGAAATCTGATTGGACAAATTCTAAAATCCACATACACGTACTGGAAGCAGTGCAGACAAGGGAAACGCTATGAAATGAAGAGGACAGACTGTTGGGAATAAATTAATCCAATTTCATGGAACAAATATTAAAATGAAGGTGCATTACATGCAGGAGAACATGGATAATCTCATTGTGTTAACTCAAAGTCTTAATACTGGCCTGATACATATTACTGTACATACCTATGCGTTTTGAGTGGGAATCGTTTTGTTAACATTGTCATCTGTGGACCACTATAACTTTTTATTGTTTTTTAAATCTAGACCATTGTGGTATAAACATAAACTCCCAGTGTCCTTGTTTCCTCTTTGAGAGAATAATAAGCAGGTGTAAACCTGAGACACTCCCAAGCCATGTGTCCTCAGCTTCCAAAAAAAGAAAAGAAAAGTCAGTGGCCGTCTTATCAGGTTCTAAAGTATATCATGTAAGACAATACATGTGAGAAGTGCAGCAGGAAGAAAGGGAGAAAGGTGCAGTGCGATATGAGGTGGTGGGGGCTAATGTCCGCCGCTATTGTTGAGGTCTTTGTTACCTTCAAGTTCACTGAGACCTCACAGCTCGTGAAGTCTTTTCATCGAAGGATCTTTCGTTGCGCTGTGAGGTAACTCTACTGGTGTTTCCCCTCAAGACAAAATGTACACACACAGGTCATGTGTGTGTTGGGCTCATAGCCATAGTTGACACTTCTGACCAACGAGTCCTGGGTGCGGTTGAAAAGGGATGGGGCAGATAAGATCATTTGGAAAAGTAAAATAAGATGGGGCTAAGATATGACAGGTTGAGGAATTTATATCAACAGTATTATTCATCAGTATATATCTACAAATGTATGAATGAACTTTTTGATTTCCAAAGTAGACAAGCCTGAAAACTAATGATGATTAAACTACATTTTTGTGAATGGTCCATGTTTATCTATAAAACACTCATTGGCAAGCTCATACCCAATCGCCACTTTCTGCTCACCATGCATTCCACCACCCGCACGCTTCATTCCAGTAGTTTTTTAATTTATTTTGTAACCTGTTTGTTCTCAAATCCCAAACAACTGGAACACTGCAACAAATAATAACGCACACCTCATTCATCCCAATATCATCGTTTAAAAGGTTGCCGAGGGATTTGCTCCCGAGCCTGCTGTCAACATAACAAACACGTGTGTTCTCACAAGTAGGTCTTCTACATGTCTTCTACCAATCAGGGGAAAGGCGGCAATCTTAGCCAAATATGGACAAAGTGGATTCAAAACTGGGCCAAACAGGAGTAGCTGTCAGTGAGGCCTTTTTTAGACACTTGTATAATAAAACCAAGGTGCTTTTTGAAATGAAATGGACACTTTTATCCTTGGCCCATGTTAGAGAGTCACTCTATGGAGGTCTAAATAGCCAAAATACGGACCCTTTAAAACTGTATTTTTGGCAGTCTGGAACACATACAGAAATTTGATTAAAACGCCTTCAGTATGGAAGGAAACTTTTTTTTAAAGATTTGTATTTTGACCCCGTAGTGTCTAAAATGTTTCGTGTCCATGCGGCCTCACAATCAGTTTCTGAAATCTGGAGTCTTCAATTGTGTGTGCAGTGTTGGTGTAAGTCATTCCTTCTTCTAATATTTTTCATATTTTTCTGTTTTAGGTGTGTCCTTCCTGCTCAACCACTAAGAGAGAAGAAGTTATCTGTGCTTTTGCTATCATTGTCACCGTCTTACAGGAATTGCAAAACATATCGTGAGACTGAGCTAATGAGAATCGATGTATTTCTGTTTATATGTTCATTAAGTACTAAAGTGAAACTGACTGTTTGTCTTTTGACGGCTAAATAAAACCCCTTTAAAGACCAGAGATGTTTCCTTGATTCTTGAAGAACAACGGGCTTGACATAATTGGGTCCTGTTTGCTGATGACAAGAGCATGTGCGCTGATAAAAGGCGGCAGGTTGATCAAAGCATCCACATCAACTTGACACGCCCGACAGTTTGGAGTTTATCTGGGGGGGAAACTCATAAAACATTTCCCAGCCTGCTTGTGCACAATAAATCCTCTGCCTTGTAAATCAAATGTACCTGTGTGTGCAATATGAGCAACACCGTCTGAATATTTTCTTCTCGTGTTGCCAATCACATGCATATATATTTCATTGGATTTCTTGTATTTGCTTCATGTTTTTGGGGAACGGGGGAAAAAAAGCTTGACGCGATCCAATCTAAGAAGATCAAAAGTAGGTTTGAGAAATTGTTTCATATGAGAAAGGCGCATAATTTTTCCTGCATGCTCTTCTCTCCATTCATCTTCATGTGCCTCTTCATTTCCCCTCTCCTTTTCCGAACCATATTATTCTCCCTGTCGCTTTCTACTTAACATTCATTCTCACTGTCATTCTCCCTCCTTCTTGCCCCATCTTCATTTCCTTTAGCGACATCACTCCTCCCTTCTTTTCAGCCGGCGTCCCCTCCTCTCCTCACCCCTTCTTTTTTCCCTCACTTGTCTTCCGCTCCCTCTCAGATGTCACATCGGACGCTCTTGTCTTCCGCTTGCCCTGTCATCAATTTTTTCACACAGCCTCGTCCTTTAATTGGGCCTGGATCATCACATCATGTAGAATACCTAATGGCAAGCAAGGGATGAAAGATGGCCTCCACCTATAGCCCCCCCCCATACACTCAAACACTCACGTTCAGTCACGTTCACACAAACAAGGCCGTTGGTAGACGAATGGTGCCGCCTGTGCACATTTTTACACCTTATGTTTACACCACAGATGTCAATGGCATGACAGGTGAGATGGTGTGTGGATTCCCGCAGTGTCCAATAATGTTTGGCGGCTTGTGTGATGAGACAAAGGATGCCCCTGAGCCAGCAGTCACATCTACAGCTAAAAGGATCACTCAAAAAAGAGAAGAATCCAGCAAAGGTGTGCCAAGGGTTTCCAAGTAGCTCAGACAATCATCCACATTGTACTGTACCGAAAACACCCAAATATACGCAGAGAAAATCAGTCAGATGTTTGATCAAGTCGACAAATCTTTGTTTCTGCTTGATGTTACAGTAGGGATACACAAAGGCAACATCAGTGACATGCAGTGACATGCAGTGAATACTAATTGCTTAAAGCTGTTTAACAATGGGTGGCACGGTGGGCGACTGGTTAGAGCGTCTGCCTCACAGTTCCGAGGACCGGGGTTCAATCCCCGGCCCCGCTTGTGTGGAGTTTGCATGTTCTCCCCGTGCCTGCGTGGGTTTTCTCCGGGCACTCCGGTTTCCTCCCGCATCCCAAAAACATGCATGGTAGGTTGATTGAAGACTCTAAATTACCCGTAGGTGTGAATAGTTGGTTGTTTGTATGTGCCCTGCGATTGGCAACCAGTTCATGGTGTACCCCGCCTCCTGCCCGATGATAGCTGGGATAGACTCCAGCGCCCCCGCGACCCTTGTGGGGATAAACGGCTCGGATAATGGATGGATGGATGTTTAAAAACACGCACATACAGTTGCACGCTATAGAAGCCGTGTTTAATTTTTTGCTTCCAACATTAAAAGTGACTGTTGAAAATCCAACACGCAAAAATGAACAATTGCCAGATTTTTTATGATTGGCAATTAAAAATCGATGGCGAAGCTAAAAAATGGTAAAGAAAAAAAAAATGGGTTGTGCTTTTCTTGCAAAATGCTATTTGTCAACGTGAAATCCGCCGATCAGAAATTTCATCAGAAAATCCTGCAGATACGAGGTTTTCAGCCATCGATATGGAAAGAATGAATCAAGGACCTCTTTTTCCATTTTGAATTTTTGATCTGAGCCAAAAATCTAAAAATGAAACTTTTTGGATTACCACAAGAAAATGGAAAGAACAAATGATTCACGGATTTGGCCTGTTTTATCATTTTGTAATTTTTATCTCAGCCAAAAATATACTTTTTTTTTGTGTTAGATTTAAAAACAAGTAACAAAATAATGAGTGGCTTTGTCTGTTTGGGACAGCCTGAAGAGGCAACATGGTTCCCCTTCCCACGGGCTCACCACCTGTGGGAGTGGCCAAGAGAGTGTGAGCTGGGCGGCAGCCAAAGGCCTGGACCTTGGTGGTCCAGTTTTCAGCAAAGAAGCTGAGTCCCGGGACGTGGAACGTCACTCCTCTCAGGGAAAGAACCTGAGCTGGCGTGCGAGGTAGAACAAATTCCAGCTCGACATACAGTAGTTGGGCTCACCTCAACACACAGCTTGTGCTCCGCTACCAGTCTTCTTGAGACAGGTTGGACTCTTTTCCACTGTGGAGTTCCCCATGGTGAGAGGTGCTGAACATACTTAGGCTCCCACGGCTCAGTGCTTGAATGTTGGGGTTCATCCCAGGGGACGAGAGGGTAGCCTCCCACCGCCTTCAGGTGGGTGGACGGGTCCTGACTGTTTGTGCCTATGTACCAAACAGCAGCTCAGAGTACCCATGCTTTTTGGAATCCTTGGAGGGGTTGCTGGACCCTTTGGTGGACACCAGCGCTGAGGGATGCCATCAAGCTTATGAAGGAGTCCTATCGGGCCTTTATGAAGGATTCCGTAGGCAGCGGATGGGTACTGACAAGCCAAACGGAATGCACCTTTGGTGGTTGCTGAGGCAAAAACTTGGCATGGGAGAAGGTTGGTGAGGCCACGGAGAATCACTTCTGTATGGCTTCGAGGAGATTCTGGTCTTCCATTCTCAGGAGGGGGTCAACAAACACTGTGTATTGGACCTCAACTCGGGACGTTGTGAGGCAGTGGGGAGAATACTGCGAAGACTTCCTCAATTGCACCGACACGCCTTCCTGTGAGGAAGCAGAGTCTGGGGACTCTGAGGTGGGCTGGCCTATCTTTGGGGTTGAGCTTTGAAAACTAATAACAAAATAATGACTCACTTTTTTGAAAACGAAAGAACAAATGAGACACGGGCTTGGGCCGTTTTTTCCATTGCATATTTTTTATCAGCCGAAAAAGAAAAAAAAAAAGCAGACAATTTTTCTAATTTCAGGATACAATAACAAAATAATAAGTCGCTTTTTCATTTTTCGATTGCTAATTGAAAATTGAACAAACAAATGATCGCCCAAATTAAAAGGTAATTTTCCTGCCAAGTAAATGTCACTGAGATGTTAGTAAGACACAAGCAATATTTATGTCTCCCCTAATAATAATTCTGTTAAAAATATATACATTGCAGACTTTGACAATTGACGCACAGCAAATAATTCCACCTTCAGGGTTTTTTTTTGTTTTTTTTTTGTCCAGGGATTATGACCTCAGAGCGGAAAATCAAAGAATATTTTATCGAAAAAAACAACAACTCAGAGATTTTGTCTTCCTTTTAAAAGTCTCCTTCCTCTTTTCTCGATTAGACCACACAGTATTTCATCTTTATCTACTTATTACCATTTTTTTGTTGCTTGTGGGTTTTTTGTTTTTGTTTGGTTTGCCAAAGGTGAACAACCCAGCAGACAAGATGGGGAACTGCATGTATGGTAAATTCACATTGAGAAAAATCAATTGTTGTAAAGTGTAAATAGTAGTACTGGTAATCGAAAAAGTCATACAAGTCATTTCAAGTGTAAGAAAAGGTAAACCACCGCTATTGATTAATCATGAATAGAACTACAGTAATACAGACTTAATCTATTGGTCCACGATCAGGCCACTGATTTGACTATTAAAAAGCGCATTTATTTGCCTTCAGAAAGTCTTGAGATGCTTTCCCAGGACGTTTAGCAGTGGCTGGCTCTGCATTTGTTACACGGGGCTTTAGTGGGGATTTATCCGACATAATCCACCTCTTAATATCACAATAATCACTTTGCATTTATATTAAAAAAAACATCAATACTACACAAAAATCCATTATACTATAGATGTACTGTACCATGTACATCTAGAGCAGCAAGAATCAATATTGATCCCATAACATGACAAGAACATACCAAATTGAAATAAGGTACATAAAAAATGCAACCCAAAGTGCTTCACAGAGATAAAAAAAAAACAAAAAAAACAAACAATGAAAATAGCAGGAAATATACAAACACCCACCCCACATATAAATGCAAACACACCTATACAAACACACACACGCACAAGGCACCGAGGATCCTGGGCAAAGAAAGACGGCCTGAGGGAGCCATCCACACCGAGAGGTGTCACAAGCCACAGCCACAGAGGATTCCACCACAGAGAAAAGCATGACAGGGGTAGATTGGGGTTGACTCCCCACATTATGCAGAACCCCCTGGTAAATTTTGACCGGGAACATCATCAGTGTGCACAAGCAAAGCACCTGTACAAAATAATGACATTTTAAAATATTGAAATGTTTGTATATTATGGGGCACTTGAGGAAGTGTCATGAAATTTCAGGGTGAAAGAATGACATTTCGTGTATTTTTATTGCTGTCGAATATCAAAACAGGAAAATATAAAAAGGTTGACTTCCAACTAACATACAAATGTACAGGAACACAGTTTCCTTGAGCATGAACTATTTAGCATGCCCATGCACTTAATGTGAGAAGTTGTGGAATGTACGCTGTTGTGCAGTGTCGTTCTGTGTTCAAAAAGGTCCCCTGACTGCAAGCATGTGTTGGATGTGTGCATGTGCGACTGTGCATGTGTTTTCCTAGGCGCCCAATGGAGAGTGATTGATTTTGAAATGTTGAATGTTGACCGAGTGTTCCGCTATCCCGGGAGGGACGACACCGCGTTGCCTTCTCCATCTCACTGTCCACTCTCCCACTTCTGCCCTCTCTCATTGGCAGCTTCCATCCACTTTCAATACCAGGCCTTCCCCTCCCTGCTAACACCCCCCCCCCCCCCAATGGCTTTATTGATAGGGAACATTGATATCTATTGCCAGTTGAAATGAGCCTCTGTCTAGCCACTGGTGGCTGGACATTCCTTATGCGGGTCAATAAAAGGCAGTCATGCTTGGTAATTTACTGTGAGGGGAAGTCACAGCTGCTGTAGCCTATACCAATGAGATTGAGATATATACAGTATATTTTGTCAAACGTGCCGATACACACAGTAGTGGGAAATGGAAGGGTGTTGTGGAACATCACAGCTTTTCAATTTTGCTTAAATGGAATCACTTTTGTGCACAGCAATTACTTGCTCACTGTATGTGTATTTGCACATATAAGCAATGGCGTGGGTGTGGGTGTGGGGATAAAGAGGGTGTACACAGCTGCAAATTTGTGCTCCATCTGCTGTTGTATGATAGTTCTCAAGGCGCTTTGGACAGTAGTCAATGGGATCACAGTCATCTATAGAGCACTCACAGAAACACTTATACATACTATACTATATCTTTATGTACACATTCAGTGGAATCTCTAAAAGCACAGGCAAGAGCTTAAAGTTAGTACAATTTAGAACGCTATTAAGATTTCCATCAAACCTTCATTGTCCAGCAACACTCATGACACTTAAGCTCAGTAAACATCGGGCAAAGTATGGCTGGCTCCATTCTTTAAAATGCCTGGAAAGTAAAACCACACGTCTTCTACATTTAACGCACCACAAAGTAGAGTGCTATTAACAATTTTAATAGTAAAAAATAAATAAATCGCCAAGTCCTTAAAATGAGGCTTAAAAATCTTGAAAAATTCAACCATGGTCTCCGCTCTCAAACGCTGTGGGTGTGAAACCGCGTACTGCTGAAAAACAAATGCTACTTCATTTAGCTGCCAACTTTCTTATGCTAACACATTCCTACATGTGTGAGCCGTGCAAATATATCCGCTTAAAGCCTCCAGTGGCTGGAATATATCCTACTGAGTCGTCGCAGAGTTCACGAGCTAACTACGTTATTGGGGAGCTCAACTTCTCATATAGTGGAGGTGGGGCGATTCATACCAGATGCCCAAGTGTGCCATTGGGCACCGTTTTAGCCACAGCACACACACAAAAAAAACAATACAACTGAAATGGTGAAAATTAGGGACACTGCAAAGTCAACAGGGTTGACGCTTATTGTGAAGAGACTCACCTCGCAGGCACACAAAGTAATTAAAAATGAGTGTATTTGTAATTGTATGTCATGATAGCATTTCTTTTGTATTATATACTCCAGTATTGTTGGAACTGTGCCTCAGAAGCTCAAAGGTCGTGGGTGCCAAAATCCGGGCTCCAGCATTCTGTGCGGGATTTGCACGCATTCCCCGTCCTTGTGTAGATTTGTTTCCACATTCCAAAAACATTTTGCATAGGTTAATTGAAGACTGTAAACTGTCAATAAGTATTAATGTGACTGAGAATGGTTGATTTATTATACTGTATGTGCCCTGCGATTGACTGGCGCCCAGTCCAGGGTGTAAATCAGCCGGAATAGGCTCCAGCTAACCTTGATGAAGAGAAGCACTATGGAAAATGAATGGATGGATGTTTACACTGTAGCTCATTGGTTGCAGCCATTGTGAACATCAACATTAGTATGCTGTGATGATCATCAGGTATGCTGCAGGAAATGATCCTATTCCACTTATTTTTTTTAAAATTACTATTAATGTATCGTTGTTCATCTATCTTGCAGATGTAACAGGCAATCAAAAATCATTTCAGAGTACTCAGCTAAAGCAAGACCCAGCAAAGTAATGGCTAGAAAGCGAAGCGTGGAGAGTCTCTGTCGCCGGAATGCATGGGTGCAGTCACTGAATAGGGTGGTCAGTCATTGTCAACAGACTCTCAATTGCAATCAATACACACTATCTCCTTTACTGTGGCCCGTTTCCTTGTGGCAATCTGCTTCTTCCTTGAAAAACATGCCTTGTTTTTGTGGCTCAATAAAAAATACTGTAGTGTAATATATGGAGCCATCAAACCTGATACAGGGTCGGAGTTTTTCCATTACAGTGCGTCGCTAGAGGTGCGCCGCTCAATCGATTGGTATGTGGCGAAGAGTCTGCAATTGTATTTTTTTCATGATGGTCCACTTAGTCCCGTTAGGCCACGTCACCCAGTGTCTGTGTGTGTGTGGGGGGGGCGAACTCTCTTTGGTGACCCCTTAGGGGACAAGCAGAAAGTCGCAACGACAATTTTTTTGACAGTTTGTTTGGTGGTCCGTGAGATTCAAAGATAATGCAAATCATGTGCCTTGACTCAATAAAGGTTAGGATATTACGGGTATATATTTTTAAGGGAGCACAATGGCTGCAAAATCAGAGTTTTAATGCATACACAAACTCTACTTGCAATATTTTAGGATTGAAATTAGAGTGGTGGGTGGATGACAATATCCTACAATGAAAGAAATTCTGATCTTGGACCAAAAACCCAGGAGAGTAGCGTTAGATTGTGGTGAACTACGCTAAGTCAATTCAGCTGTGAAAATGTCATATTTGGATGGTTGTAGTGCATCATCAACCTGCTGCTCGTCATGACGACTGAGGGGAACAAAACAGAGGCAATGTTCCTCTGTGCGCCACCATTAGTGATGTTGTGTCAGCCACTCCCGAGGCCCTGGCTTTGTTTTCCCATCATGGCCTCGCTTCTGCCTGCTTGGTTTAAACAAGTCGTATTCTTCTTCAGCCTTTCAATTATACCATGCCCCGCAGCAGCTCCCTGCCTGACACCACATCAGCCAGGATTGGAGCTGAGAGAGTGGGAGGAGTGATTGAATTTGGTGTTTGACATAGGGGTGTGGTTCTCTTCCTGCATATTGTCATTGTTAATGGTCGCTTTTAACTCCTTGCAACTAGATATTCTCTGTATGTATAAGGAATCCTGTGGAATTTCAAACCAATAGTGACATATACACCAAGTCTTTCAGGAAATTATTCTTAGCAGATATAAAATTGTATGCTTAGCTATACACAGTGGAGGGAAGTTACCCAATACAAATACGTTGTTACTGTATTTTTTTTTATTTTGGTACTGTATTTGCTTTTTTATTTGCTTATATTTACTTTTTACTTTTGCTCCCTACGTTTAAAAAAATGCATATCTGTACTTTATACTCCTTTTAACCTACGCGGATGACAACGCGATGTCAGAGGTGGGAGTAAGTCGCATATGTGCAAGTGATAAGCAAGTCTCAAGTCATAACCTTCAAGTCTCAAGCAAGTCCCAAGTCACTGTGGGGAAAAATCAAGCACGTCAATTCGAGTTACCACTAAATTTCAAACAAGTCAGGTCAAGTCATGACTTGGTTTAAGCAAGTCGCAAGTCAAGTCATACAATCTTGTTCCAGTTGCAAAATATATAGAAGTGGTAATAAAATGTTTTTTTCACATTCCCCCCCCCCGCCCCTGTAAGCACTAAAAAAAGTATTCAGACCTTACAAAAGTTACATGAACAACAACTGAGATTATGATTGATTGAATGTATTGCACTGAATTGTTTGAAAGTTGTATTTCAAACTCAATTTAACTGAAGTCTGTGCTGTGTACTTTGTGAAGACAGCCTTGTAACTCCTACAGTTCTTAAGTGAACACAGTTAAGCAAAAGCCAAGACTTTTCTGTTGGTCAAATATAATTAGATGTGTACTTGTAGGGCTAAAGGAGAATGAAAGAGAATCATAATTAAGGAAATAATGCATGACCGAAGATTTGTTGCCATCCTCAAAAAATAAAAAAGTAGTGTACAAAATCTGCATTCCTCCTGTGTCCTCTAATTAAATCACTCAGTCAGGTTTGTTAATTTATTTAGAAGCACTGACTCTGGACAATTGAAAATTGTCATTAGGTTAAAGGTTATGTTTCATATGCTGTGGTCTCAAGTTTTAAAAACATAGTACAGACAGCTTTATCACAATGCCAACACAAAAGACGACATTTTGATGGTGACACTTCAACAAACACGTTCATTCATTCATCCATTCATTTTCTGTACCGCTTATCCTCACTAGGGTTGCGGGCGTGCAGTAGTATGAAAATTATATTCACATGTAGCCATGTCATTTTTATTTTTAATCATCTCAAACCAGTCTATGAAACCTAATGTTTGACCAGCAAGCTAAACAGTTAAATTAGCTTACCTGTCTTAACTGAGTTCTGCAGTGATGGATGACGTTTTCGACGTTTTTCTTGTTATGTCTTTAATGCGGAGCTGCAAGCCATGCGTGGCCTGCTAATTAGCACAAACCTGCTATTAGCAACAAAGACCAGCAACAAGATGCCTCCCTTTTCCACTGAAGACTATCACAAACTGCTACAGAAAATGGCAGTCCTGGAAACGAAAATTCGCTGCCTTGAAGTGTATATGGAGGTAAATGGACAGTCAGAGAATGAAACCAATCTACCGATGTCTCAAAATGGTGAGCAGGAGTATGCTAACAGACAGCCAGTTAGCTCCACAAAGAGGACGGATGTGGACTATGGATACGGTAATGGCTCGTCCAGCAGTTCTCCCTGGAACTTACTGGGAGCAAAGCTGAAGATATGGGACAGCATCCGAAATCCCAAAAAGATCGAGGAATCCGGCTGGCCTGCGTTGAGTGCTTCTTCAAGCAGCCGTGGACGGTCGCTCAGCGAAGGGCAAAAAAAGAGGACGCAAGTCAATGCAAAACATTGACATCAGACTAAAAAAGTCATTTGAGCCACTTTCACAAGACCCTGGCAAAGAATGCTCATTCCGCACCACCACTGAAAGGCATGAAACTAAATGATACAAAAAAATAAAAAGAAATGGCACCCCAAACGTTAATAGTTGATGATGGAGCTGTCAAGGATGTGAAACGTTTTTTGCAGCGAGAAGAATACCAAAGTAGTATCAGACACCAAAGATATGGTGTCTGATATTTATTTAAAAAATCAAATAATGGAGATCACTAATGAGCACCCAATCTGTCATTGTGCACGCAGGGGCCCTGGATGTTGTCAAGCCGCAATCAGAGGTACTGAAACGTTTGGATGTTGAGGTTTTCATAAGAGGACCTGTGAATGTTTTGAAATCCACGTTAAAAACCCATCTTTTGGTTTTTACACTATTTCCACTTTGAAATGATCTTTCTTGCACTGTACACTGTTTTTATTGGATTTGTATTTTTTTCTTCGTTTTAAATGTTTATAAGCTGCTTTTTTGTTTTTCTTTGTTTTTAAATGCTTTTAGCACATTGAGTTACCTTGTGTATGAAATGCACTATACAAATAAATTTGCTTGCTTGCTCGTGTTATTACATCGCTCATAGCTCTTGACCTTTGAAAAAGAGTTAGGAAATATGACGTAACAGGCATTTGCTCGTGTGAAGTATTAAAAGTTTTTTGCACGGTGGGGGTGTCAGTGTGACCGCAAATGTTGATGTGCATGGCTGGGTGCCGTGTTCGTATCATTTTAATCAATGACAGTGTCATAAATTTGAAATATTTTAGCATATGAAATTAGTGATTGAACATAATTTTGGGTGCTGTTGTGTTCATGTGAGTGTGCAACAGATTATGATAGCAATATTAGGTATGATACCAAACCTATGAGTTGAGGCACTTGTAAGTCAAGGTACCACTGTATTCACACTCAGTCACAGATATGTATTTTTTAGTCTTCAATAAACCCAACTTGCATGTTTTGGGAATGTGGAAGGAAGCAGCAGTATCTTAAAAAAACACACACGCAAGGATAGAGAGAACATGCAAAGTCCACACGAGGAAGGCCGGAGCCGAGATTCAAACCCCGTAGACATGCTAACCAACTCCAACCAACCATCACCATTCCGCCATTTTACTTCATTATCTCCAAGTAAGTTCTCTGCACTTTGTTGCTAAAAGAAAAAGTCGGTCAGTTGTCTGTGGTGTGTCTCCCCAATTCCTTCATCCCAGACACGGGACGGCAAGTTGCTCTTTTGAGAGAGTGCACGCAAGCTGAAACCCTAGATCCACTAAAGCAGAGCGTCTAGACAAGGCCCCTCACACATGACCCCTGTTAGCCCCTGACTCCCAAGGGTCCTATAATACCTTTGTTTGCATGTTGATCTATTCTGTTTTTTGTCATTGTAGTCAGACAGCAAACACGGTAACATCCAAACTTGGGCTTGACTTGGACTACAAATACTCAAGTGACTCAAGTTCAGCGATGGTAAGCCATTTTCCAGACATTACTGAAGAGAATACTACAGCACAATTAGTTGGTTGACAAACAAAACCCTCACGCAGAGTATCACTTACTATATTCATATGCAGAATGATTTGGTGAAATTTCCTACAATATATCATGCTATTAAATCAGATGAATCTTATTCTTCCAATTCTTTTTGTGCTGGTTAACCAAGTGTGGAAGTGTCTTTGTTAGGGTGATCAATGTGTGGAGTTGACTTTGGGCCCTCGGTTCCCACACGGTGACACGTCTGATATTTTCGGGGGTGCCGTCTGGTGATTTGGGCATGAATTATCGTCTAGTCACACAGCATAAATTAACAGACAACCTCAGACAGCGTATACAAGAGCAGTCAATGGCCATCTTATGGCTAGATGTTATGCTAATTAGTTTGTGATTGCACACAACATCTGTGCTTTATTTTACACACAGAGTAAGTTTTTTTTTTTAAAGCAATTAGTCATTTTAAAATCAGGTCTCCTCCAAGGATGTGGTTTTGTTCATTCGTTCGTTCGGGCGTTCAATGTGGCGTAGTTTTCATAGTTTTAAATCGCAGCCTGTGACTAGATCACACTTACATGTATCGTATTGTTTTACTGCTGTACTGTATGTTTGGTTTTCAAGTACTGAAGTAGTCATGTTGTATGTATTCTGAATCAGTTAGGGACAAAAAATGTAGTGGATACAAAATGCCAAGTTTTTATGATATAAAATAATGAGACAGACATAAAATATTTCAAAACGGTTTTTTACCATTAATGTGTCCTACAACCTGTAAATCTCAATTGAATTTTTTTTTCCCCTACTTGTGTTTTGGAAATTGTTGTGGTCACTCTTGGGCAACCACATTATCTCAATTGTTCTTTTTATTTCCCCTCTCGAAAAGAGGATTTCTTTTCAATTGTGTAGTAAAGGTTGTATTCAGGCCAAATGAATGATGGAAAATTTTCCATATCATGTATCATGGTCTCATTTTTTTATATCACAAAAATCTGGCATTTGAACAGGGGTGTGTAGACTTTTTATATCCACTTTATATTTTTGCATTGATAGACATCACTGGCTAGTGTTTTTACATTTCAGTAATTTTCAATAATGGGAACTTTTATGGAAATTAATGAAACCATTTTGGTAATTTACAAGGATCAAATCCTGAAATCTGCAAAATAGTTGGTTAATATATAACAGGAAGCTTAAATGTAATAAACCATAATTCATAATAACGGTTAAAGCAAATGTATTTGATACAAATTCAAGTGTGCAACCTTCAAAGTCAGACACCCCAAATGTTGTCCTGCTACCTGGGAAACTACTGGATGCTTGAAGTTTAAACCATGAATCTGTGAAACATCAGTAATTCTCAAGCTTTTCGTGTGGTTTTGTGCGTGTGTGTGTGTGTGTGTGTGTGTGTGTGCGTGTGCGTGTGTGTGTTGCCACCAAAAAACTCTTAAATGGCAGCCACAGAACCAGCGATGAAACCTACCTGGAAAGGATTTGTTTGCTCATTACAATATGAACAATACAGTTAATTTATGATCAGAGACATAGGCTCTGTTTTCCTGACTCGCTCAAATCCTCATGCCGTAACTCTGCAAGGGGGCGGGTTAGACCAGGTTGTCATAATCTTGCACATGCGTGCAGTCGTCGTATTTATCAAAAGGAGCAGTCTGCGCCGGTGGACGTAAACTCAGCCGATTTTATTATCTGCTAATTAAAGCATCTTAATTCATTAATTTCTTTAAGTGAGGTGCAATACATGGAGCGTGGCAAAAGACAACGTGATTAAACACAGGATGAGTGGTGTTATGTACTTTGCAAAAATGTCCGTGGACCTCATGAATCTATCCCCACCCATGCATGATCGTTCCCCCTGGCCAGTGGGGTGATTTTTAGAAATAAAAATGGGCTAATAATTATGATGTGTTCACTGAACTGCTTTCTTCAATGATTCAGAGGGTTCGATGTCCGCTGTTCACATTTATGAATAAAATACATTTGATCCACTCCACATGTCCGCGGAGGTCGTGTAGCTGTCTGCCCACTCTGCGAGGACGCAGGCTAGACCCAGATTTGGTACTTTAGTGGACTGGTGTACTCACAGCACATTTAAAGTGGGACATCTGCGCAGGTGCGGGCGTCACAACAGCCGGCTTCAATCCTGTCCAATCGAAGAGGGCTATTACATACCCTTTAAAAGCGGCGCAAAAAGTCTAGCATGTTGACGTCATGTTTTTTTACTCAAACATATAATACCAATAAACAGCAAAATCAGAGAAACTGATCATGTTGTAGTGGTCATGCTCTTATTATTTTTTTCCAGCGCTGTATAGTATCCAAAATAGAATAAATCAAATAAAATACTATTATATAAATTACTACATTTTCAAACTATATCCAACTTTGAATATTTCCAAAATATATAAATATTTTCCGTTGATTTTCAGGAAATATTCTGCCTCTTTTGAGCCTGCACCTTTCAATTCTTTGTCCTCTATTTTGACGACATGTCTGTTCGGAGCTAAACTGATGAAAGCCCCCCTAACAGAGTGCCATGAATTGTTTTAGTCATTCTCAATTAGCGCGAGGGCAGTGTCGTAACATACGTATATTTTTACACATTGTATAGTAATATGTATATGTTTATCTCCATGCATGTGTGTGTGTGTGTGTGTGACTTGCACCCCTCTGTCTGTGTGAGTCATCGGACTCATCTCAGCCACTGCAAGTGGTCACTAGGACACCTGACATCAGCCAGCTTGACACAAAGACCGTTAGAGGTGAACTCACTGGAACCAGCTTACTCATATAAACTGAGGGAGCAGTGGCATATGGCCAAAACTGGCCCTCTACAGAGTTTAATGACTGAATCTTAAAGTGAAATAATACAAAAGACAATTTTGAGAATTATTATGCTCATGTATTCATTCATTCATCTTCCGTTCCGCTTATCCTCACTAGGGTCGCGGGCATGCTCATGTATATGTTGGGAAAATAATTCCTACATCTTCCAAAATTGATTTATCGACCATGTAAAGTGAATACAGAAATTGCATCTATTAAAATACAGTACATTATACATGTTTGAAGGTAATTGTTGAAAATGGGCACAGATTGAGAACAATGTAACACTCAATTGTGGAGATAAGGGTCTTTATTTTCGTAGACTGCTCAACGAGGCCCGGCGCGCAAACTGGTGTCGTGATTTTCATGCAAGCGCAAGGTTCGCTGGCGTGTTTGCCAAGATGGTTGTACCGACGCAACGAGGGTGTGTCCTTCGACATCCATTCAGTGCATGCGACAATTTGGTAACTAAAAGTCGGCCTTAACTTGATCAGAGCACGTTTAACTTTCGGCACAAGGTAGACCGCGAGTCTAACGCGATTTTGGTGAATCTGATCGAGGTGCTGGAAGACAGGTAGGCGAGCTCCACGGACATGTGTAGTGGATCAGACATATTTGATTCATAAATATATGAACAGCTAACATGGAACCCTCTGAATCGTTGTAGAAATCATTGATCCCATTGTTATTGTTATCAACATTATTATACATTTTTTAAAATCATCCCAATGGTCGGCATGCAGTTATGGGGGTGGGGGCACAAACGATGTGGGTGGGGATAGATACATGAGGTTGGTGAACATATTTAAGCCGCCCGCGGTTATCACCGACTCATACTGTATTAAATCACGTTGCATTTTGCCACATCGGCAAAGAGCAGTGACAATGCTCCAGTCACACATGGATCGTTGCGTCCTCTTCTACATATAGAGATGTCCCCACGTGAGACCATTACACCGCTTTTAAAGGGAACAAAAGAAACAGCTTCTATTGGACAGGACTGCAGTGACGCCAGTGCAGACATCCCACTTTTGAATGTGCTGAGGGTGTGGTCCACAAAATTACCTGAACTGGGTCTAACCCGCCTCCTCGCAGAGTTATGGAAAGTGCAGTGCTTGGATTAGCGCTAGTCACAAAAATAGAGCCCCTAGTTTTATTTCAGTTTTTCTGATTTTTTGATGCGTGGCTAAATTGGGGCCCAGCGATGCACCTCGGCCCTGGTATGAGCCGGCCCACCCCCCGACGTAAGAACTTGTGTGCTTTTGTTCACATCTGTAGTTTTCAGGCACAATTGTGTATTTATTACAGTAATATTTGGCCCAAGCCTGTTAGCTCGAGAGCTAGCTGGTGGCGAGCACCTCGTTGTCGTGGTGTGGAAAGCCCTGTGGCAACCCTGAGGGATATTTTCAAGCCACAGGAGGCTTTAAGTGGGTATTTTTTCACGGCTCAAACATGTGGGGACGTGTATGCATAAGAAAGATGCTGCACGAAGTGGCGTCCATTTTTCAGCAAGGCGGGATTTCAACCATTGAGCAGACACATCCACAGCGTTTGGGAGCGGAGACACTTCATTTTTCACAATTTTCAAGCCACATTTTATATGCTTGAGGATTTTTTCAACCATTCAAATTTGGCAGGGTTGTTAACTGGGAACTAAACCCATGATATTGAAACCTTCTTTTATATTTTAACATATGCACATCTTTAGCAACTCCTGTTTACTAAAATCTATTAAGCATTCATTCTAAAAAAAATACGTTTAAAACATTGCGTCTGCCGTCGTGTACTAGCTTATGGGTGCTGCTATTTATTTAGGACTATTCAGGAGAGTGCGAATTCGCGAAAATGTGACATGAGGCCTAAAATGTTGCCAGCCGAAGTAGCATTAATTTTTCAGTAGGTCATGATTTCACACATTCAGCGTTCACCATTTTGAAGCCTCAGAATATAATATATACTAGGTGATTGTTTTAATTGTTCAAATTTGGCAGGGTTGTTAACAACACTTTCTTCTGTGATTTGTCAAATTTAGAATTTATTTTCACTTCACCGGGACTTTAATTTGAAATTCACATACAATCTCTGCGATCAATCATGATGCACTCATGGAGAGGATAAACCGAAGCAAAATCAAAGATTATTTTTACTGATGTACTTGTATTGCTTTGTATTAAAACAAAGCAAAAAAAACATTATTTATATTAATCATGCTATGATTTTACAGGTCTGACTCCCTTGATGTCAAATTAGTTTGTGTCAGACGGTGTCTCATTTCATACTGGAGTCAGTGCCGCCATGCTTAAACAATGATGGCGATGTTGGTACGTGTGTTTTTGTGTGCAGTGTGTGTGCGGCATGCAGCTGCCCGTCTCGTCTCGTTCAATGAAGGGAGGCCTTTTTTCGGGGGTGGGAAGGCGAATAGCCGCCGAGAGATGGTGAAATACTATATTAAATTAACCTGATTAACAATTTAGCCACGATCAGGCGAGCCATGTGTGTATGGGGGGTGCCCTATGGAGAGGCCCGCAGACCATTCATCCCCACAGCACCAAGGTCGAAAGGTGCCCCAAGTTCACAGGCTCGGACCCTTTCTTATGCTAATAGACGTGCCCAAATCAGCTGCCTGCTCCGTGGCCAGACACAAGCACTTGCCTGAGAACTTTCCGCCAGTCGTCATTCCGCTGTTCGTCTTTGCACCCCCATCCCATACACAAACAATCCCCCTTGACACATTCCATGCACAATCCAGCATTTTTCTTCTCTATGCAGAAAAAGGGTGGGGCACTTGGGTGTCTGGGTTGGTTGTTCTTTGAAGACCTGCAGCTACATCTTCTTGTATGAATTATATACTGTAGTCAAAAATGGACAAATACTTTAAATTACAATTATAAGAATTATAAAAATTATAAGAATTATATATATATATAGATCAAAGAATATAAGAATTATAATAAAATTATAAGATTATTTTATAATCTTATATTGATACGGTATCAATATAATTAATGAATATACTGTTTGTCTACTTAATATAATTTGTGTAGTGTAAATGAAATGTAATTATTTACATAGAACTAATTTAAGGAATAAAAAATAGGAGAAAATGATGTTTTATTTATTTTCTATTTTTTTTTGCAAGAGTATAAGAACGGCAGGTTATTAGGCCGGTGGATCCTTTTAGGACATGCAACTACATCTTGTATAAAATATAGGATCTCATCATGCCAGGAAAGAAATTAATAATAATATGTTTTGTGTTTATTTCATATTTATTTTAAACAATTCAAAAATGTATCTGAATTATTATTATTTTTTTTTAGAAAATACTTGTGCATAATGTGCATTATGATATTGTAATGTTATTAAGAATCATAAAATGGAAATAATTTTGAACCATAATATAATGTTGTCATTACATTCCCAACTGATTTTAAGCCGCTGATGGTATAGTGGTTCACTCGCTAAACTCCCACTTCCCCCTCAGTGACCGTGCGAATGTGAATGTAAATAGTTGTGTGTCTCCACCCTGTGATTGACTTGCTAGCCTGCCTTTCACTCGATGTCGGCTGGGATATGCACCAGCTCCCCGCAACCCTGAACAGGATAACCCAAATACAAAATGGAGGAAGTCTTTATAATAGCATAAATTGTACAGCAAAATATCATCCAGAAAAATCCACACACATAATGTTTCTATTGCTTCATCTCAAGGGAGGGACAATCAATACACATCAGCGGGCGTGTTGATAAGACATGTACTAGAGGTCAAGGGTCAAATTCTGGTCAAACACCCTTGACCAGAGGTCAAAGTCTTTAACTTGAGTGTGCCTTTCGTTCATCGTCTCTAGCAATACACAGATAAAGAAAATATCAGTACACCATATTGCCAAAACAAAATGACAGAATGCTATGAAAATTGGAAATTATTTTATTTGTATTCCTTAATTTGTTTTTGTTTGGAGTGAGAAAGTATTCCAAGTGTTCATGCACATATTGTACTGTATGCATACACAGAATGACCTCTACTGACATTAGCATTGACTGCAAAATCAGCTGCACAGCGCCACCATTTTATAATTAACACTAATACAAACAAAAAAAATGATATAATGGTAATTACATGCAATATAATTTTGTACCCCTGTCTGGATGACACACTGTGGACAGCCCTGTCGTCCGGAGTTGTAGGCATCACTGAATAACACTCATTCACTTCCCCTCCAAAAAAAAAAAAATAAAAAAAAATTCCCATCAATGCAAATGAGAACCTGAGAAGCCTCATTTGACTCTCTGAAAATCAAGAAAAAAAATAATCACAGGTTGTGTTTGTCACACATGGCAACAGATGCTCCATATTAGCACAGCACAGTCAGTCACATCCTCGGAGTTTTAGTCTGCAGTCGCTGAAGCGTCTTCACGCTCACGCCGCCACAAGAGAAAATAAGTGGCGCTTCTAATTCTGCTAGCATAATTGCCTGAGTATAATGAGCTTCTCTCTCTCTCCCCCTGTCTAGCTCAGCCTTTATTTCTCACACACACACACACACACACTCTCACTGTATCCCATTTGCAATATAAATCAGTCTTGATATGAATAGGGAAAATAAGCATTCATATATCATGACGTGGGTTCATGTTGGATAAAGTGCAGCACGTTCAATAAATCATCTATACATTAAAATGACTAAACTGACAAAAATTAACATGCAAACTAATCTTTTGATATCGTGGCTTTGCAAACAGTAACACTGACAAATGGGAAGCTGATGCAATGTCATGCGCGCACATTGAGCATCCTACTATACATGTTAGATGGGTAGCACAAAATGAAAATGTTTCTGCATGTAAGAATGATATATTGGAGTAGTCGTGTGTTTAAATACTGTATGGTAGGCCTGAGATATTCTAATGAGATCCTATTTGTTGCTAAATGTGAATGATAATACCCAAAATATTTCAAGGGAAGTATCATCTTATGTTTTAAAGTAGAAATTACTGACATTTTATTATTTTTGTTTTGTCACATTCATAATGTCAGTTAGACAAGAGTGTAAATGCCATTTAGCACGCTACAGAATGAAACGTTAGCTTTTTTTTTTACATTGTATGAAAGATATTCATTCTATTTTTGTCATAAAAACTATAACCAGTTCCAAGTTGTGATGTCTTATCATTTAGTAGATCCCACTATAAAAGGTCAGCACTAACAGAATACAGTGGATATAAAAAGCCGAAACAACTCTGTTCAAATGCCCAGTTTTTGTGATGGATAAAATAAGACCAAGATAAATCATTTCAAAACTTTCGCCACCATTGATGTGACCTTTAACCTCTACAACTCAATTGAAAAAAAAAACATTTTTAAAGGGGGGGGGGGGAATACATAACTGTGTGTATTTTGCACACACCCTTTAATTATGGATGTATCAATCTTCAGATTTAACAATCACATTCAGACTCTTGTTAAATGGGAATCAGTAGACACCTGCCACCATTTAGAGTGCCTCTGATTAACCCTAAATAAAGTTCAGATGTTCTAGTGGGCTTTTCCTGACATGTTTGCTCTGTAGCAGAAGCCTGAAGGTTTGCGCTAACACTGACTGTTTTTTCAAACTGTTCTGAATTCCTTCCAACTTGTCTTGGGCCCCCATTGTGGCTGAAGAAAATGAGCCCCAAAGCATGACGGTGCCAACACCACTATACGTCACTATAGGTATGGTGTTTCTGAGCAGCATTGGGTTTGTGCCAAACAGTCTTTTGGAATTATGGCCAAAAGGTTCAACCTTGGTTTCATGGGACAATAAAACAATCTCATAAACATACAGTATGTAGTAAAATGATTTATCTTGTTCTCATTTTTTTACATCACAAAAACCTAGCCTTTGAACAGGGATGTGTAAACTTTTTACATCCACTGCACATGTCCTAGCAGCCCTGAAGTATCCGACCACAAACAAAGTTGCAAAGTAGTTGTCATTCTGCCTGCAGTGGGTTTCTCTTTGGCTGCATCGTGGTCGTCGTGTTCCACCAGGATTTGTTGTTCCATCGGCCTAAAGCTGTCAAAGCCCAAATGCAGGCTAAATGAGCAGACCCACTCATGAATGCTCTTGTTTAATTACACTCCCTGATGGGAAAACCACTGAGGGAGAAGCGGAAGCAAGGGCAGGGAAGAAAGAAAGAAAAAAAAGCTCAGAGGTTTGTTTATGACTTCATTAGGCACATATTCAAAAATAATGACAGTCATGAGCTGGATAAAAAAAAATCAATAATAATAATAATATTTATATATAACGTTCTGTTTTGATTGACACTGTCTGCGGTATAACATGTTTCGTATTGTGGTTGTACTTTATAGTGGATCACCGACAATATTACAAGCATCTGTGTTCAACTATGATGCAGTACAATTATACACTGCTACAATTGGCATGCCCAAAAATAAACATATTGTAAAATTAATACCTTTCTTCTCTGGCATTGTCTATCCAAACTGAACATTATTATCATCATACAGATTGATGCACAAATGAGAAATTGAAGTGGACTGAATGACATCCCTGTGCAGGTGTGCTGTATGTAATGAATGTGCCTGGTGAGTGTATATGTAATTTATTGTAATAGCTTTGTTGCTTCATGCCACAATATAAAAAGAGTTTCAAACATGCTTCACTGTAATTTACAGACTGCATTATGAATTTTAGGGAGTGAGAGAAATGTATCCACTTCCTTTCATAACTAATGGAACAAAAAATTAATTCCTGTGAATTCGTTCCCAATTTTCACACAGTGAATTCATAGTTTTTTTCCTGTCATCCCAACATCTATTTTAAATGCCACAATCCCCAATTCAAGTAAAAAGCTTTTTTGCCTTATGTAAAGGGGGCCGTATGCTACATATAAATTATTCAGCGGTATTTGCATTTGCATTGTAATTTGCATTCTTGTACAGTAGATTACGCAGACCCTCAAAATGAGGCGCCACACCAAAGAGAATTACATTCATGACCATGTTCCGTCCTGCTGCTGAGGAGTCGACTTTTTGTTCTCGTTTCTTCCTGCGCTTGGAGCGAGTATACTGCTGAGATCAGTGACAAATATTTCAAACTGCTGTGTGATTAATAAAAGAAGGAAACCACGTGTAATGCTCCCCCACAAAAAAGCATTGCCATAAAAAATGAATGATGACATTTAACAGTGAGTCTATTTGATTGACTAGGCTGAGATTTTCAATATAATATTCTCAACAACTTTATTTATATTGTAAGACGTGTGAGCCAAAAGCAGCAGCAGGCATCGAGGAGATGTCATATGGAAACACTCAGAAGGAGTATGGAAGTCTCAGAGATACGCTGAAGATTCTGGCTATTATGTTTCATCGAAAAATAACGAGGCTGACTAAAAAGATGAGAAGAAGAGAAGTATGCAAACTCCAGAGAGTCACATTCAAATAGTAACAGTGATGGTGCCGAGTGTGATAAGGAAGACGAGCAGCAGAATGTACAGTAGGAAGACAGCTCACTTTAATTATAAATAATAAGGAAATCAGGGTGGAAGGTATGGAATAACCAAAATAATCAAATGAAGACAGGTTTCCAGTCTCATCAGGGAACCATTGGAAAACTGCATTTACCGTAGATTTTGAAAAAGAAAAAAATAAAATAAATATATATATATATATATATATATATATATATATATATATATATATATTCATGTTACACGATTGGACTGAAGAAAAAAAAGATCCTAGTTGTGAATGACTGACAAACGCAATAAGATCACTTCTGATTCTAATGCTTTATGCATTGTGTTGTGATAATGACAAAATGACAGAATTCTCAGTATAAGCATTACCCATGTGTCTTTGGTGTTTTGTGAAGGAAAACGTCAAATTTGATGCCCTCTGCAAGTTACAAGACTCCAATTAACTTACAACACCAATTCCAATGAAGTTGGGTTAAACATAAATAAAAACAGAATACAATGATTTGCAAATCATGTTCAGCCTTTATTTAATTGAATACACTACAAAGACAAGATATTTAATGTTCAAACTGATAAACTTTATTGTTTTTAGGAAATAATCATTAACTTAGAATTTTATGGCTGCAGCACATTCCAAAAAAGCTGGGACAGGTGGCAAAAAAGACTGAGAAAGATGAGGAACGCTCATCAAACACCAGTTTGGAACATCCCACAGGTGAACAGGCTAATTTGGAACAAGTGGGTTCCATGATTATGTATAAAAGGAGCTTCACTGAATTGCTCAGTCATTCACAAGCAAAGATGGGGCGAGGTTCACCTCTTTGTAAACAAGTGTGTGAGAAAATAGTCGAACAGTTTAAGGATAATGTTCCTCAACGTACAATTGCAAGGAATTTAGGGATTTTATCATATACGGTCCATAATATCATCAAAACTTTCAGAGAATCTGGAGAAATCACTGCATGTAAGCGGCAAGGGCGAAAAGCAACATTGAATGCCCGTGACCTTCGATCCCTCAGGCGGCACTGCATCAAAAACTGACATCAATGTGTAAAGGATATCACCACATGGGCCCAGGAACACTTCAGAAAACCAATGTCAGGAAATACACTTTGACGCTACATCCGTAAGTGCAACTTGAAACTCTAATATGCAAAGCAAAAGCCATTTATCTACAACACCCAGAAACGCCGCCGGCTTCTCTGGGCCCAAGCTCATCTAAGATGGACTGATGCAAAGTGAAAAAGTGTTCTGCGGTCCGACGAGTCCACATTTCAAATTGTTTTGGGAAATTGTGGATGTCGTGTCCTCCGGGCCAAAGAGGAAAGGAACCATCCGGACTGTTATGGACGCAAAGTTCAAAAGCCAACATCTGTGATGGTATGAGGCTGTGTTAGTGCCAATGGCATGGGTAAGTTACATATCTGTGAAGGCACCATTAATGCTGAAAGGGACATACAGGTTTTGTAGAAACATATGCTGCCATCCAAGCAACATCTTTTTCATGGACGCCCCTGCTTATTTCAGCCAGACAATGCCAAACCACATTTTGCACGTGTTATAACAGCGTGGCTTCGTAGTAAAAGAGTGTGGATACTAGACTGGCCTGCCTGCAGTCCAGACCTGTCTCCCATTGAAAATCTGTGGCGCATTATGAAGCGTAAAACCCCGGACGGTTGAACAGCTGAAGGTGTACATCAAGCAAGAATGGGAAAGAATTCCACCTACAAAGCTCCAACAATTAGTGTCCTCAGTTCCCAAACGTTTATTGAATGTTGTTAAAAGAAAAGGTGATGTAACACAGTGGTAAACATGACCCTGTCCCAGCTTTTTTGGAACGTGTTGCAGCCATAAAATTCTAAGTTAATGATTATTTGCTAAACACAATAAAGTTTAACAGTTTGAACATTAAATATATTGTCTTTGTAGTGTATTCAATTGAATATAGGTCAAACATGATTTGCAAATCATTGTATTCTGTTTTTATTTATGTTTAACACAATGTCCCAACTTCATTGGAATTGGGGTTGTAATTTATAGACCACTTCAGAAAAAAACCCTACCACAGCTAAAACAAAGTGTTGTACATGAATACAATTCGAACATAAAACGCAATAAAAAAGGTCGTATATATATATTTTTAAACAACTACATATTATTTTACAATAAAAAAAAATATATATATATTTTAAAATGAAATTTTCAATCGTTTTACAATTAACATATTCAATTTACAGTAGATACTTTTAAAATAAACTGTATAACAATAAAAAATACATCAAGTTCAAATTGAAACTGAAGTGAAATCATCTCTACTCTGAAATATTGTTGTTTGTTATTTGTAAGGCTTGTCAATAAAGCATAATTAAACAAAAAAATCTCTTATTCCTGTCCCTTGGTCCCCAAACTCAACCATAGCGTCCCAAATATAGCCTGTTCAAAAAGATACATTGCACCGCTTCTTTGAGTTATACTTAGATTAGAAAACATAATAGTAAGATATATAATAGAATTGTATTTGTTTTATGCATAGTACAACGGATATAGAGATAACTCAAAGCCGATTGTCTCACGCTCATTTTATAGGCATATCTTGGGACACCCGCGTACCGGGCATTCCACAGTGACCTCTACCGCAGTTGAAAATACTTGGGAGCGGAGCTTCAATCATTTGGCTTGATTTTAGCGGTGTAAGTCCCTCTCCAGCGGATACGGTGAGAATTTGACTGAAAAACAAAACTAAACTCAATTCATTTTATATAAAAACGTCTCAAGAAGGTCTTATGTGCTCCTCGCCGTGTCATCTCCGACTGGGAGCGCTCAGTGTTGCCGGCGTTGAGCCTGTTTCAGCTGCACTGCATCAACATGGTAAGCGTGACAGACGACGTGCTCCATGCTCTGTGCGCTGTCGTCTTTTTATTTGCAGTGTTTAAATGTGATTTAGTGTCATTGGACATATTTCATGTGACTGCCTTGAACAGTGGTCCCATTCATTGCATTTTGCAGCAGTGCTATTCCTTGAGCTTCTTGCTTCGCTTACTTCTGCACTTGGCCTCAATCGATGCATTCTTTTACAGCATGTAATGGACTTTTTTAAAATGCATTTTGAATAACCCTGTCGTGCCTTGGTGTACGTGATGTTCCCGATGGTTTATGGTGGAGGCTGACGATATTGTGCAATGTGTATGCACTGCTACCTGTTAGCTGACCTGTTAGCCGCCTTTGAGGGGAGCTGAGGTGTCTTCTTGCACCTGAATCGGCGAAGTTGACCCCTGAATGCCCTTAGCGTTAAATTGGGTTGAATTGTGTATTATGGCTCTCTGTGTGAGTTAATAAATGGATGCTACAGCTATTAACCTAAACACCGCTAATACCATATAAGCTAAAATGCCTTTACAGGTTAACCTAATTTGACCTTCTATAAAGCTTTGAATGTACATGTATAACTGGTCTCTTTTAGTACTTTTTCCACTACTTATTCTCAACCAAGGTGCTAAATGGAAAAATTGACAACAGGTGCTTTGATCCATGAATGGACTGATACATTTCTGAAGGCATCCACTGTTAATGCCTTTCTGTGACTCTTCCAGTCTCTCTGTTGCATCCTACTGATGACAGTCTAAGGCCCAAAACAATTGGCCTGTTTCTGTGCTCATTCTGCCCCTTTCCAACCAAGCATGTCAAAACGCCAGACAATCTGAAGTCTTACAAGTATATTTTATAAGATTGTCTTTAGGTCTGATGTGTGTGCTAAAAGTGGATTTGTCCTGATTTTAGAGTCTGAAACAGGTCGGGGCCGAAAGTCTTAAATAATGAACGTGTTCAATATCTATGACAGTCTTCATGTGTGTGTGGGGGAGAGTCGACTTCTCCCGACTTATGACGCCGTGAATTGTGATGTAGAATGCAATATAGCCAATCAAGAAGCACCTTGACTCAACAATAGGAAACGACTGTAAATAAAAATATGCATGTCTTACCCAATGTCTTTTTTTTTTTTTTATATATAAAAGTGGGTTCCCTAGACAGCAAGAAGTATTTTCCAAAGTAACTGTTTTTTTAGGACAACGCCATTTTACTAGGCTCCCGGCTCCAGCGACCTTTGGGAAACATCAGCGCTAAGTCATAAGTGTTTCTTCTTCGGTTTTGTAAGATCACATGAGATTTCGAGTTCAGAATCTTTGTGTGTGGTGCTCTGTATTGATATTAGCGCACACCACACACAATTAGGCTTTACACGATCAGGATTTTGGGGGCCATTTCCCCATTTTGTTCGGATAAACACACGGCGCGATCCATTATTGTTGTCATCGCCATGGTAACGAGTGTATCCGGTCGCATTTGAGTTGACGACATGAAACCAGTTGATCGTAAAAAAACGGGATGCGGTGGTATCGAAATAAAATATTTTATTGCAGTAGTCTGACAGTGCAAATGTGAAAGACCAAATTTGTCTTGTAGTATTGCATGTTGTCTGTCAAACCGACGACACGTTTTTTTTAAATAACTTTATTGGTGGTCAGATATTTACAGTACTACGTCAAAAGAAATGCGACAAGACTAAAAATACACTAGTTTTTGGATTCAAATATAATGTACACGACAGAAGAGTAAATGGCTTTTGTGTAGGCGATCAATGATGTCATTGATCAGATCGGCGAATTATGACATTAAAGCCGATCAGTATAAAATGGTAATTATTGGCTGATACCGATCAGATCGGTGTAAAGTCTACACACAACATGACCAAAACTGTTAAATGCCAGATTTTTTTGTCTTTGTGTGTGGGGTCTGTCACAGAAGAAAAATCTTGGTGTGTACCAGGCCTAAGCTCAGTGGCCACTTCCCTCTGAGAACATCCTGTTTGAAGCCTCACAATGGCAAGTGACAGTGAATTAATTTTTAGATGTTGTCTTGGTTTCATTCTCAAAATGTCAATAGCATGATGAAGAGGACTGTTTAAATATCAATTCTAATTGAACCCGCAATTTTATTGGCAAATTTATGGGTCACACACCTGTTGTGATTTTTGCCTTGTTAGGGAACAACAAGTTTTGTGTTCAAAATGTGCATTCAAAAGTTAAGAGAAAGTCAAGTTAATCTGGAAAGGTTGTTGGAAATTTCACCTGAAAGCCAAATATCCCTAACTTTTTGTGAGTAGCGTATATATATCAGCCTCATCAGTTTAATTCTCTGTAACTAATAATATACAACGTTGTGTACATATTACAGCTACAAACGAGTTGGTGGTAAATCGAATTGTCTCACCAGAATGCACCAGAAAAAATTAATCCCGAATCATAATTTTCACATTCGAATCAAAACAAATAATAATAAAAAAAGCATATTACACACTTTATTCTGACAAGCGCTGCAATGCCATTAAGCCACATGACTTCCTTTGTTTTCATCTGCCACCATTTTGACTTACTGCGCATGCAAATATGTGCAGTTGTAAAGTAGCTACCAGATCATGAATCACACCTGTACGTAGCTATCTCTCCACTGAGATGATGATCTCCATGGAACAAGGCATCCCATGGCTGTGCCCAAGGAGCTGCATGAACGTTCATGGAAAGTTACGCCCGTGGAAGAATGAATTGGATAGTTATGCAAGATTCATTCAAGACGTTTTGGGAGATGATTGAAGAGCGCTAGTGGCTGATTAGCAGCTAACTAGCTGCTAGTGAAGCAGATGTTCCAGTCAGCCAGCGTGGATTCATGCTTTTTACGGCAGCGAGACAGGTGCAAAACAGACCACGATCCAGCGAGGGATTCTGTTTAAGTAAGCCATTTGAAACTAAAAATAAGTGTTTTGGCGAAAAGCGGTAGCCAAAATCTATCAGCGACAACATACTCTTTCTTTTGTGACAAAAATCGGGACCCCAAAAAACTGCGACCAGGATCTAACCCGGGCTATAGTTTTCAAATAATCAAATTGGAAACCTAACTTGGCATGATTCTACTCACGTCACATGATTGGTTCAGCGCGGAGCAACTCACATTTTGTCTGTCAAAACGTGCGGAACCAAATTTGCTTAGCTGGGCCGTGATAAGTCAAGAGACTGAGAGTAGATCTCAAGTCTCTTCCTAGCTTCTACCTCCTTCCATATACGTTGACAGTGACCAAGCAAAAAGAAAAATGAGATGAACTGCCTTGCGGCGTCACCGGCGTGGTTGTCAAGATTTCTTTTTTTTTTTCTATCAAACATTTTATCCAATGTATTTTCTATTGATTGTGATCACGTGTCTATTACAATATAGATTTATATTAAATTATTGCCCAGCCCTAATTCAACTAAATAATATTTTGACTGGTGTACATTTTATGACCTATTTGATTGATCACTTAATGGTAATTCCCAAGTCTTATTGTAAAACTGACATCAGGTAGGATGATGAAGGTTGAGATGCTCAATGATGTGCTAATTTTAGCCTGTCTTCCATACACTAAGTTTAAGTCACTCACAACAGTTACCTTTTGACCAAGTCTGGACCGGGTGGAAACGTTCCATAACTTAGTTTTGAGTCTTGTGGAAAATTGCATTGTTTGTGTTTGCTTACCTTCTTCAGTGATGTCATAGAAATGTTCAAAATGTTAAGGTTAAACTTTACTGTACATCTGCTTGCCTACTACACTGCTGCCCTTGTCGTTTTTAGGCTTCTTTTATGGCAAATTACAATATAATGTAATATTCTTGCTTTCTCAAAAAAAGTGAGCTTCCTTAAAGGGAATGAACTTGTTGAGGCTGAAGTTCATGCACTCACTATACTTTATGTGGCGCACGGAGACACCACCGAACAAATCAAGTAAGTGTCGCTTATCAGAAGTGGCCAACATTAATCTGTGCAACCAACAAAACTCAATGCAGCTTGCTTACCTTGTGCAAATCCGCCACTGGCTAATTTAACCATACCGCCATTACAGTGGATCCCAGCCATTCGCGGGTGAGAGGGACCGGGCTGGACTGCGAATGAAACAAAAATAAAATCGAACAATACATTTTTAAAAATTGGAAAGAAATCTGGAAATAGATGACTCCACGGATGCCACACCTCGAGTTTGCGGGGGTCCACTGTATTTTCCAAATTATCCCCTTTAAATTGTTAGCCCATTTTACAATGAGAGGGTTTGAATTTAGGGCTGCACGATATTGGAAAAAAATTACATTGCAATTTTTAAATTGTTTAAAATGTATTATTATTATTTTTTTAAAGCCTGCGATAGATGTGAAATAATATAGGATTAGTGTTGGGAAAGTTAATTTTGTAAGCAAACTAGTTTCAAATTCAGTTTATCATTCCAAAAATTAACTACGGTAGTTCAGTTCATAATTCAGAATGTTGAACTAAATTCACCGGTCCAAAGACAAACTAGTTCATAGTTGTTTTTTTTCCTTCTCAATATGTTGCGGATGGGCTATTACCCTCAAAATGCTAGTATTTCATTTCGCCATTGTGGCCATCCATTCAGTCCAAACTAGTAGCCAGCTGCAGCTTTCACCCTAAAATCTCACAAATATGAGGAAAAACTTGTTGTTCGAATGGTGTTTATTTAAAATGAGGAATTAAAACAAAAATCGGATTTTTATCTCATCAATATGCAAACAAAAACATGCAACACAGTATGACAGGAACGATGGTAAAAGGACTGCTAACTTTGCATTCCTTGCAGCTCTGTCTGACTATATTAACGAAATAATTTATTATATTACAAGACAAAATAAATTCCACATTACAACAGTGTGCACTGCAGTGTTTTAACTAAAGCATTCTGATACAAATAATAATTTTCCTAGTAACCCATTTTTACAATGATGTACTGTATTACAAAAGAACACGTACTCTCCCATTTATGAAGTGTCCCTGAACGCCCCTCGCGCACACATGCAGCTGCTGCGTACCTCCCGAGTTTCATTCTGAAGAGCGAAATAGGAAATGCAGCAGGTGTACATTGTTTCCCGTGTTCTTATTCATAGTTATCATACAAGGAGATAAGTATACAACACTCTGGGCTGATCCGTTTGTTGTTTGAAGCGTTATAATTTACTGTCACATGGGTGCTAATATTATTAAGAAGTCCAAAAAGGTCCCTCTGCTGGTGACTTTTAATATTACAGTTTATTCACTGTATTCAGTACAACAACATCGCAGCAGACCCTGCGATGTGACTATTACGCACACGTAAATCACAATGATGCTCAAACAAAATATTTTGCAGCCCTAACTTGAACACACACATACATGCAATTAAAAAAAAAAAAAAAAAAAAAAAAAAAAAACAGGTTTAATAAGGTTCCAAGTTCAGCTTCATGGGTAGAAATCCTTCTGCCCACCCCCCACAGATTTCAATTGGTTGTCTAGTGGAGGGGGTCAAGCAGAATAGGCAAGATAAGAGAAGCCGTGCTGGCTCAATTTCCCCGAGGTGCAAGATCCTTGCAGGTTCCCCATGACGATTGGTCAGCAGCACCCACGTAACCAACTTGAGGTGGTGGGCTTTTTGACCCATATAGCATGACCACATCACACATTGGGATGATGTGAGGTGGGGGTCTTGTGCCAGAGATGTTATGTTTGGCTGCCAGTCACCTCTGAGCAAAGATAATTGCCACGTTATTGGCACTCGCTCTCTCCTCTCAGTGACACAAGAATAAGTATTGACTTATGGTTTTGGAGCTTACACCAGGTGAAATGTGTATTAGGCCTGTTGTGACCAATTTCTAATGTAGGTCTAGTGTGCTGCTCTGGCCTGTCATTTTTGTGCTCTTCTTTTGTGTTGGCTGACATGGGTTAAATGACCATTGAAACAAAATGTGTTAATTTATATGTGGGCCTTAATAATTGTACAACCCCAATTCCAATGAAGTTGGGATGTTGTCCATCCATCCATTTTCTACCGCTTATATGAGGTCGGGTCGCGGGGGCAGTAGCTTCAGCAGGGATGCCCAGACTTCCCTCTCCCCAGCCACTTCATCCAGCTCTTCCGGGGGGATCCCGAGGCGTTCCCAGGCCAGCCGAAGGACGTAGTCTCTCCAGCGTGTCCTGGGTCGTCCCCGGGGTCCCCTCCCGGTGGGACGTGCCCGGCACACCTCACCGGGTAGGTGTCTGGGAGGCATCCGAATCAGATGCCCCAGCCACCTCATCTGGCTCCAGCTCGATGTGGAGGGGCAGCGGCTCTACTCTGAGATCCTCCCGGATGACCGAGCTTCTCACCCTATCTCTAAGGGAGAGGCCGGACACCCTACGGAGGAAACTCATTTCGGCCGCTTGTATCCGGGATCTTGTTCTTTCGGTCACGTGACCATAGGTGAGGGTATGAACGTAGATTGACCAGTGTGTGTGTGTGTGTGTGTGTGTATATATGTATGTGTATATATATATATATATATATATATATATATATATATATATATAATTCTGTTAAATTGAAAAGGCCATTTCTCAAAGGACAGTTATTTTGAGCGTAGCACAATTTTTTGCTGCAGCAAAAATAGCGTTTTGATGGTACTGTATATGAATGTAAGCATTGGATGGACA
This sequence comes from Phyllopteryx taeniolatus, assembly GCF_024500385.1. Taxonomy (NCBI): domain Eukaryota; kingdom Metazoa; phylum Chordata; class Actinopteri; order Syngnathiformes; family Syngnathidae; genus Phyllopteryx; species Phyllopteryx taeniolatus. Next base: position 16,252,256 of record NC_084504.1, on the reverse strand, counting down.
GGGATAGAAGTACACAGTAATATATGATGTGAAGATGTCCTTTTCACAAAAAACTGTGGGGAAACACACAGAAACTACTAAAGCCTATTGAGAGAGACTCTGTGAGCAAGGAAAAGCGAGGTTTTTGGTATTCTTGCTTTCACTGATCTGCCCCACCTGTACCGTCAACCTTCCTGCAATACCATGAGCTTTCCCACAATACTGCAGTAATTATCGTACCGTGAGATTAATAACGTGATAAAACCGAACCGTGAGATATAGCAAACATTTGAGTGCACTTGACCAAACAGGGCAAGCTCAAGTTTGCCACGGGCAAGCAAACATTTTAGGGCACTTCGAGCCCTGATTTATAGTGATTTATTTTTTATTATTAGTTTTATTTATTTATTTATTAAGCATGAGACATTGGCCAGTGCCTACTCACAGTGATTCCTTTCCTTAAGTAAAGAAAATTCAATTCGTCAGAATCACAAGAACATTCTTAACTGCAACGCAGGTATAGAGAAATAGAAACAGCCAAGTAACAACAAATTTAATAATCACGGGGAATCCTTATTTTCTTTTTCTTGGACTGCCGGGCTTTGTTATGCCTTTGTTATGTTATAATCCGATACTCGTTTTTGTGCTGATATCGGGCAAACAGCCGATATCAATATCGGTTTGGGATACCCTTAATAATCATATTCGTCATCCGCCATGAACCAGGAAGTAGCCTGTTATCTTAAAATCGATAGACAAAAGCATATACCTTAAATATGACGCTGTAAAAAATTAAATAAAAATAATAAATCCCACTTCTATTAATAGTTCAGCCTCGGTGGAGGAGTATCGTTTATGTAGTACTATACTGTGTTAGTGGAGTTTTTATGCAATTGAAGCGCTAAACATTAGAGGAGTAATTATGTTCAGGTGATGTGTATTATGCAAAGGTTTTAGTTTTTTAGCTGTGTGCAATGCGATTGTTCCTGATTTCCAAAGACTTGAGTCTACTTATTACTTACCAGCAGCGATTGGATTAAAACTCATCTTGATGCTGAATAGTGTTAGTTATACAGTAAATATGAATACAGTATAAGTGAATATTGATCTTGGTGTGCTGGCTTGACATTGAGCTACTTGTGTTGCTCAATCTTTGCGTACCAGTTGTGCCAACTGTTCATTCTCTTTGGTGCTTTCGAAGGCCGACATTGTTCCAAATTGAATCGGAATATAGACTTTACATTCACTTTTCTACTATGGATAACAAAGATCATGTGTCCAGTTCTTTATTAAGACTGTGGTGCCTAATCTTTTGTCAGTATACAGTATATTTAATATGCTGCTATGACACCAAAACCATGATTCATGGTTACTTAAAGTGAAATATTTCCATTTAAATGCCATTTAAACCATTCTATTTTCACAGGGTGTGATCGGTGTGCAGCTGGTGGTTACCATGGTAATGGCCAGCGTAATACAAAAAATCATACCTCATTATTCCTTTGCAAGATGGCTACTCTGCAGTGGCAGGTAATTCACATTGTCACACAGTTTTGTTGTTTCCATGGTTTTTTTGTAATTATAAAGTGTGGAGATTAAAAATAGATGCCAAATTGAGTAAAGTTTGCAAATTGCATAGAAGGCAAAGAATGGCAAAGCAGCACAACATGCAAAATAGTTATTGCCTCTAATTGACACCACACATTTTTTTAAGCAAGATTTTGAAATATTTAATCATCCTTTTTTTTTTTTTTTTTTTTTTTTTTTTTTTTTTTTTTTGCTTTACTGTTAAAACATTTTACAATTTAGAAAGATTATACACTGCTCTTGTAATTAATATTTCTATAATAAATTTGAGGGGAAAACAAGCTGTGGTTAACTTATCTACTCATGTTTTAAAAACTGTTCTTATTCAGAGATTACTGTTGTTTTCCAAACGATGCTCCTAAATGAGCCCCCAATTCCACTTAGTGGAAAAGTATTCTTTTTTTATTGCTAATTTTTTTAAATGAAAGGGAACACATGAGATGTGTAGTCTGTTGTGGAAGACCAACTCTTTCTTCACAATAAATGTACAAAATAAAAATATGGTAAAGTGTATAGTGAATACAATGTTTTTTTTTGTTAGAAGTTGATATTATTGTTTGACACAGTTTGTTGATCGTGTCCTTATTTCTCACTCTTGTCCCACATTGCTTTTGTTTCTCTAGTCTGCAGTGGTTTCAGCACCCTACGGAAGATGAGTTGAGGAACCTTGCTGGGAAACAGAAGGGACAGAAGAGGAAAGACAGGTATGTGTGCATGACAAAGCGCTGTGGGGATGCCATAGTATAGAGATGCCTTTGAAGGAAGAGAAGATGTGATAGATGGAGATCAGCATGTTGGTGAAGAGATCACATTGATGCCTTTGCATGACCGGTTCAATCATGTTTGAGGTAAAGACACGTCTGGTTCACTTGTTTCTTCTTCTCTGATGGCCACTACTCCTATGTAGAATGCAACTCTAAGGGTGTTTCACATTGTGTACAGTGGACCTGTAGAATTTGACCAGAAGTCATTGCAGATGGCTTTTAGACCTTAGATTTTTTCAGATTTTCAATTATTTTCCCTAGAAAATATCTAACGAGAATATCTCTTCTTGGGGTTAGCCTTCCATCATCATAAAACATTTGAATACTGTTCAGGCAATGTGAGAGTTAACAAGTATTTTGGCATAGTTAATTGGCATGCAGGAAACACCTGTCGTTACTCGTAAAACTTAACTATAGAATGTGTAGACTTTTGTGTAACACTTTTGCCCAGAGGTCGACCATAAATCATTGTCATTACCATTTTCCTTTTTGGCTTATCACTGCTACCCTTGTGGAGGAGTATACAAAAAAAAACGGCAAATGAAACTAAATAAACACTTGGGCAAATACAGACTAGATGGTGAAGGAGAGCTGTTAGTGCTGAGCTGCTTTATCTTGTCTCACCTTGTCTTCGTCAAGGATTTTGCCTGAACATTAGACCATATTTTACGTCTATTGTCCAACAGCCAACCTTGGATATCAGTATTTGTGGAACCATTGTAGTCTTATTGAAACAAACTGAACAAACACCCCTTTTGAACCCCTACCCCCACCCCATGCCTAATCCGCCGAACCAAATAAGAAGTGGTGAAAACCAACAAAGAAGCGGCAAAAACCAACGAAGAAGAATGCGCACAGACGTGCTTGTGCCCAACGGCAGCGAACAAAAGTGTGTCTTAACTTTGTTAAAATGAATGACCAGTTGCCTCAGCGCAACACTTGGAATAAGATTATATTGTGCAAAGGAGGCTTTCACGATGTGTAGCATCTGACGCTCTCTCAGCCTCCACCACGCAGCGCTTCAGTGAAGTCAACTCTCAGTCAATTGGGTGAGTGAAACAATAAAATAAATCTATGCCAACATTGAGACAACCAACAAGGTAAACGGTTGCTTGCACTGATGGCTTTTAGGCTCAAGTGCCTGGGGAGCAGTTCGGCGTATCAGTGTCTTGCTCAAGGGCACCACAGCCGTGAGTCCGGGGGATGTTGGCGGATGGTCCGGTCGGGGTCTAGACCTAGGTCCCCCACGGTGGCAGGGAAAATAAAAAAAGCTTAACATTGAGCTAAAACTTCACCGCAGCAACTTTTTCACAATGAATTGGGACAAAATTCACAAAAACGTCGTCTCACAGTATCACAACCATTGTGTCTTAACCATTGGGCCACAGCTGCCATTAAACAATAATTAATAAATATTAAGTCAATTGGGTTAGTTCCACACAGTTGGGTTAGTTGATAGTGATACTGGTTATAAAGAACCCAGAGTCAAATGTTCATTTTAGTCTATGCTGCGGGCTGCGAAGAAAATGGACACCCTTTATTTGAACCATGCAAACATTTTTGACCCAGCCCCCTAAAAGAATCGGAATCGAGAATCGTTTGGAAACTGAATCGGGACCGGAATCGCTCAAATTCAAACGATGCCCAACCCTATTTGTGGGTGGGTGTCGAACCATAGGTTGAACACATGAATTTAGTACATTTTCCTGTATGCTCTATTTTTCAATAGGAATTTAAATTGAAGTCCCTACTGGAAGTTAATCCTAAAAGTGCAGGGGGCGGGTTCCAGAATAGCCCCTTTCTCTGACGCTGTATGAGGCAGGTTGCTGTTCTGCGGCACCACATGTTCAGTAATCCCCCAAAAGAAAAAGATGGACCTCTGTCTTTTTGCCAGCTCGTGCCATGCGGCTCAGTTTCCATTGTTGGCTCGCTGACTCCCTCAGTGGCATAAAGCTGAGCCCCTTTTTTGCTGTCAGGTGCCTCAGAGAAGAAATGTGTCTTGGGTGTGTTTTGGCCCAGGAGTCTTACAGTGACATTGTCCTGCGACTGTAGCGCACACACTGAGCTGAACAAACAGAGGCCAGAACTGAGTAGTCCCATCAGATAGTTCCTCATGCAAAGAGTAGCTTTCTATTGCCTGCTGTGAGTGACTTAGTTTAAAAGAAATAATACAAGTACTCACTTGCTACATTCACAGGTTTCATGTATGACAGATTTTGGAGTTAAAAAATTGTGTTGAATGTAGAATTCCATTTTTATGTTGCTCTTTACACCAGGAAGTACAACGGTCACATAGACAACAAGCCGCTAACTGTTCCCAAGGACATCGATCTTCAACTGGAAACAAAATACATCACGGAAGTCGACACATTAGGTACAAGCATATTTTCTACAGCTTGTTTTGGCCAACACTCTCAATACAATGTTGGTTGTAAATGAAAATAAATAAAAATTGGAAAATCAATTCCTTTTTGTGTCCTCAGCATTGCACTACTTCCCAGAATTCCAGTGGGTGGTTGATTTCACAGTAGCGGCGACTGTGGTCTATCTCATAACAGAACTCTACTACAGTGTGGCTCAGCCCACAGGGGAGATGAACATTAGTGTGGTTTGGTCCATGCTAGTGCTCGCCTTTGTCGTGTATCCTTGAGTCAGTCCTTACGTGATGTCATGTCAAATGTTCTCTCCATTGACAACATGCACGGTGGATTGGAATCACTTGAATACTATGCTGGGTGTGGTACAGAAACCAAAGACCATTTGAAATTGTCTGTTTTGTGTCCCCAGGCTTTCAAAATGTCACCAGAAGGTTGTTTTTAAAAGCCGCTTTGACAAATTCCTCTAGCTGGCTCTGAGACATTTCTGTGAGCAGCTTTAAGCGAGAGAACTATCATGGCCATCCTATGACAGCATTGAACAATAACTTTTAATATCAGATGCGAGTTGTCTCTGCCAGAATGACAGGAACAATTTTGCATTTCATCAAATCGTGGCCCTTAGACTAACAGACGGCTTATCTCAATTAGTCCTCGGGTGTCATCCGCTTGAAGAAATAAATGCCGCTCCTAAAATAGAATCCTTCCTTTTGCTATCGATAAAAAAACGTAACTGTAATTATCTTAGAATAGACACTATTGATTTTTCTTATAGAAAATTGGGTGCCTGTGCTCAATAAAGATGGGGGTCACCCAGAGCTGCGAGGAGTTATCCTTTCACCATTGTTCCTGTCATACAGTGTTGTTTTTGTTTGCACATTCAGGACAAAAGTAGGCTTTACACGATCAGGATTTTTGGGGCCGATCACCGTTCAGCGAGTTGAAAAAAACGATAACCGATCCGATCACAAGAGCAATGTCTATTTAAATGACTTGTTCATTTACTGTATATATTTGTCTACTGTATGCTGAGTATCTTCAAAAGTAGTCTCTAGTCAGGTCATTATGAATCGTAAAATACGACAACAGAGACAGCTGAAGGTGTACATCAAGCAAGAATGGGAAGAATTCCACCTACAAAGCTTCAACAATTAGTGTCCTCAGTTCCCAAACGTTTATTGAATGTTGTTAAAAGAAAAGGTGATGTAACACAGTGGTAAACATGACCCTGTCCCAGCTTTTTTGGAACGTGTTGCAGCCATCAAATTCAAAGTTAATGATTATTTGCTAAAAACAAAAACGTTTATCAGTTTGAACATTAAATATCTAGTCTTTGTAGTGTATTCAATTAAATATAGGTTGAACATGATTTGAAAATCATTGTATTCTGTTTTTATTTGTTTAACACAATGTCCCAACTTTATTGGAATTGGGGTTGTACATGTGTGCGCATCATACATGAGAAATTACAGTAGTTTTATTGGACTGGTGAACTTATTTAAACATTTTTAGTTATGAGCTATGAACCAGCCACTGATGGTGTAGTGGTACATTCGCCTAACTTCGGTGCAGGCAGCCTGGGTTCTGTTCCCACTCAGTGTCGGTGTGAATGTCAGTGCGAGTGCTTGTCCATGTCTCTATATGTGCCCTGCGAGTGACTGGCGACCGGTTCACGCTTTCCCAAAACTGATCCTGTATTATTTTATGTCGCAGGTTTAAAAAAAAATAATAATAATTTGCAATGTCATTTCTCCCCCCCCCCCCCAATATCGTGCAGCCCTACTTAGTATCTGTAAAGTGTTGCAAAACAAAAAAAAGGTTTACTCTTAGATAGCCAAGTGATGCCATAGCACTGCAACCGCATGTCATTCGCCAACAAAGAGAAATGTAAAGAATTATGAACAAGTAACAAGATGCTTTGAATTCTTTCTCCTTCATAAACTAAAGCAAAGGCAGATTTTGTCATTACTGTATGATGTTCTGGGAAAAACTATGTATGTGTGTGCCTTATTTTAAAAGGGCAGCATTCTGTTTTTGAAGTAAGTAGTACAGTTTAAGCAAATGGACATTGTGTGAACTCCCCTATGCAATCACATTTCCATCTTTTTAACTTAAAGCCCTCCATATTAAATGCCACAGGTTAGTGTCTCTTTGCCTGTAAAAAAAAAAAAGCCAAATCATTTCAGCATGATTGTGTAGATCGAAGCAGCAGTCAAGGCAGTAAAATGATGTGGTGATCTCCTACTAGGCTTGACTGCCAGCACCTTTATGGTCCGCAGCCCCCTGCCATTTTCTTATGCTGAATGACTGCCTAATAATATGCATTATCCATACCGCCAACCACAGGAATCAATCTTTTCCAGTGCTCCTGCTCAACCTCGGCTTGCCGTGGTCAGATGGTGTGTCATTTCCTGGCTACGTCAAAGATTGGAGACCTAAATTTCCCAGCGCGGCACCTGCCTTGCTCGGTGGGAAAGGATAGACCAGGGAGCAGATGACATGGGATGAGGAATATGTGGGCGCGTGTTTCTTCAATATATGTGCTAATGGAGCACTTGATTTTCAGTTTTCCTGTTTCATCTGTGATGACAATGTTTAAGACTATCTGGACCTGCAGCCAACAGTACTGTGCTGTTAGCCTTCACATAACTGCTGTCTGCTCTTAAAGAAGTTTTACAAGATCAGTTCTGGTCACCGTTGACTGCTCCTGCAAAGTGGAATATACAAGCTGTATCAAAAATGTTGACTTTGTGTGGGTTAGAGTGCTCTGTTTGTTGAATGATACAGTGGATATAAAAGACACCCCTGCTTATATTCTAGGGTCAGCGTTGGTTTTGTTAGGCCATAACATATTTTAACTACATGCTCTGCAAAATTTTGAAACCAAGGTTGAATTCGAACCATAATTCCAAAAGGTATGTTTGGTCCAAACGCAACACTGCTCCTCACCAAACAAATATACCTACAGAACCATACATACAGTGAAGCATGTTGCAGCATCATACTTTGGGGCTCTTTCTGCTCAGCTGGAACTGGGGCCTTAGTAAAGGTTAAGGGAATTATGAACAGCTCCAAATAGCAGTCAGTGTTAGCACAAAACCTTCAGGCTTCTGCGAGCAAAAAAAAAATATTTTAAAAGCCTACTAGAACACCCTGAAATTCAATTGTGGTTTATCAGAGGCACTTTCAATAGTAGCAGGTGTGTGGCGACTCCCATTTAACGTGAGTATGAATGTGATTGGTTTATTCTGAACACACCCACATCCCTAGTTATAAGGGTGTGCACACTTATGAAACCACATTGTTTATTTTTATTTACCCTCTCAAAAAAAAAAAAGCTATTGAGTTGTACAGATATAGGTCACTTTGATAGAGGGCGAAAAACGTTTTGAAAGTTTCAGGTCTCAGTTTTTATATCACAAAAATCTGGCATTTGTTTCTAGACTTTTGCCCACTGGAAATTAGTTTTTTACATTTTGTAAAATATTTTTTAGATTTGTTCAAAAATCACAGCTGTTGTTTTATTTGGATTATGCCCAAGTAATTTTAATCTCAACACTTCCTAAAATAAAATATTTTTTCTTGTCGCTGTTCTATATCAAAGGTATGGAACCAGTGAATTTCCTATTGACTGCATTACTAATTGCAGTTTCATTAGATTATGCAGGTGTAGCTAATGGAAAGTGTGTGGTGAGTGTATGTGACTACATATGGTAGCACAAAGGTTTATCGTGGCTCTATGTGGAAACAGGGCAGGGGAGAAAGTGGCAAGTGTTGTGAAGAATAGAAAACCATTTTTGTGCTCGATCTATAAAGATTATCAACAAAAGCAACACTTCAAATGTTCCACTGCAGACAGTTTCCTTGACTGTACCCCTTCAGTAAGATTCTCTTCTCTCTAACGACTCACTACTTTAAGCTAGAGGAAGGAGGTGAGCGATCCGTCTGCATCACATTCGGCTTCTTCTTCTTTGTCAAAGCCATGGCCATTCTCATTGTCACAGAGAACTACCTGGAATTTGGTCTGGAAACTGGTAAATGCTGCGCCAAGCTTTGCAACCCTCAACCCTCAACTTTTGTCAGTCTCAAGTTGAAATACATGTTTGTCTTCATTCGAAGGTTTTGCAAGTTTCTCTGATAGCGCACTACAGTTCCTGGAACACCAGGGCTTGGAGTCGCAGTAAGTTTCTTATCAGAAACGTTTCTTCCGAAATTTTACCTGACTCACAGTCACCTGTTTTCACTCCTTCACAGGGGTCCCATTTCAAAACTTACCTTCAAACTAATCCTCGCCTTTCTCTGCGCCATGATTGGAGCGTTTCTAACCTTCCCAGGTCTGCGATTGGCCCAGATGCACCTCGATGCACTAAATGTGACCACAGCCAAATTTACACAGTGAGGAACAGTATTTCATTTTGTTTTTTTGTTGAATTTTACTTGTGGCTTGTGGAAGTGCGATAGCCATTTAACTTTGTCATGTAATTTGATGCACTTAAAGACTATGTTAGTCTGACAAATCACTTTAAAAGTCAGATTTAGGTTTGTTCTGTAAATGTCTGTGTTTTTGAGTTTTGTGCATTTATTTTGTGCACATATGAACTGGTAATCTCCTTTGACTGTCCTGCTCGCCATAGAACTTTGCTTCATATCAACTTCCTGTCCCCACTCATCATGGTCCTGCTGTGGGTGAAGCCCATTACCAAGGACTACATAATGAATCCCACCCTGGGAAAGGACAGCTTGCCTTTGTAAGTAAACTGCATATAAATTCAGTTCCAAGTTTATCCATACATTGGTCTAAAACATGACAGCATATTGTCCTTCACCCCTTTCACGAGCTGAAGTTTTTAGGCCATATTTTAGGCAAATAACCTATGTACACAAAACTATCTGGTCATCTGCAAGTATAAATACAAGAAAATATTTAACACATTGAGCTTCTAAAAGAGCTTCCGGTCATCTGTGAAGACTTTCTATTAGATTTTAAAATGTCTATGAATGTTTGGCCATTCATCCGGAAGAACATTTAATGGTTCTTCCATTCAAAACTTGGCAGACCATGTCTTTAGGGCCGTTGCGTTCACGCTGGAACATAACCGGGCCTTCCCAAAACTGTTGGAAGCACAGATTATCCAAATTATGTTAATGTACAATGAAAAATGAAGACTCAGATTAGCAGACATTCTGTAATTTAATTAGTCGTGTCTCAAGGCTTTTGTCCATGTAGTTACGATGAGTCAACAGTTCCTCCAGAATCCTCTTTTCCCTGTTGCTCCAACTTTATTTCCCCTGCGGCACTCATTCCAAATGATGGAGTGATGTACCGGGAACAAAGAAAAGCTACCATCCGTCTCGTTCAGTTGTGACTCACCGCACCGTCTCTGTGTCTTTGTGTCAGGATGGCTGAGCAGACGTACGACACACTGCGGTTATGGATCATCGTACTGATGTGTGCGCTGCGGCTGGCGATGATGAGGCATCATTTGCAGGCCTACCTCAACCTGGCGCAGAAGGCCGTTGAGCGGATGAAGAAGGAGGCGGGCCGAATAAGTACTGTTGACCTGCAGAAGATGGTGATTGACATTTGGGGTACCTATAAGCAGGGGTGTCAAACTTTTCTTCATCCCCTGCCACATTATGGTTGCCTTCAGGGTGCTGGTTATGATGGTGAAAACACATAAATGTATAATACCTTGGTTTTAAGATCACAGTAGTGTTCACAATGGGTACAGTAACAGAACAAAATGGAAAACAAACTGCTCATCTTTTTTGTAAACAGGGACAAGTATATTGACATTTAAAATGAAACATCAAAAGGTTTTACTCTTTTAAATAGGAAAGTGCTTTGTCTTCTGTTTAGGAAATTAAGGATGCAGGCAGCCCAGAAAGACTCACTTGCTCACAAGCAAGGATGGGGGGAGTTTCACCACTTTGTGAACAACTGCGTGAGCAAATAGTCCAAAAGTTTAAGAACAATGTTTCTCAACATACAATTGAAAGGAATTTAGGGATTTCATCATCTACAGTCCAGAGCACCAAAAGAGTCAGAGAATCTGCAGAAATCTCTTCACGTAAGCCCCAAGGCTGAAAACCAACATTGAATGCCTGTGACCTTCTATGCCCCAGGTGGCGATGCATTAAAAACCACCATCATTGTGTAAATGATATTGCCGCATGGGCTCAGGAACACTTAAGAAAACCATTGTCAGTTACAGGGTGGGTAGATCTGCACCAGGCTGGGAAGACTGAATCTGCAATAGGTAAGCAGCTTGGTGTGAAGAAATCAACTGTAGGAGCAATTATTAGAAAATGGAAGACATACCAGACCACTGATAATCTCCCTCGCTCTGGGGCTCCACGCAAGATCTCACCCCGTGCGGTCATAATTAACACAAAAACTCTGAGCAAAAATCCCAGAACCACATGTGGGGACCTAGTGAATGAACTGCAGAGAGCTGGGACCAAAGTAACAAAGGCTACCATCAGTAACACACTACGCCGTCAGGGACTCAAATCCTGCAGTGTCAGACGTGTCCCCCTGCTTAAGCCAGTACATGTCCAGGCCCGTCTGAAGTTTGCTAGAGAGCATTTGGATGATCCAGAAGAGGATTGGGAGAATGTCATGGTCAGATGAAACCAAAATACAACTTTTTGTAGACTGGCCTGCCAGAGGTCCAGACCTGTTTCCCGTTGAAAATGTGTGGCGCCTTATGAAGTGCAAAATACGACAACGGAGACCCCAGACTCTTGAGCAACTTAAGTTGAACGTCAAGGAAGAATGGGAGAGAATTCTACATAAAAAGCTTCAACAATTAGTGTCCTCAATTCCCAAATGCTTATTGAGTGTTTTTAAAAGGAAAGGTGATGTAACACAGTGGTAAAAATGCCCCGTCACATCCTTTTTTAGAGCGTGTTGCAGGCATCAAATTCAAAATGAATGAATATTTTGAACATCAAAATCTTGTCTTTATAGTCTATTCAATTGAATATACTGTAGGTTGAAAAGGACTTGCAAATCATTGTATTATTTGTAATTACGTTTTAAATAGGGCTGTTAAAGTGTTGACTCATAATTAATCACAAAAGAATTATCGCCTTAATCATGTATTAGATCAGATTAATCACACTTATTTTGACCGCACATGCGCCTTTACTTTAACCGCGGATGGAGATCTGTAATGTGGTGCAGGTTGCTGGAAGGTCAGGTTAATGCTCACGCCAGTGCAAAGATGAGACTCCGACTGGTGTGCTCAGCGGCAAATTTTGCGTCAAAAGTCACCCCGATGCGATTTTCAGGGAAAAATAAAGGTAATTTGCAAAAGGTACAGCACAAACTCTATTCATCAAAGCACAACAATGTAAAATACCATCTCAAAACAAAATGTGATACTATGTGTGGTAAATTCAGCGCCTGTGATTAATTAATTAATTAATAATTAATTAAAATTAAAGTGTGGTTAACTTTATTTAAAAATTTTATCGATTGACCCCTAATTTTAAACAATGTCCCAAAAGTAAAATGACTTTTTTTTTGTTTTCTGTTTTTTTAATTTACTTTTCCTGTTTCTTTATTTTTACTTTAAAAACATGCTTTAAAAAAATAGAAAAAGTAAAAAAAAAAAACTAAGACATAAAAAAACTTGGAAAAGTAAAAAAAAAACTTTTTCTTTACACACTGGCTGAAATACTTTATCTTCATCTACTTTCTCATATTAAAAATCCATCCATCCATCCATTCTCTACCGCTTATCCGGGTCGGGTCGCGGGGGCAGTAGCTTCAGCAGGGACGCCCAGACTACCCTCTCCCCAGCCACTTCATCCAGCTCTTCCGGGGGGATCCCGAGGCGTTCCCAGGCCAGCCGAAGGATGTAGTCTCTCCAGCGCGTCCTGGGTCGTCCCCGGGGTCTCCTCCCGGTGGGACATGCCCGGAACACCTCACCAGGGAGGCGTCCGGGAGGCATCCGAATCAGATGCCCCAGCCACCTCATCTGGCTCCTCTCAATGCGGAGGAGTAGCGGCTCTACTCTGAGATCCTCTCGGATGACCGAGCTTCTCACCCTATCTCTAAGGGAGAGCCCGGACACCCTGCGGAAGAAACTCATTTCGGCCGCTTGTATCCGGGATCTTGTTCTTTCGGCATATTAAAAATGCTTGATTAATTTGTTGCTGACTGTACTCTGCTTCCCCTCTCTGATGTCCCCAGGTCGCGCGGGTTTTTTACTACTTGTGTGTAATCGCACTACAGTATGTGGCACCGCTGGTGATGCTGCTGCATACAACTTTGCTGCTAAAAACCTTAGGTGAGCCACCTTGATGATTTCCTAATAATTTACCAGACACCTGTGCGGTCTAATCGTCACAATACAAGACCTGTATACAATCTTTATGGAAAAAAAGTCCAAATTGTTGGTGCTTAAAAAGGAAAAATAATTTCCAACTCATCCCAAAACCAGACTGCACCTATTTGTTCTTTTGAGATAATTTGATAGAGTGTGATAAAAGTAAGTGGAAGAATACATTCCATGTCAACGCTGACAGGTGCTACTGCTGAGTTGAAATGGCAAACAAGGAATTGATGTAGAACGCAAAATTTGTGGAGTGATGGTGCTGCTGTTTAATATGATTGAACAAACGCCTGAAGAAAAACAATTCATACGTAACTGCATTAGTGTAAAATTTTGATTATCATGCACACAAATCGAAAGGGAGGGGGGGGGGGGGGGGAATCAGCCACCCATGAAATGTTATTGTGTGCCAAACACAGATTATAGTTTTATTTGTATGTTTTTATAACAATTTTGGACAACAAAATTGTATCGCTTTCTTTAAAGTGTTTATTTGGCTTAGCGTGACCTAGTGAGTGACGGTAGGAACGTGGCCGGTTAGTTTTCGTGTTAGCGTCTTGATATGAGTGGTGGCGTCCTGATGTAGCTCCTCGCAGTTTGGGTCTGTTTTGTGGAGTGAAAAAAAAGATGAAAAGTGTAAAACCACATCCACACGAGTGCTGTAATGTTACAAATGCTTATTGTTAATTCAAGCTGCAATTTATTAAGCCTAGTTTTGTTATTTCATTTATGAACATTACTTAAGTGATATGGGGTGAGTTGAGCAACAAAAGGAAAGAGGTGATACAGTGGATATAAAAAGTCTGCATACCCCTATTCAATGTCAGTGATATATTTTTTTTAAATTACCAAGATAAATCAGTTGAAAACCTTTTCCACAATTAATGTGACCTATGTGTAACCCATACAATTCAATCAGAAATAGGTCTTTTCAAGCAGGGAAGTAATAAGTCAAAATGAGTCAAGGGGGAGGAATATAGGAACAGTTCCAAATAGCTGTCAGTGTTAGCAAAAAACCTTCAGGCTTCTGCTCAAATGTAAAAAAAAAAGAAAAATAAATAAAGTTCGGAACGACCCACTACAACATCTGAACTTTAGTTTGGGGTTGATCGGAGGCTCTTAAAATGGGGGCAGGTGGTTGCTGACTCACATTTAACAAGAGTTTAGAGGTACAACAATTAATCGACTCATCGACAACTAATCTATCAAGTTAATCGACAGCTTTCGATAATTGATTAAACGAGAGACTTTGTTGAATTTAAATTTTTCCAAATCCTCGTAATTTCAGCCTGCCATCAGTAAATATTCTCCAATTTCTGTCGTCCTCTATGAAAGCAGACTGATTACCTTTGTGCTTAATCAAAATAAGACATTTGCAAACATCTGCTTTTACTTTGGAAAACAATGATTGACATTTTTTGCTGATTTTCTTAAGGATGTTACGCCCCTAACCAGTAACTGAAACATAATCTATTCATGATTGCATTTTCAGGACTGTCAGTTTGAAATAATGTCTTGTTTTTTAATAAAGGGATGGAGATGAAAATTAATTTTTTTTTACAATTTATCGACTAATTGAAAAAATAATTTACAGATTCATCGATTAAAATAATCATTAGTTGCAGCCTTACATGGTTTTGAATGTGATTAATTAATTCCAAACATATCCTCATCCCCAGTTGTAGTCCACATTAAAAGGGTCTGCACATTGTTTAGATTTCTTTTTTTTGAGTCGACGGGTAACATTAATGGTAGAAAAACTTCCCAAATTATTTATCTTGGGCTCTTGTTTTCTTTTTTTTTTTATTATTATTTTTTAACTACTGCAAAAAGTTAGCCTTTGAGCAGTGGTGTGTAGACTTTATATCCACTACACTTGAAGGGCCATCCATCTGCAGTCTGCGCGTCAGCTGGCGTCAAGTTTTACACAGGTGCTGCCTGATGATAACACAAAAAATCGACCACATGATGACTTGTAACTTTAAAATCCAGAAAATTGGGGTACTCGTAAGTTAAGGTACCACTGTACTGTTTTTATTTATTCTTGTCAATAATGGGTTTATCAAGAACTAAAACAATTGTGAATCAAGTTTTTTATTTTTATTCCCCCACTTCTCAGTGATTGACCTGGCCCATCTGTCTGTTTTAAATATCAAATGTGGCCTTGAGCACCGTTTGTCTTTAATCTAACATGTCCTCTTTTGATGTCAGGTGGTCACTCGTGGGGGTTCCATATCGAAGAAGAGCTGCCTTGCACACATCAGATGGACTCTATGCCACGGGAAGTGCCAACAGCACCCCCGGTGGTGGAGGCGAGTGCGCGGGCATCCGTTGCCCAACTGTCGATGGCCCTGGGGGGCCTGAAGACTGTCTTCAGCCCCTTACTTTTCCGGGGCCTCTTCTCTTTCTTCACGTGGTGGATCGCCGCCTGCCTGTTCTCCACCTCCCTCTTTGGCCTCTTCTACCATCAGTATCTCATGGCGGCGTAAAGCAAGGGCCATCACCTCGCAGCAGTGACTGACCATATCATCGGAACGATTGGTTCTACTCCCAGTGCTTCCTCCACAGATGAAAACTGTGTTTTTACATTCACTCCTTTTTTTTTTTTTTTTATCCACTTCCCAAGATTTCTTACATGTAGTAACAATCACAATCTAGCAACTGACAGAGTAACAACGGAGGTGTCCTTGCCTTTTTTTTTTTTTTTTTTTTTCCTTGACGTGACAAAATTCCCTATCTCATGCTGGACACGGTTACGCAATCATCAGTTTTTAGGTTTGTATTTTTAACATATATTATTCACATGAAAATATGACTGAATCTGGAGGTTACTCTGTGGGGTATACACACCTAAAGTCACTGAGACAAGCTTCCCTGCTTGGGCAAATGTCAATGCTGACAGACTAAAAATGTTTGAAAGAGTCAGATGGAACAAGAGGGAGGAGCCAATCTGCTAAAAATGGTTAGCGGTGTGTGTGTGTTTTGTGTGAGACACAACCACAACTTGAGTTACGAGGCTTGAGCTCGCCCAGAGACGTTTGTTTGAATGTGTCCAAAAGAAGTTCAAGTTGAAGACGTTCCGAAGATGTTGAAAACGGGCAGCGTGAACTGAGCCATTCTGAAACACGAGTGTGGAGCTCTTTCAAAGCAGCTGTGACCATTTTAAAAGGGAGGGAGGTGGCTTGATGTGCGATCAAGATGTCGGCTACTGTTGTTGATGCGAAAAATGCCTTTTATGTTTTCTTTTCTTAGGCTGTTTTTGTTACTCCAATCACTTTTTTTTTTCTTTTTTCCCCCCATTTGAGCTTTTCTAACAAATCAAGTTGATTTCATCAATGGTGCCAAGTGTTCCTTTGTTCCCATGGCTGTCTCAAACCACATCCACACCTTAAGGGCCTTACAAGTTCTCTCGATCTACTTTTCTTGAAGAATTGTGTGATGTGTGGTTTTGTGTGCGCATGACGAGACCGAAGTGTGTCTCTGCGAAGCTAATACAAATGTTCAAACCTTTCAACAAAGCAGAACACAATGTCAACACTATTGAGTTCCGAACACATTTGTTACATGGAACTTTTAAGTTCAGTTGTCCAGCGGGAGACATGCCGCCTCATATCACATCATTACTTTGACACAATGGGGAAACAAACTTAATGAATGTATCAAGCCTGCCTGATTTGTGAAAATGAAAATGATTTGTATGTACAATTTATTTGATTTTCCCTCTAGCCTCCTCACGCTTCCTTTTTGCCATTTTGCTACAAACTTAATGTAGTCACAATTGTATTTGTCTTAATGACTGTTTTAATTGATTTCTTTGTATTTATTAAAGATGACTAGGCCTGTAAACATTTTTGATTTTAACACATGGTCTTGCTTAATGACTTGAATCAGTTCTGTACATGTTTTGACAAATATTTTTCTTTTAGTGTGACCTGTTCAGGTGGGAAGTAGCTGAGATAATTTCAGGATTCACCTTTCTTCAGTTCAGTACCACTAAAAGTGTTGCTTTTTATTCCGTTTCATGGATTCACAAAGTAATGCACTGATGTTGTTCCTTCATGTATTTATTTCAGCATCGGAATTTGTCTTTGAATAAATTATGTCCTTTGTGAATGGGTTTTCGTGCTTCACACTTGTGTATGGCCCAAGTCTTCATCAAAAACAAGAGGTTTTAGTCCTAAAAAGTGTATTTATTATTGTAAGGCACTGCAAAAGTATGCACAGTTTGAACATTAACCCTGTGCTTAAATATAGGAAAATGAAAAAAAATATATTATATGCAAAATTATTTAACAGTTCTTAAAGATTAAATAAGATTTAAAGTTAAACACAACTGAACTGTACATAGGCAAATATGCATACCAAACTTTAAGAAATATTGCTTTAAGATATATTTAGTTTAACCAATATTCCACCCAATCATCTTTTGATGCACCCAATGTTGTGTGCATTAAAAGATACACGATTGTATTCAAGTGTCGCCATTGTGGGTTTTCAAGATCTTTAATATCTCAGTAAGGCCTCTATTGTGTTTTAACACCACTCCAGTTATATGTGTCCTTGTGTAAACTGCTATTGATTAAGATGGTCAGTGGCCTTCAATTTAGCTTGTTTTGCTTCTGTGTCCTTGCTTGAAGGAAGGGAGAAATGGCAAATGCTTCCAAAGTCCTCTTAGTGCAAGCTTTCCTCTGGGTATTACACCAGGCCACATAATACAGTTCTCGAGTGCTATTGTCGGGCGGAGTGGCCAAACTGGGCCAATGCATTCATCGGTAGGTACAGATCAATAAGAGATAATAAGCTTTCCAAAGAGACAAGACGAGTCAAGAGGTTCCTCTATTCGCTTGCTTTAGTGACTCTATTTTGGGGTCTTTTCAAACCTAGTCGTTCAAGAGAGATTGTGTACAGAGTCCTCAATAAATATCACGGTTAAATGAAATACCCACTTGTCAGGTGTAGTATGAGCAGTATTGTCTACAATACTCCGCCATTCTTGGCTGTTGATATTTCTCCGGTTAGAATTTATATTGCTCTTATTGTCCTTTAATAATGTGTGTCCCTGCCCAAACTAGCCCTGATCTAGGCGGTCAATGACCACTCAAATATAACAATTACAGATATTCACTAAATATCTTTGGAAATCAGAGCAATTTGTTGCAGTGTAGATGCACAGTGTAGTAAGATTTAAAACTTTGTTTGATCAGAGCTTCCTTTATTGGAGTAAAGCCAGAGGAATGAAAACACAATGCCGTATTGTACACTATGATGTGTTTGCAATGTACAAGTACAATAAGAAACATGTCTTACTTTCCTACTTCTGAAAGGAAGGAAAGAAAGGAAGCGGTAAAATCTGTTGAAAAAGAAAGAAATCTGATTCACGATAGCTGTTAAGGGGAGGCCCTGCGATTGGGTGGCGACCGGTTCAGGGTGTACCCCTCCTCCCGCCCGAATATAGCTGGGGTAGGCTCCACCAGCCCGTGACTAGTGAGGAGAAGCGGTAAAGAAAATGGATGGATGTTAAGGGGAGCAGGTCCAGAAATATTACTATCGTTAAATTTCTTTTAGGACAATGTGCAAAAAACTCAGTGTAGAGTGGAACCTCAAAATGTTCTGATCAGGGCTAGGGTTGGGTTTGGGTTAGATTGTTAACCTAAAATTGTTTAAATTGGATAGGATTTGGGGTTTTGTTTATGGTCGAGATTGGGTTTGGGTTGGGGTTTTGCTTAGCATTCATATGTTTGGTTAAGGTTTGAGTTTGCTCGGGTTAGGGTTGCGTAGGTTTTGGTTGGGACTAGGAGTTACGGGTTTTCGTTGTAAGGGTAGGGTTTGATTTTTCTGTATGTTTGGGTAAGGATTAGATGGATGGCGGTTTTATCTCTAAAAATATATCATAAATACATACAACATTATGCCCAGTTTTAAAAAAATAAATAAAACACTGCTTAAATATAGGAAAATTAAAAAGCACTTGAATAAGGATTCAATTAAGATGTAAGATATATATGAAAGTTAAATAAAAATGGTACCCAAATAAATCTTTCAAAACAATTTTTTAACCATGAAATGTAATTGAACTTAAAAGTTAAATACAACTGGTTTTGTGGTGCAGGTTATGTGTTAGGGATAGCGTTATGGTTGGGGTTTTAGTGAGATAAGGTTAGAGCAGGGTTTAGGGCGAGGGGTAAAGTAAGGGTTTATGATTAAATTTATGGCAAGGGTAGAGATTATGGGTTAGGGGTTTGTGGTTTGAGTTAGTGATTGTTTGTATGAACTCTATATTATTCAATCTTTTGTAATCCATCATTAACTGCAGTGCACACTACTGATACATGCACGTGACATTTATTATAATATATTGATGATGTAAAAGAGATTGCTGTTGCTTCAAAACATCTAATATAGAGATGAAGATTTGTTATCCTGTTTCTCTTCTTATGATGAACCTCCTCCTTCACATCAACCAACAGAGTAGAGTGCCCCCTGGTGCCACCAATTGACATTGCAAACAAGAGGGTGTTTGTGTGTGTTAGCAACTTGTTAGTGACTTGGTGGTGAAAGCAATTGGTCAGAGATGAAGGTCTCTCCTCTTCACTGTTGTTACCCTCCTTTCAAGGCCCGATGATGATGATGAACCAAGCGTGGGAGGACACCACGAGTCAGCCGAGCATCCAGGGACTTTGATATGGAACGCTGGAACGTATTATATTAGTGTCACTCACACGGCCTTTGACTGGCAATTGATTTAAAAGACAATGGGAAGCAAAGCACAATTGTCTTCATCTATTTTCTTATGTTTGAATAGAAAAGTAGTGCTCCAGTGCTCTGAATAAAGAATATAACTTCGACAAGAATAGGAAAGGTTATAAAGTGGGTGTAAAAAGTCGACACACCCAAATGCCAGATTTCTGTAATTTTAAAAAATAGACCAAGATAAATCATTTCAAAACCTTTTCCACCATTAATGTGACATATTTGTAACCTTTACCACTCAACTGAATCTCTCTTTGTGAGAGTGGAAGTAAAAATAAACAACTGAGATGTGATTGTACAGCTGTGCACAACCTATTACTGGGGAGTCAGCATACACCTGCCACAATTTAAAGTATCGCTGATTAACCCTCAGATATTCTAGCAGGCCTTTCTTGACATTTTTACTTTCTAGCAGAAGCCTGAAGGTTATGTGCTACCACTGACCGGTGCTTGGAACTGTTCATAATTCGCTCCAACTTGACTAAGGCCTTGGTTGCAGCTGAAGAAAAACAGCCCTACAAGATACCTCTGAATGATGAGATCCCTCTAATGCTGTGGAAGCACTCTGCGGACTGTGGCTTGTGCTATAAGATGGGACGATAAATATGCCAGGAAAAGCATAGTAGAACAGCTGAACGTTATTTGGAGTTCATCAGACACACTTGAAATTGGGGCTGGTGTGTGCTGACTTATATTTAACATGCATTTGAATGTGATTGGTTAATTCTCAGCACAGCCATATCCCAGTTATAAGAGGGTGTGCATGCTAGTGTAACCCTTTTACTTCCCCGCTCAAAAATAAAAACAATTTCTTTCTTTTTTTCAGTTGAGTAGTACAGGGTATGTCATATTAATAGTGGAAGAAGTTTTGAAAATTTTCATCTTAATCTTTTTTTTTGTTTTTTTTGTAAATCATATAGACCTGGCATTTGAATGGGGTGTGTAGACTTTAAAGCCACTGTAAAAAAATATTTTGTAATTCATGAGAAAATGAAATTCAGCTTGGACATCAGCAAAATGGATAATAGCTGCATTCATGACATACAACACTCTCCTAACAGTATTCAACCTAGTCAAAAGTTTGGACACACTCCTACCTTTTTATTTTTATTTATTTTTTTATTTCAATAGTATAATCTACTTTTTGACGGAATGGCGGACGACTGGTTTGCACATCTGCCTCACAATTCTGAGGACCGGGGTTCAAATCCCAGCCCCGCCTGTGTGGAGTTTGCATGTTCTCCCCGCGCCTGCGTAGGTTTTCTCCAGGTGCTCCGGTTTCCTCCCACATCCCAAAAACATGCAGGGTAGGTTAGTTGAAGACTCTAAATTGCCCGTAAGTGTGACTGTGAGTGTGAATGTTTGTTTGTTTATATGTGCTCTGCGATTGGCTGGCGACCAGTTCAGGGTGTACCCCGCCTCTCAACCAGAGATAGCTGGGATGGGCTCCAGCACGCCCGCGAGCCTAGTGAGGATAAGCGGAATGGAAGAATAATGATGATGATGATGTTTGATATTAATATTATTTTTACTTAATGTATACGTGTTATTTTGACATACAGAGGGAATATTATTGATTTGTGTATATAAAAGGACAATATAGGAATGTAAAACCCTGAAAGTCAAATAAATTCACATTTGAATTTTGTTGTATTTAGAAACAAAACACACACTTTTACTGTTGAGCTATCAAAACATGTGCCAAACGACCATTCCAAACACCATCCTGTCGGGAGAATTAAATTCCCATTGGCTCGTGTTTGAGTGGGTCAAACACCCGTGACCTCTTGACAGCAAACCGCAGCGTCCGAGCCGCACGATGACCAGCGATGAGGGCGGCAGGTCACCAGTCATCGCAAATGAGTCCCTCGAGGAAAGCAGGCCCTAGACACTTGAGGGTGGCGGGGGGGTGGGGGACACACCCAGTTTGGTTGAACATGCATACCATAGCTCAAGTGGTATACTCGGGACACACTAGACTAGGCGGAATGTCAAAGAATGTCTGAGAACTTTTTTTTTTTTTTTTTTTTTAAAGCTCACAATATTTCAGCCCACAATAGAAAATGTAGCAGACTTTCATCATTATCAATTTAGCTCCTAATGAAAGGAAAGAATTATCCATCACTTTTAGTACATTAGCGAATATAACATAAAAATGCCCAGTTCCTTTTGAAGGCATTTCTTTTATTCTTGCAACAAAAAAGATGATTATCCAGCGTTGGCGGGCGCGCATTAAGCAAGAAAAGCAAGCATCAGTCATCGAGCACAATGCATAGCTGTTTTAAATGATGGCATTATCTCTGATGGCATAAAGGGAAGCAGACAGAGAGGAGGTAGGATGTTTAAAATAAAGAAGACAATGTAGGGGAAGAAAAAAGGCATGCACACACCCTTCAACTTGAAGCGAATGAAAAAGATTAGCTCATAGAGCATCGTGTCCAAATTACGGCATGGGGGCCATTTGCAGCCCGCCATCTGTTTATTGGCAACATATATTAAAAATAGTATTTAATATTCCCCATGTCATTGCGACACAAACGCCCTCCAGATAATTACTATTATTATAAGAGAGAGCGATGTTGTTCTGTAAATCACAGCCATATACAGCACAACATCACAAGCTCGAGTGTGATATTGCTTTTATACTTCTACAAGCACCACTTAAAGGCAGTAAGCGATAACAAATTAGGATTTGTTTATTTAATCAGTTATTCGGCTCTGCCAATGCAAACGGTTTCACATTCAGCATTATGGCTAATTGGTTGAGTGACAGGTGTCCTGGGTGCCTGAATGTAAAAGCTACAATCAACACACAAAGAGGCCATCAACGACTACATTTACATTAGAGTTTTTACAAAAAAAAAAAACATTTAATCGCACGTTATATAGTTATATTCTGCCATTTTGTCAAAACGCAGATCGATGATTAGCTATAGTTCTCATAACAAGCTAGCCAGCTAGCCCGATTAGCCTTGTTTCTGACAGTTGTCGAAACAATAAACACACTATTAAGGATGAAGTGATAACACAGAGTGGCATTTTAAAACATATAACTGTCAGTTTATTTATGTCTGGGTCTCTGTGTGGTCGAAGTCGAAGTGTGTGTTGTGTTGCGTGTCGGTCGATGCGGTTGCTGAGACACGTGCGCACACAAATATGAGGCATTCACCACTGCCTGGCATTCCAGTGTGCAAAGGGAGTCCTCATTAAGTCGGCGGAGGAGGTGAGAAGGACAGACATCAAGAAGAAAGAGCCCCCCCCCCCACGCCCTTGATGGGATCTGTGAAAGAAAAATGACTGCTCACATTTGAAATCCTTATTATGAACAAGCGGGAAACCTTCCTATCAGCGGCCATTTCACTTTTTATAGTTTTCTGAGGACCATACTGTCAATCTATTCATTTTCTATATTGCTCATCTTCAGACAAATGTCCGTTTTTTAAAAATGTATTTATTAAAATAACATTACACTTGACAATGAGAAAAAGGACATAAAAAAACGAGGTTATTTAGTCAGACTCCCACTTGCCTGTATTGTCTATGTAAGCATCATTTCTTTTCAGCTAATGTAACATAGACTCTTGAGTCGAGCCGACGCAAAACAGACCTTGATGAGACGTTTAAATGAAGCTGGGAAATGCACGCTCTCCGACCAATGCTTGTCAGACGTATAGCAACTGCCGACAAACGGGCCTTCCCAAGGCCGACGTCGCTGCGACGTATGTTTGCTGAATGGGATTATATGCTTGTTAGTATTATTATATTGTCTGTATACATATGTTGCACCACCGTTTGTATTCAAATATCTGTTGCTAAAAGGGTTAAAACACAGAAACAGAGATGCTTGAGTTGAGTTGACAGTTGACTTGAGATGGTATTTGTTAGCCTGTCTATGGCTATTTGCATTGTGTCGTAACATTAAGATGAACAGACTTTATTAAGGCAATGCAAAGGGGTTGTTTTAAATACACAACGTGTAATCCCCTTTGTTTGATGTTTAGTTTGACTGTAAAATTCAACTCGGACTGGTAGCTCGAAGCCTCTTTTAAGGAGTTCTTTAGGGAAGTGAGTTGACTTGAGTTCACTGCCACCACACAGCGTTTGTATTTGCTCACAACTAAAAGCAAAAAAAATGGCAGAGGCGCCACTGTATTATTAGATTTGGTGTATTTGTGGCTTCTGTTACAGTTCCTCGAGGGTTTTATTTCTTTTTAGAATTACATAGTCGGTCAGAACAAATGCTTTTGCCGGCCATGTTTGGCCCACAGGCTGTAGGTTTCCCACCCCTGCTGTATGAGAGGGTTAGGGTGGTTGCATTGTTCAGTTACCCCACATTCACACACACGCGCACACACACACACACACAAACACACACAGGAGCCTATGCCACACCACCCTGCGCAGTGTAACCTAGCAACTATTTAATTAAAACAGCATCAGCGCACATCAGGGCGTTTCCCAGCATTTTCAAGGATTTCCTCCAATGCCGAAGCCTTTGAACGAATCAAAAGTGACGCCGTGGCTGCCGCCGCTTCGAACAAAACCTACGGTGTGCACCGCCGACACCTGATTGGTCGGCGAGGCCCGATGTCACCCCACCCCTATTTTTTGTTTCCTTTAAAGGGCAAGAGATTGTAAACAGGTCAGTATTATGCCACAGACGTTTACAAACAAGGCCGTGACCTCTCTGTCCTTCAAGAATAATAAACGCACAGACACGCATCCATTCCTCTTTGTCTCTGTGTATGCCATATGTATGTTCCCAACTAATTTACCATTCTGATATTTGACAGAAAAAAAATTCTGATAACGATTAATTGGACGATTAATAAATTTTTTTTTTGGCCCTTCACGCTTACATCAATGATAGTAATTACAGGCAGAACATTTGACTGTTTTACAATACTTAAGTATTCGTTTAACTTTCCAACAGAGACGTTTTTTCAAGTACAAAAACATGCAAAAAAGCTTTAACTTAAATAAATAAATCATAAATATATCCAGTATATGGGCAACATAATGAGTGAAGATACTGGCAAAACATTATTTATGCATGATGCTCTTTAACGTTGAATCACATTTCTTCTACTCCATTATCATCTTTGCCATGAAGTGATGACGTAAAAATAAAAATGTGAAACACCTTCTTGAGATGTTAAAATGTGTCATCTTTGACAGAGTTGCATTTATCATGTACAGAGAGAGAATTAACCTGAAACGGGAGTTTCCCATCAAGAAACGTGTGTCCACGGTCACACAAAAGCTGAAAGTTACCCAAAACTTTCTCCTGCTATACGCAGTGCATTTAAGAACATGCGTTATATAGTGCTCTCCAGCTCCACTTTTTGCTGACTGTGAGAGGGAGAAGATTTTGGTGTCAGGACTGCAGCACGAACATAGCACGTTAATCCACCATTGTTGTAAATGTTGGCAGTCTACGCACACGTCCACGTGAAAAGTAGTCATTGTTTCAGGAAAGATACTTATTGGATTGAATGAGTCAGAGCTCCGCGGCACGGTGTACGACTGGTTAGACTTGCCTCACAGTTCTGAGGACCAGGGTTCAATCCCCGGCCCCGCCTGTGTGGAGTTTGAATGTTCTCCCCGTGCCTGCGTGGGCACTGCGGTTTCCTCCCACATCCCAAAAACATGCATGGTAGGTTAATTGACAACTCTAAATTCCCCGTAGGTGTGACTGTGAGTGCGAATGGTTGTTTGTTTGTATGTGCCCTGCGATTGGCTGGCAACCAGTTCAGGGTGTACCCCGCCTCCTGCCCGATGATAGCTGGGATAGGCTCCAGCACGCCCGCGATCCTAGTGAAGAGAAGCGGTTCAGAAAATTAATTGATGGATGGAGTCAGAGCTCCATCTAGTGAGCACAACAACATCATTCTGAGTCACTCCAACACTGAACAGTATTTACTGTTTCATCAGAAAGCATATAGAATATATCAACCTTTAATCAGCAAAACTCCAGCTGATTTTGATAAGTGTGAAAAGGGATAATATCGGACGATAAAATTGGCTGACCGATTAATCAGTCGTGCCCTCATTTAAATGAATGGGAATGCCATTAATCAGTTCAGCCTCGAAAAAACCAAATGTTTCTACTGTGTTTTTAATGAGTAGTAAAATTATATAATATGGTATTTTATTAAAAAAACACACAGTTCTAATAATAATTACAATAACTTTATTTATGTAGCACCTTTAAAAACCCATTTACAAAGTGCTTTTAAAGAATCAGTAGAATTCAATACATAAATATAAAACCTTAAGATACCAAATGCTAACCAGTAAAGACATAATTAAAAAGAACGTAAAGAAATTAAAGCGCTTTTGCCACACTTTATACTTACACAGGCTCAGATCCTCAGTAAGCCCAGTAATGTGAGTCTTTCTTCACAGAGAATAGAGAATATATGCCTGTAAGTATTGTTATACAGTGGTGCCTTGAGATACGAAAGACCTGATTTATGAATTTTTGGAGAGACGAGCTGTCATTTTTTGTTTGTTTCTTTGTTTGTTTTTTGCTTTGACTTATGAGCACAAACCTGAGATGCGAGGACTGTATGGTTGCAGTGAACTCAATTCAACTCACTTCACAACAAGCAGCAGGTTGGCAGATAGTGAACATTTCTTCAAAAAAGAGGCTTTAACCTGTTTATTGCCACTGCCAATTTAAGTTTACTGTCAAACTACACAAAGCAAAGACAAGTACACATTGTGTATTAAATACATCTACATACATAAGTCTCCCTTAAGAGACTCAGCTTAACTTAATGCTAACATATAGTATATGAAACGTTTCATTTACATGCTAATTTTAGCATCGGTAGTTGCGGTTTTAGAAACCTTAAAGTAATGGGAATTTGAACACAGTTGGTGGAGTAACACATTTAGACAGATCATCCAAAAATGACTCATAGACATATACAGTATTATTTGAGCAAGAATTTTTTTTTTACTAATATACATTAACAGCATTTTACTGAGTCACAGTAGTAGTAGTTGTAGTAGTAGTAGTAGTAGTAGTAGTAGTAGTAGTAGAAGATTCTTCTTCGTTTGTGTCTGCATAATTGTAATGTACTGCACTGCCTCCCATTGGCTAAGGTGGGAACAGCACATTGAATTGGATTGCAGCATTAAATCATGATGCACAAACTGTTAATTCTTTACATTCTATTTAATTATGTTATTACTCCGTGTTTTTATTAAGTAAAATATTATAGAGTGCTATTTTTCCTTATTAAAAAAATGTAAACACTATTTTTGGGGGGACGGGAAATGCTGGAACCAGTTAAAGGCATTTCCATTCATTTCAGTGGGCAAATATTATTTGAGATACGTGTGGTCACGGAACAAATTAAACTTGTATCTCAAGGCACCACTGTATTATCTGTCTACATGTGTTGCACTACTGTTTGTGTTCAAAGATCCGTTGCTATTCGCTATTTGTTAGCTGGTCTACGGCGTTTCCCATTATGTGTTAGCGTTAAGCTAGCGGACTTTAAAACAAAGTTATGTGGTTGTTTTAAATACACAAAGTGTAATTCTCTTGGTTTTATATTCAGTTTACCAGTAAACTTCAACTGGGAGTGGCAATAAACAGCTCGAAGCCTCTTTTTTGAAGAATTGTTCACTATCCAGTATCTGGAAAAACATTTAAGTTGGGTCACTAGTATCTCAAGACACCATTGTATTTTCCCACCACTGACTGAAGGTATTGTCATGACCTCTCCCATAATGTCACTGCCAGTGTATAACGCACCAGGAAGATGCACATGCCCCTCCAAGGACCGTTAGGACTTCACCCAAAAGTAATACTGTGAAAGTGACTGTAAATGGGTTTAATGATGCTCCCCGAAATGGCTGCATCACATGGTCGACCTTAGCTTCAGATACATTCAGTTTTTCTCCTCAAAAGCCAAGTATTTCTATCCCTCATGCCCTCTCTTGACGTCTGTTTTTCTACAGCCACTTCCCTGCTTATGCCACCATTCTAACATTCAATCCGGATTGAAAGTCAAGAAATGCAAAATAGGCATTTATCCTCACTGACAAAAATCACTTCATATCCAATTTGAAGGGCTGTTGACATCTCACCGTTCAGTAAGATCTGCTCAATCAGTCAAGTATCAGTGGAGAAAAATCCTCTTTAGTTAAAGAAATGTATTTACATTTAACGAAATAGGTGTACTGAGTGGTGCAACTGCATCTTTAGAGGCTTAATAATGTGGAGATTAAAAAAAAAATCTCAAAACAGATTTGTCTTTTATCTTGATACTGTAAGATATTTTATCCAATTACCAATAAATATTGTTAACATTTTAGGACTATTGAAAGCTTGAAACTAGAATTTCCATAGTTTCATTTATTATTTTATTTTTTAATCAAAATTACTTTTTGGGGGGAAAGTTGTAATGTCTTAATTCCAGCATTTAACTGTGCTTGTAAAAATGTTGATGGAAGGGGGTAAATATATATATTTTTAAATTTGGTATTTATAATGGGAATAAACTTTAGCATTGATAAATACAGTACATTCATTATGTTAATGAATACTTTTGAAAAATCCTGACAAGAGAAGGAGATGGGAACAGATTTATACGCTTCATCATAATAATAATGTGTTAACCTCTCGTGCTATAACGAATCACACATCGCATAAATAAGTACAGTCGATATGTGGTTAGCAGTCATTGAAATTCACTTATGGCTGACAGTGGAAATGTTGGCGACAGTGTGTTCAAACCATGATTTGCATAATGGTGCATGATTTTGACAAGCAGGACAAGCGAGAAAGACCCACTGACAATTTTATAATGGCACTTTAAAGGGGGCACGAGATCAGGTAGGGGAAGGGGGGCTGCTATACATGCGACTGTACTGGCACAACAAAATAAAGGCACCACAATTACAGCACACTTGGAAAGGAGGTGTGTTAAAAATGCATATTGGATTTTTTTTAATCAGTGTCAAATGACTGACAGGAAAAAGTAGAGTCTAGTCTAGTCTAGTTTGTCATGTCACACATCTGGGTCACATCCTATGGGAGATCTGAACAGATGCTCTAGAAAATCTTTTCTAATTCTTCTTTAATTATTCACAGTTATGGTAAAGTAGAAATTTACAGTAATCTATTCCCCATCAGTCTTTTTTTTTTTTAAATAATTTTTTTTTTTTTTACACACGTCAAAATAACAAAAGTCAATTTAAGAATATTTGTAAACATGTCTCTTGTGGTGTTCTTGTGAGACTCAGAATGGTGAACAGAGGTCTGCAGGAGAGGGCAATGGTGAAATAAGAGGTGGCCAACTTTTTTACCCCTACACACGGTCTTGTGATTCTTTTCAATGACACGAGGAACAATGCAAAGGCCTGCGTATGTGGTCGATCGACTTGTGGGAACACAAAGAAGAGAAAAAGCTTCCTCTGGAAATTGCCTTTTGTGACATTAGTTGTTGACTATGCTTAATTTTATTTCATTGGCATTGCATTGCTTTGTTAAATTTATTTATGAAAATTCAAATTCCACTGTGCGTGTGTGTGTCTGTGTGAGAGAGAGAGAGAGAGAGAGAGAGACATGGCTAGAAGGCGAGTGCAGCCGTAGTCACTTTGTTGCCTCAGTGGTGCTGCTGAGTTTGTTTGTTTGTTTGTTTAATTGACATTAAAGATGTTTGCAATTTAAAAAAAATACTCATTCTCATATTTGTTAAAACTGTCTGTAGGCCTCTAACCTGACAGTAATACATGAGTGAAATGATCTGTGACAAAAATCTACCCCCTCTTGTCTCAACTTGTACCTCTAATTAGATTTTTAAGAAAACGCCACACCCGAGGAAAAACAACTAATCAGAGACAGAGGGCGTGACTGACGGGGTGTCAATCATTTACCATGAACTCAAAGGCACACTCCATGCCGCCACACCACAGCAACCTCACGCAGCCCATCCCTTGTTTGCCAATGACTGGGCATAAAACTAGCAAACAGAAGCAGAGCGAAGGGACCTCAAGCAGCTGAGAGGATTCAAAAGAGATGTGGAATTAGCAACATCTTTTCATTTCTAATTGATTGTTCATTCCAGACAAATAAATTACGATTTTGCGATGCTACCAATGTAACACCCGTGGCTAACGTCAGCTTGTTGATAGTGCTCATGCTAAGTGCTACTATTTTGTTGAAGTTGGATATACGGTCTATGTGACTATTTATCCCAACTATGCACTTTCCTATTGGCCATGTTTGAGAATTGCACTCGTCCACATTAGTGTGTGGCGTGGCTTTGATCAGAAGCTCGAGGGCGTGAGGGATTTGTAGTCAAGTGAGGTTACATTCATCTTACTAGCGGTTTTAACACTTGAAACTCCCCCTTTAACAGTGTTGTATCAGTATCATTAATATTAACTAAACCAATAGGCTCCTCTACTCAGTCAAGGGAGGACCTCAGTCAAGGATGAACTGTTAACAAAAGTGATAAAAAATTGTGGTGTATGAGCAACACATGCACTCCAGCAAGAATGAGGCAGCAGGCTTACAAACTGCAAGCAAGAGTGCCTCATTTTTGTTTGTTTGTATGTTAGTTAACAGGCTCCTTCATAATTCTTTGAGAATTATGTAAGAATGTTACAATTCGGGGGGCACTGTGGCCGACTGTTTTTTTTTTGCCAAAAACATGCATGTTAGGTTATTTAAGGACTCTAAATTGCTCGTACATATCTATGTTGTTTATTTATGTGCCCTTCAATTGTCTGGCAACCAGTTCAGGCTGTACCCTGCCTCTCGCCCCCAGTTAGCTGGGATAGGGTCCAGCATACCCGAGACCCTGGTGAGGATAAGCGGTGTACAATTAGGTGGACAAGTTTATACTGTTTGCAAATCAGTATCGTAGTTTTTGCATTATCATTTTCGACTACAAACCAAGACACGGCATCACAACAATTGCCCTCACTCTTTCACACAAAATATGTGTGCTCACTGTGATAACAACATTTTGAGTATTAAAAAAAATAATAATAATAAATAAATAAATAAATAAATATCACAATATTATTGATGATGATGTGTCTAAAAACGTAGGTAATTCCCTGAAAATTATTTCTCTGCGATTAATGCATTCACTGCCATTGACTTTAGAAGTCAAATATCCACGTTAACTGGAAAGGCTGGCAATGAATGAGTTAATGGGTGGAACTGTTTTGAGCCTCTATTTTTAAACCTTGTCAGACGTCCGTCTCACTCTGTACCCATGCCTGTCATCTTGACATGCAAACACACAGTGACACACACTCAGACCCCTCATTAAGGATGCACAAACCATCACACACGCATAAATAGTCACGTCGCATGCATTAATTAGGACGCTGGTAACAAGCTAGCTTCTCCATTCACACCCTGAGTCTCTTTTATTAGCATGACAGTGGTTAGCTGCAGCCAGGGGCCCATGGGCTGGAAGGTTCTTTCCTCGGGGGCCCCTGATTAAAAAGGGAACCCCTCAGGACGTAAAGCTCTTGATTCCTTTCATCAGTGCACCCATGCAGTGTCTCTCAGATGATCCCCAAACCGCAAACTGTCAAGTATACCTGTTTCTATGGGGCCGGCACCCCCTTCCGATTCCTTTGACTCTCATCGCTGTCTTTTCTACAACTCGCTCGGAACCTACTCCAGAGTCCTTTTTACCATCTCTATCTAATTGTCACCTTCTATTTTTCTGCAAACCTTTTCATGCTTGTCTTTTTATCCAGTCCAGCCCCTAATACATGTATGCAAAAGGAAGGAGGCCTAGTTGGTGTCCACTCTCTCTTCGCACATATATCAAGCTCACAGAAGTCAACTCGACTCTTAGAATCACGGTGCGGCCCAGGGAAGGGTCTCCATTCTCCAAAAACACATCCTCATTTCACACTGAAAAAGAACAAACAAACAAAAAAACACCTTTCCTCGTCTCAACGGAGAAATCCAAGACCTGATGTACACTGCAGGTTATCATCTTCAGGCCTCGCCCTTCAGGGTCTCTCATGCTGCAGCCTGGATTTCAAGGAAAAGTGTCTAATTAGCTGTGGTCCTTGAAAGAAAAGCCCTTGCATTTCAAATTCAGTAACACATTCCCTTTGAATGGAAGGACAGAGCAAAGGAAAGACCGAAGGCCTGTATTTGGAGAAGGACTCAATTGAAGGCTGAGGCCCAACACCGAGAGGGAGGCAGAACTTTGAGTGGGAAAAGACATAATTCCTCACCATAATTACCTCAGTGTGGTTGGGTGGTGGGGGCGTTATGCTAATAGCATTTCAGCAAAGTAGCACTCGGCAAAAAAAGGCTAAACAGGTGAAAAAAAAAAAAAGTTTATCCATCCATCCATCCATTTTCTGAGCCGCTTATCCTCACTAGGGTCACGGGAGTGCTGGAGCCTATCCCAGCTATCTTGTGGCAGGAGGTGGGGTACACCCTGAACCGGTCGGCAGCCAATTGCAGGGCACATAGAAACAAACAACCATTCGCACTCACATTCACACCTACTGGCAATTTAGAGTCCTCAATCAACCAACCATGCGTGTTTTTGGGATATGGGAATAAACCGGAGTACCCGAAGAAAACCCACACAGGCATGGGGAGAACATGCAAACTCCACACAGGCGGGGCCGGGATTTGAACCCCCGGTCCCCAGAACTGTGAGGCAGATGTGCTAACCAGTCGTCCACCGTGCCGGCAACTAAGATCTACTTAGATACTAAGATTATTTCCAATTGATGTTTTGAGTATTTGTTGTTAGGCAGCTACCATAATGTTTATGTTTTCTAATGAGAGAAATCATTTGGAAAGTGTTGCAAGGGTTAAGGTGATTTTAAGCTTGCCAGCCTTAACCTGGTCTTGGTCTGGCCTCGTGCCTTGGTCTTGTTCTTGACTCTCTCTTGAATTTTACACTACATTTAGTTGTACTCACTCCTCTCAATCTCTGAAAGTCCTTATCTTGACTTAGTTTGGGATTTTATTGTCACAATAGCATTGATGCTAGCTTTAAGTGAGATGAACATTGCATGCTGACT
This sequence comes from Phyllopteryx taeniolatus, assembly GCF_024500385.1. Lineage (NCBI taxonomy): Eukaryota > Metazoa > Chordata > Actinopteri > Syngnathiformes > Syngnathidae > Phyllopteryx > Phyllopteryx taeniolatus. The sequence goes on along the minus strand of NC_084504.1, from coordinate 16,219,412 downwards.
TCAAACATGCAGATCCGTGACATCCCAGACAGCCAAACTTACATCACAGCGTCACACGACTCCAGACAGAAGTGGAAATCACATTCAGTTCAACTTGGTCAACCAGTCATTGAGACATTGCGTCGATGTCCTGCTAAGCTACATGCTGGACTATGTTTGCTCTTATCCGTAAGATTTCTGATCAAGATACCTCACCGCTTCAGGATAACCTCCCGGAGCTCAACAATCCCACTCCTGAAGCGTCATGGTGTGCTAGCCACATAGAGCATCTCACTCACCCTTGATGGTCATATGGAAGCAGATCCACACAGCAGGAGACGAGCTGACTTTTTTCTAACGAGGACCAGCCTCATAGAGAGAAGGGTCAAGGCTTTGAGGACCAGACAGCTATCACATCACCCACAGATGTAGAAAATGTCATTTGCTCCTCAAGTCAGTGCTCAACTAATAAGTAGGATTAGTTGATGTTAGTGAGAGCAAGTGGGGGGTGCTGGTATCCCTGCTGGGTCTCATAGATAATGACCAACAATCGGCACAAGAGGTTGCAGCGCAATAATGTGGGACTCGATCAGTGCTGGCCTCTCTGCTGTTCCTCATCTTGACCTATCGATTATGACACATGTTGATCTGGCTTTCTGCTGTGTTCTGTTGCAGCCACAGACATCAGAGGTGAGATCAGTGCACTAGAAAGCTAGAAATAGAAAAAGAGAGAGGTTTTATCATCACCCCCTTGACTCCATGACAGCCTCATCAGAACTCTCAATGTTGAACAAAGCTGCTATGTAACAAAGCAAGGCAAGGCGACGGCAGTGCAATGTCTTTGATTACCGGGACAGGGAAAAAAAAGGTAAAATGAAAATCTAAATCCCTCTCATGAATGTGAACAATTCTGGCGCTTATTTGTTTCCTTGTTAGAAAAGGATAGTCTTCATGGAAATGTAGCATAAACATCACATGAGCATACAGCTTTGGGTTACCTTCCTTGCTTATTAGGTAGCAGGCTTCTTTCAGGTCCATGGAGAATAACGCAAGACATTAGCAATAGACCGATTAGACTCTCATTTGCATTCTGGGGTGGGGAGGTGTTCCACTGTCACTCGAGCGACAAAAAAAATAAACATTCTAATTCACCCCAATATATATAGAATATATACTGTCGATATATATACGAGGTGGGTCAGAAAGGTTCCAGGACCGGTGTCTGAAAAGATATATTTCGAATCCAAACGACAGGTTTTCCCATTGGAAGTAATCCACCTGGAGTCTAATGCACTTTCCCAGCCTTCTCTGCCACGCCTTCATGGACAGCGGGAAGGAATTTTTTAGGGATCCCCGGCAGCTCCGTCGACACGGCCATCTTGATATTGTCCACCTCTTCAAAACAAGTCCCTTTGGGAAAGAGGAAAAAAGAGCCAGGGTGGATGAGTAGGGAGTTGTCTCCAGCACAGCGACGTTCTTCCCCGGCCAGGAACTGTCAGATGCAAGACGTTATGAGTAGGTGAGTTCACCTCTTTTCGCGCACTGAACGGAGCAAACGCCAAAGGACATCCATGTAGACATAGTGATTGATTGTCTAGCCCACACTGAAGTGGAAAACTCATAGGTTAAACTGTAGTTCGGGTCATATCTTTTGTGAAATCAGTCTTGGAACCTTTTCTGACACCTCGTACATATTGAATGTAATATACAGAAATCCATCTAATTCAAAAGTTAAAAATTCATCCTTTTTCTTTTAACTGTATTTGAAAGGTCATATTTGTGATTGTTCATCTATCCATGTTAGCAAGCCACTTCCAGTTCTCAGAGAATGATGGAAGATGACGGGACTGTGCCAAATAATAAACTGATGCAGTTGAAACCTCTCCATTGAGACACAAACGGCATGCAAAATTAGAGCTAATTAGAGTACATAAGGGAAGCAATCATGGGAATCTACAATATCCATCTAAACCTCTTTTTGTGATTAAGGACAAAAAATATATATACATCGTTTTTCATGAAGATGGTATTTGCAAACCGTCAGCTTTATCCAATAAGACTAGTTTAAACTGCAAACGTAAATATACCCGAAACCTGTGAAAAACTAAGAGATAATATTTTTTCATGGATCTAATGTCTAGCTGCTTCCTTTGTCAAATGAATTATGATTGCCTGTCATAGATCTTGAATTTTGCACAAGAGGATCTTAGGTTTTTGCACAAGTAAGTGTCAATCACGATAAGGCCGCACATTCTCAAGCTGCTTTGATTTCCTGCCAAGCGAGGGCTCCTCACCTCCAGATACTGATAAAAATTTGTAAAAGTGTGCATACTTTAGTATAATGGCTGTCAAAAGTCAATTTCTCCCTCCTTGAGCCATCTCTTATTGCTGCAAATTGAACTCGGCCACGCAGATACAGGGCGCAGAGAGTCACACGCAAATGGTGCAGCAGGAAAAACTGTACCAGAGCCGCACTGGGTGGCTGCTGCCTGTTAGCCGCACTGGAGGGTGAGCACTTGTGCCCTGCAGCAAACTGCAGGGGCTAAAACACTTCTCCACACCCACACAGACAGCTAAGCGACTGGAGGCAAACACGGGATTACATCCTGTGTTATTGCCTTAGGCAGTAACCACGAGAGGCCGTTACACATGCAGCATAAACATATGCGACATATGAGCGACCTTACCAAATGCAAACACATGCATGTACACGTTTGGTATAAATCCAGCTTTTTATCAATTGAAACAGACATTTGCATTATCATTTCGCAATATTTACTATCCCAAAGGTACATGAAAGGTAACTTGGTAAAAAGATATTTTAATCAAAGCCTCATGCAAAGTTCAAAGAATCATCTTTATTCGTCCACTCTTTCTTTGGCTGTTTTGCTAAGCTTATAGCCTCAACGAGGGTTTTCAACAAAAAAAACAAGAAAAGGGAAGAATATACTGTACACATGGGAAGATGCCATTGTTTTTTTTTTTATATATAGAAAAATTGACAGTTAACGTCTTACACTAGTGTGAAAATTGTGGGAAATTGAGGTGCAACTGTAAGGCAAATCACCTGCCCCTTTGTCAATTATTATGAACATGAAGACTGACTCATTTATAGTTCTCACGTTATAGTAAACTTTAATAAAAACATATTGTCGAATTTCCGATGGGAATTTTGGGGGGAAACAAATTGGAGATTGACCAGCGTCCTGGAATTGATTGTTTATAACCTTGAAGGTTCCATTGCATCGTTAAAATAAAAGTATGGAAAGTTTTCAGGAGAGTTGTCTCTTGTCGTTGCGTGACGTTTTGCCAACTTAAGTCACACAAACACTCAAGTGAAACTCGGCAAGTACTTACGAAAAAGACCTGCAACAATGCGCCCCCCTTAAGTCCGAACCACTTATTTATTTTGTCATATTCTGGAAGTGATGACACAAAAAATAATATACAAAGTTGATTTTTACACTTTCAGTACAGATGAATAATACACATTTTGTTTTAGAAAAGGTTAAGGTTAGTTTATGTTTTATATTCCACTCTATGATGTGTTCTAGTGCCAGCTCAAAGAGGGATATAAAAGAAAATGTCAAAAACATTTCTCTTCGTCTTCCAACCCTGGTGCCCGTGAACGGTTAGTGGTAGGAGTAATTGTTATATATATGTAAACCCCAAATCGGTTTAACGAGCCCAGTGATCCGTGGAGGGAGCACAGGTAAAGCGCTTTTAATGAGAGGGCCCTTATTTTACCAGCGCTCCTATTTCACATTCAGTTCAAAGCACCGTTTCAAAATGTGCCGACAAGACTTCATTTCCTCTTATCCACTTGTGTGTCGCCCTTCCAGAGTGAGCGTGCACGGAGCCAAAATGTGAGGGGATGGCGAGCGAAGACATCAGGAGCACGCGGTGCCGCGGAGAGAGACGAGAAGACCCAAATGAGCTAAATATGGAGAAATGGAGGTTGTTAGAAATTACACGTTCAGGCTGCAAGGCGTGGGAGGTCTCTCTCAAGTTATGGTGGCCTCCAGACGGACTCCTTAAAAAAAAAAATTAAAATCATGGCAGGGGAAAGACCACACTCGTCACTTCACAGTTTGGATTGTACGCCACAGTCACAACTGGACTGATGCGCTTGTCTTAGAAGATGTTTCGCCTCTCATCTGAAAAGGCTTCATCAGTTCATGCACCAAGGTTAGATAGGTCAACTCTACTGTGAGTGTTGGCGTGGAAACCCAAGTATTTCTCCTCTAAATTAGTGGGATGCAAAACGCCAGTCTTTTAGATACATTGGAAAAGGCTTCTGTTAGCCAATGACAGTTGATTGGGTGGAATCACCATCCATTAGTTATTTGTCAGAGGCTAAATGATTGAATCTCTTTGGAAGGGATGAAAAGACGATATCATGCATGAGAGATAGGTGGTTTCTCTCTATAGAAATGTTTGTCTCAACCTGAATGTAAATGGCCTTTGGCACTCCTCTTTCAAACCATCTGTCTTCTCTGTCCATATTTGTCCTCTCTTCGAGGTGCAGGTAGAAAGCTGAGTCTTGACTTGATGGGTTGTGCCACACGCCTGCTCAGCGGCTGCTTGGTTTCCCTAACATATACACCAGTGCATTCCTCGCTATATTGGACAGCATACAACAGATTACTTTTCTGGGTACGGGGTGTCCGTTTCTTTGGCGTGTACCAGTCTTTGTTTCAGGGTGTTACCAGGCTTGAAGTGTACTGGACTGTTGTGCTAGTTAAAAAGCCTTGTGAATTTCTCAGTTACACCTGATACATATGGAATAATCTCATTGGTCGTTTTACATCACAAAAGAGTGAAACTATTCTGGTTAAGGCCGTGCCACTAACTTAGAACCTAAATAGACCCACTTGGGTTTTCCGCGCCAACACTCAGGCTAGAGCTGTCCCATCTAGCCTCGGGGCATGAACTGATGAAGCCTGCTCGGATGAGAGGCGAAGCATTTTCAAAGACAACCAGAACAGTCCAGTTTCGACTTGCTGGTAATATTTTCGTCAAACTGACGTACCCATATGTTAAAGGGGAATTCAAACAACTAATCAAGTGAAACATTTATTTATGTAATTAACTTTATTTAAACACCTATTGGTTGATTTGGGGGAAAACTAGCCTCGCCAAATAATCATTTCATCATGATCACCAGCCATCCATCATTCTTCCTTTGGGAGTAGGATATGTGTGTATGGTGCTCCACAGTGTATCAGGTGTAACGGTCGTAATTCTTTTTAAAAGTAAGAACCTTCCTTTTGCCTCATCAGGTGTTCCAACTGGAAAGATGAAACCGTTTTTATCCGTTGTAACAGCTTGTTGCTGCCATGTAAATGTTTGGGTAACAAATAACGCATCAATTATTAAACTGGTGCATTTCCATTTATTCCTCCATCCACCACCCATCCATCTACGATCGATCCCATCCTATTTCCAACAGCATTCGAGAATGACATAGTTGCTTGCAGCAAATATAATCAGGATTCTGATCAGCTTCATCAAATGATTATTCATCCATCCATTTTCTATACAGTTTATCCTGGTCATTGACGTGGGGATTTGGATTGTATTCCATCTGACATTAAAAGGCAGATTACATCCTGGACTGGCTGCCAGTCAGTCACAGGGCACCAAACAATGACTCACATCCAAATCTTGCAGCAAACTACACCAATGTCAGGTATTTTTCTACCAAATTAAAACAACTGCAAATGATTATAATGAAAATGCTTTTTACTAAAAAAAAAAAAAAAAAACGTTTGCTGTTGATCTGTATGCGCATATCCTGGAAGGTGTGGAATAAATGTTCCATTGTTTGCTAACTTGAGGTTTCTGCTCTTAGGAAGCCCCGCTAAATTAAAGTGATGCACTCCATGAGGGTGAATATTTAACATGCAAGGGACATAAAAATAAAGATTTTGTCAGTAACATCCTCACCTAAATCTCCTGGTGTTGCATTAACCACTGATCGAAATCCTAGTGGGTAGCTCGAGCCAACTAGAATTCTGCCCTGTACACAACAAAGCATCTCGGACGGAGAGAAGTAGTGCAGGAAACCTTTGAGGTTGGATTGAATGAATGAAAAACGAGAAAATGTCACCAATTCCATCTCGGAAGATTTCAGATAGAGTGTGACAATGAAAGTACATCAAAGCGAGACGCGGACCCCACAGTCTTCAAAAGGCAGCGTGAGCACCACATTCGGGGTTATTAAATAGATGAATATTGACAGGCTCTTCCTGTTTGAGCTTGAACGAAACCTCAGCAATCTCCACACATCCAACAGGACAAGAGAGATGACGGCAAGCGCAGCCGGGGCGCACTTCACCTGCGGGCATTCGCGGCGACTTTAATTGACAGGCGACAGCCCTCAAATATATTTCCCCCCTCGACCACCACCATATAAACTTTGCTCATTGGACTGAGTTGTCACTGAGCCAATCAGGGAAACTTGTGTTTGCTGAACTGTTGCGTCCTTCAGCAGTTTGGCTGCTGTCAACTCACCAAACAATCTCACTTAAGAATTTAACTGCTGGGCAAACACACACTGTGTGGTTAATGAATGGAACACCTTGGCTTTGTGTGTGTATTTACTCTGTCTTCAATGGGGGGAAATGCATATAAATCTAGGCTTTTATACCCAAGTTCAGGTGCAAGCTCTCTGGGTACCACAAGAGAATGGAACGTACACATATAGTCGGCTTGAATATGAAAAGTAACGAACAGTGATTAAAACAAGGATGCTATTTTGGGGGTTAATAAAAAATAAAATAAAGTAATTCTTTGGACCCTCTAAAGCAGGTGTGTCAAACAATTTTTTTTTCGCGGGCCACATTGTAGTCACAGTTTCCCTCAGAGGGCCGTTGACTGTGAAACCATATAAATGTTTAGTCACCTCATAATATTACATACACACAACAAATTGGTGGCTCCCTAGTTTTGAAATAAGAAGTCAAGGATAATAGTTTGTTCAACTATTGTTTAAGTTACTGTAAGCATAAAATGCTTGCAAATCTCTCAACGATACTATTTATTCTTATTTTGTGAGAATTTGAGCAAGAATCATGGAAGCTGAGACAGATGATTTGCTTTCGCGGGCCACATAAAATGACTTGGCAGGCCAGATTTGGCCCCCGGGCCTTGAGTTTGACACCTGTGCTCTAACGTGAATTTTGAGCTTTGTTTCTAAATACATTACACAAGTTTGAAGATAATTGTTGAAAATGTGTGCAGCAGGAGTGACTGACAACTCTGTAGTACACAATTGTGGACATATAGCGTTAAACAGTTTTTCACCATTGCAGTTGTCTTGTTTTTTTTTTTGGGTGTGGCTAAAACGGCGCCGGGTGACTTTGGCATCGGGCATGAGTCCCGTCCTTCCCCACTATATAAAGATCTTCGTTCGCATCAGCAGTGATCCAGTACAATTGCGAGTTACTTATTATTACTAGGCCCAATCCTGTTAGCTCACGAGCTAGCCGGTGGCTAGCACCTCCCATCGCGTATTGAAAAGCCTCCCATGACATGTAGGCATTAAAAAGAGGCTAGAGGAAGTAGCACCCATTTTTCAGCTGGGTGTGGTCTTACACAATCAACGGAAACACCCACTGCATTGGAGAGACATTGGCTTGCTCTATACGTAGCATTTTTTATTTCTTTTAATCATTCAAATTTGGTGGGCTTGTTAATGACACTCTTCTCTGTGGTGTGTCATATTTGAAAAAAACATACATTATTTATTTTCACTTTTCAAGGACTTTAAATCCAACCCTTTCACCATTCTAATAAATCATTCAAGAAGTGGAATCTGAAATTCATACATATAATACACATACTTTCTTCATACATATCCCAAAAATATACCTATACACATATAACACACTGAGTTATACATACATTTATACATACACACCCCTGTTGAGAAAAATGCTAACTATATATTGTGTTGTTGTTTTCGGAACGAGTACTCAGGCTTCCTCCCACATTCCAAAAACACGCATGTTAGGTTCATTGGGCCTCATTCACTAATAAATGCATAGAAAAGTTGCATTCTGTGCACAAGTTGAGCGTATACGCATAATTGTCTATGTGTGCCTTGTGATTTACCGGCGTCCAGTCCAAAGTGTAGCTGGCCTCTTGGTCAAAGTTGGTTGGATAGGCACCGACTCTAATGATGATGGTGAGAGCTGTATAGAAAATGAATAGATTGATGGCTAACAATATACAGTGGACCCTCGCATACTCACGGATCACCTATCCGCGGATATAAAAAAAATGTCCAATTAAATTTGTAAGAAAGACAACACAGTGCACGAACAGTGACTAAAAAACCAGCCAATAACAATGCAGGCAGAGCGTAAACAGAAATGTAAGCCACCCTGGAGCAGAAGAATGCCTGCCAACAGCGGCAATGAATTCCCAAAGGATTTTAAAATCCCAAACTGTCACTTTTTGTACGTCCTTAAATATTGGGATATACTTTTTTTTTTTCTTCCAGACAACAATATTCGAAAAAAATCTCCAAGTGCCTTTTTAAGTTTTGCAAAATTTGTTCCCTGGAACATTCTATTCTGTTGTTTAAAGCCTGATAAAAACCCACACCCACCAAATTCAATTTGTAAAGGCACAGGAAACTATTTCGCTAAGGAGAGAGGCAAGAAAATAACTACAATCAACCAGCACAAAGCTATGTTTTGTCTAAAATTTGCAAGAGTGGAGCATTTCCATCAATCTAGTACCAATGCCCAATATGCTTCTGGTATTAAGTTCAGCTCAGACCAATTTACAATAGATAGAAGTTTTATTGAACTTTCTATTTCATGGCCCCCACGTGATACTGTTATGTTGAAAACAAACACACCTTACAGCTCCATGTGAATATTCCAAATCAGTTCAAATTACTTTTCATGGTCCAACAAGTCCACCAGAATGTATCTTCATCTCTTTGTGGAGGAGGAGGCTGTTTTAGTTGCTGTTTAGTTAATTTAGTTGTGGAGTAATGTGCTAACGTCAATATTTCCCCATTGAAAAGAATGAAAATCCTATTATTCCATTGCAACCTCTCAAAAAACCAAAACAAAAATATGCTCGTTTTTTTATTTTTTAAATAAGGAAACTATGATATTGTACTTTATGAAAACATATGGTTATAAAAATTTAACAGAATGTAAAGAATAAAACAGTTTGTGCACCATGATTAATTCATTGCGACGCCCTCTAGTGTGGCCTCTGGGGGGAAGTATAATACAGTCACACACGACGAACACAAACAAAGAAGAATTTCGCAACTCCTCTGAGTGCAGCTACCTGCAGTAATATCGGCCATTTTCCCCAGAGGATAAAGAATATATACTTGTGAGCATTGTTATATTGTCTGTCTATGTGTATTTCTGCACCGTTTATGTTCAAATATAAATTGTTTAAGGTGTAATAACGTGGTCACATCGATGCTATATGTTAGCCCGTCTATGGTGTTTCCCATTATCTGTTAGCAGTACGCTTGCTGACTTTAAAGCAAAGTTATATGGTTGTGCATATGCAACATGTAATTGTCTTTGAGGAGTAGTTTGGCAGTAAACTTTAATAGGGAGTGGCAATAAACAGCTTGAAGTCTCTTTTTTTTTGGAAGAATTGTTCCTTATCTGCCAAACTGCTGCTTGTTGGGAAGTTGAGTTCACTGTCACCCTCAAATTTTGCTCACAAGTTAAAGGGAATTTTTTATTTGTTTTAATAAATCGCCTAAATGATAGCACCTAAATCAGGTCACTCATATCTCAAAGCACCATTGTATTAAAAAAAAAACAAAAAAACAAAAAAAAAGCAATGACATTACAGGGAATCAATAACAATTCTATTAGATTATTTGATATTTGTATTTATTATTTAATTAAGCTCTTATTATTATATAATAACCAGTACCATAAGCCTTTACTCCAAAATTCTGCATTTGAAGTGCAGAGCATCACCACAGAAGTTTGTACATTTAATTGAATGCAGCAACACTCATAATAAAAATAAGTGGAACATTTCTAAAGTCCTTTTTTTTTTTTTGCTACAGTTTTTGTTCAATCGTGTTGCTGTGAAGGGAAAAAAAGATGCCTTAGTGCATATTACCTAGTTTCTCCCTTTCCAAGTTCTCTCTTTCTACTCCTCAGGAACATTGATGTGGTGGACTGTGTGTGTGTGTGTGCACGTGTGTGTGTGCGTGTGTGTGTGTGCGTGTGTGTGGCCAGCATGCATCTCAAAGCCTGTGAGCACACGTTCGTCTCACTTGTGCAAAGGCGTGGTCGAACATTACGGAACGCTGATTCCTGTCAGGGAGCCTGAAGGTACGAACAGGCTGCTATTAAAAAAGGATGACCTTATTAGAAGTTGGAATGTGGGCTGTTTTTTTTTCTTTGTCATGTAGATGGTGAAAAGAGTGATAACGACAGGATGGAATGTTCTATTTATTCATTTTGCTGATGTCAATTTATTATTCAATAGCTCCGTGATTCAGTGTGCAATGACACCCTCGGATGACACTTGGCGAAATGTAAATGCATGTCCACTTAGAGGAAGAAAGATGGAATACGTGTTAATGTTGCAAGACAAAGCTTTCTTACAAATAAGCATGGGGGAAAAAAAATGATTTATATGAAAATTACATACTGGCATTGATACACTGATCCAAATTGATGTGTGTTATCAAAGCTTAATACATATTGTTGCATGATGACAAATACAGTTGTGCCTTGAGATATGAGTTTAATTTGTTCCATGACCACGCTTGTAACGCAAAACACTTGTATCACAAATAATTTTTTCCCAATTAAAATGCATGGAAAGGCCATTAATCCATTCACACTTCCTCTGAAAAAAAAATTTTTGTAACGTGTATTTTTTAAGGAAAACAGTAACAAACAGTATATAGTATAATGCTGTACTCTATAAAAACAAGTTTAGTAATAATGTAACTAAATAGAATGTAAAGAATTAAACAGTTTGGGTCATTCATTGCAACTCCTTCTGCTTGTGTTCGACTTGGCCACCGGGGGAGTATTATAATTCAGATATACATAATTACATGAGAAGACTGTCTCTTTCATAGTCATTAAGCTGCAATGATATTAGCCATTTTTCACAGAAGATAAAGAAAACTATGTGCCTGTGAGTATTGTTAATATTTGTCTACATGTGCTGCTACACTGTTCGTGTTCAAATATCTCTTTACTTAAAGCGTTATAACACCGCCACATAGATGCTATTCGTTAGCCCGTCTATAGTGTTTTGCATTGTTTGTCAGCATTAAGCTAAGTAGACTTTTTCTATGTCATTATTTTCAATACCCAATGTGTAATTAATTTGTTTTGTTTAGTTTGAAAGTAAACTTTAAAATGTGAATGGCAATAAACAGATGGAAGCCTCTTTTTTGAGGAATTGTTCATTACCTGCCAAAATGCTTTTTTGTTGTGAAGAGCGTTAAGTTCACTGTGACCGTACAGCGCTCATATCTGAAATGTTTGCTCGCAAGTCAAAGTAAAAAAAATCCGCCGAACTACGGCTCATGTGTAGAAAGATGCGTCACTTGTATCTCCAAGCACCACTGTTACATCGAGTTGTTGTCCTCCAAAAATTGTTAATTGTTCAAATTTGTGTCATGAATAAATTAAACTCCAATATCCTTGTCGTATAACATCACCATGGCATTATTCTACTTCCGCAGCTATGATGACATTTAGTTATTCACAAATTCAGAAAAAACACACTCGCTCACTCTCTCACTCTCTCTCTCTTGCTCACACACACATGGACAAAGCCCTTAGTACCATCTTCCACAGCATCTCTCCTCCAGGGGCCAATACAAGGCTCCAAAGCCCTTAAGAGGGGCAGCAAGCCGGAAAATGACCCCATGCTGTCTGCGCTGGCCTCAGCCCCGCCTGGTTACGCCCGTTTCCCAGGGACCCGCTGAGGGTCCAATGCCCCGAGGCCTCCCTCTCACGCCACACTACCTCCTAGGGCCAAACGTTAAAGGGGGCTCCTGGTGGCAGACAATAGGCGGCGAGAAACGTGGGAAAGAAATGTCATAAGGCTCTCTGACAAGTTAGTTTCGACCCACTGACCTCCGGGCCTGGTCCCACTGGGCCTCTTTATGTAAACACTAAACAAAGGCAAACCACGTGTTAATCAGATTCATAACCCGTGCGAGGAGATGTTTGACGGTGCGGGAACCCGACACTGGGTCAGACTAAAACCAGCTTCATTACAGTATTTAACAGAAAAAAAAAAGAAAAAAAAAACATCTTTCATTCCAAATGCATCGCATGAAAAATGTAAAAATGCACTAGTGCAATACAGCACTGGATGGAGACATAAACAGGTCAACTGTTTGAACTGCCTATAGCCTTGTAAACAGTCCTGGTCATTTAACCTTTGACCCCCCCCATCCTGTCCACTAGCTGCATCAATAGGACGATGGCTACACTCCATATGGTTGGTAGCGGTCAAATGAGGAGACTCTCTAGCACAACGCCATTCAAGAGGTCAAGGGGCGCTGCACACGATGGACACAGACAGGCTTCTTACTGATGGTCAGGGGGCAATTTGTTATGAAGTAGCGGGTTAATAAGGTAATGATTAGCACGAAGCAACACTCATTCGACGAATTGTTTGAATAGTACTTAGCGATTTAGCTGTAAATTGTTGCGTTGAACATTGCCACTTTGGGCCACAACTAAATGGTGCTATGAAAATAAAGTTCAAGTATTACAAGCATAAACAGACATCATTTTATGAGGAAAAAATGGGTAATCTTTGTAGAACAAAGTCAGAATTTTATGAGACCAAAGTGGTAATACTACAATAAAATAATCATCGCAATTCGACGTGAATAAAGTTGTACGATTGTGATGATTATGACTTTATTCTTGTAACATTAGAGGGGGATCCCTTTTATAATATAGCTTTTTTCTTAAAAAAAAAAAAAAAAAAGACTATACTTATATACATATACACACACACACACACACTATTGCGACTTTATTCTGGTAAGATTGCATACAAAGAAATACTGCAACATTATGATTTATCCCAATATGACTTATGACAATATATACTTTATATTTGTACAATTGCTATAACATTAATACAATTTTAATGTCAGCATATTGCAACTTTCTTTCTTGGAACATTCTCTTTAGTCAAATATATCAAAATGTGTTTGCTGTTGGAGAGCTTGTGTCCGCCTCTTTTCTGTGACGCACCAACATAATGACGGCAAGGCAGCTGGTCATCGTATTTAGCAAACAATGGACTTAATCGGTTTTCTCCAGGCCCTTGACAAGGTTCCATTGATGACCTCATTGCTACATGTGTGAGTCAGAACGCTGTGGTCACTACGGGTCAGGGTTCGCGAACCCAGCACCACGACCTAATTCCCAGAGGGAAGCTACTGATGGACTACTGCTTTAGTTAGTACACATCATTAAGCCTTACATAACATTTGGGTCAAATTTGACCCGGTGTGACATTTAACAGAAATAAAAATCCCTTAAATATCATTCTTTCACCCTAAAATTTGGTGACCCGAAATACATAAATGTGGGGGGAAAGAAGAAGCACTACGGTTTCCTCCCACATCCCAAAAACATGCATTAATTGGAGACTCTAAATTGCCCGTAGGTGTGAATGTGAGTGCGAATGGTTGGTTGTCCCGCCCGGAGATAGATAGACATACAAACAAACCACCATTTGCACTCAAATTCACGTCTACGGGCAATTTAGAGTCTTCAATCAACCTCCCATGCATGTTTTTGGGATGTGGGAGGATATCCCTTATATAACCGGGATATCGTCCATCCATCCATTTCCTGTACCACTTTATCCTCACTAGGGTCGCGGGCGTGCTGTAGCCTATCCCAGCTGACTCCGGGCGAGAGGCAGGGCACACCCTGAACTGGTCGCCAGCCAATCACAGGGCACATATAGACAAACAACCATTCGCGCACACATTCACACCTAAGGGCAATTTCGAGTCCTCAATCAACCGATCATGCATGTTTTTGGGATGTGGGAGGAAACCGGAGTGCCCGGAGAAAACCCACCCAGGCACGGGGAGAACATTCAAACTCCACACAGGCAGGGGCGGGATTTGAATCCCGGTCCTCAGAACTGTGAGGCAGATGTGCTAACCAGTCGTCTTCCGTGCCGCCGGATATGGTTGTGTTCAGAATGAAACAATCACATTCAGATTTATGTTAGATGGGAGTCAGCAGACACCAGTCATCATTTAAAGTGCTTCTGATTAATCCCAAATAAAGTTCAGCTTTTCCTGACTTTTTTTTTTCCTTCCAGCAAAATCCTGAAGGTTTTTAGCTAACACTGACTGACTGACTTATTTGGAACTGTTCACAATTGTCTCCCACTTGTCTAAGGTCCTAATTACAGTTGACGAAAAACAGCCCCTGTGCATGATGCTGCCACCACTGTAGGTAAGGTGTTCTTTTGGTGATGAGCAGTGTTGTGTGTTGCCATACATACCTTTTGGAATGATGTTAAAAAAGTTCAGTCTTGGTTTCGTCAAACATGACACATTTTCCCACATGTGTTTGGGAGAATTTGTTTTGTTACTCAAGGTGGAGGGAATTATGAACAGTTCCATATAGAAGTCAGTTCTAGCCAAAACTTTCAGGCTTCTGCAAGAAATCACGTCAAGAAAAGCCTACTAGAAGAGCTTAACATTATCTAGGGTTAATCAAAGGCACTTTAAATGGTGGCTTGTGTGTGGTCACCCCCATTTCACATGAGTTTGAATGTGACACAGCCATATCCCCAGTATTAAGAGGTGCGCACACCTGTGGAACCACATTATCTCAGTCATTTATTTGTACTTCCCCTTGTCGAAAAGATTAAAAACAAAATCAATGGAGTTGTATAGGTCAGATTAATAGTGGAAAAAGTTTAGAAATTTATCTAAATCTCTTTTTTTTCCATATCACAACAACCTGGCATTTCAACCAGGTGTGTAGACTTTATATCCACTGTTTGTGTAATTTTAAAGGACAGTGGGAACCATGTTCAAGGGGAGTTGGAAACAGTGGTAAGAACCGTCTGTATTGCCACCACATTGGCACAGGTTCCTGCAGAAATGTGCACCTCTTGGTCGTTTAAGGACCATGGGTAAATCTCCAAACACTGAAAGAGTAAAACAGCATAAACAAATGACTTTACATACTAAACATAAGGAACAGAAGTCATACAGATGTCAGAGTGACCTTCACCTGAAACTAAAAATATACTTTCCAGTTTCACTGAAACATTGATTAAGGTTTAATCATGCAGTTGTTAACGTCGGATAGGTTATTAATAATTTTTTTAAAAGATCTGTAATTCCCAATTTGATATATTAAAGAATTATTAAGATGATATTCTAAACTGCCCCGAACATACTATGTGAGAATGGAAAATGAACAATATGTAAGGGTTTAGTGATCTTTCTGAAGAGGAGGATTAATAACGTTGGACGTGATGCGCAGCTCCATTCTGAAATGTCACACATTTCTACATGTGGCGCCAATAATGACTCCAAATATCACTTAAATGCATTTTGGATCTCTTTGCAACACTTAGCATTACACTAGTAGTTGCAATAAACTAGTGCTGACCTTGAGGTAGGACTAAACCTAAATTACAGTTGTTGAACCAGAGGCTGGAGAAGGGCAAATGTGCAGTACATATGGGAAGGTATTAATGCGGAACATCATCATCAACCCTTTTTTGGGGGGGGAGGAAAATGATCCCTTTAGATGGGTTCTTTGTTGAGCGAGTCTTTGAGTATAGCGTTTTCCATCATTGATCTTGAGGTTAATTATCCTGCTTGGAAATAAGAGGCCAAAGGTGCAGCATTTCCTGACCATTAGTTACACTAATATGTGTTAGGTGTTCCACATGAGCGTCCACAGGGTACTTTCCATAGGAAATAGGACCAAATCAGTCAGTCATTACGGCAACATCATCATAAGCGGTGCACCTTATATTGCGGATGGCTCTTCTCACCTCCCTTTCCTCCTCATCATCGCTGTCATCATGACCGCAGACAAACCCCAAACCTTGCCGAGTGTCCTGTTTATGTGAGTGTCGATGAGATGCCGCATTGTCCCACATCTCCTTGTAACCCCGTGCCCATAAATCTGCCCGCGTGGCCTGTGAGCGTTTATGAGCACTTTACATGAAGATCACTCTCACAAACAACGCCCTTCAAGACAGTAATGAAAGGCGAGCGCCAAAGGTGGAGATCAATGTCAGGTTTGGGGATTGGTGACAGGGCCTGCTTGTGCGCACAGAGGGGTGATAAATTAAAGGGGAAACCCAAAGAGGAGAGCATAAAATCATAACAAATGTGGATGGCGCACGACAGAAAAGAGGTGAAATGAGGAGTTTGAAAATAAGGTGAAGCGTCATCGCCTTCATGGTCACCAACTGAAAATGGACACATTGACCGATACAGCCCGTTAATTGAGTGTTGAGATTTCTGACGAGGGCGGCACAGTGCTGGTGGTTACCACGTCTGACTCACAGTTCTGAGGTTCAGGGTTCGAACCTCTCTGGCCTTCCTGTGTGGAACTTGTACATACTACCGGTGCTTGCGTAGGGTTTCTCCCTCGCCCAAAGTCAAACAAAATAGTTTCCAACTCATCTGTGCCCCTAATGAGGGCAGCGGCATACAAAATGGATGGTTGGATTTCTGACAATTGTGTTCAATATATTGTTGATTATTGTGTATGGAAACAATCACGACAAAATAGAGTGCGCTACGTGGCTGCAAATAGCAGCATGAACTAGTTGTGAACAGTAACAACTAGTTCATGGCCTGAAAAAGAAGAACAACAACAGCTAAAGCTTGGGTGGCCAAAGTCAGTGTCAGGCAGAGTTGCAAAAGTACATACAGTAAGTAAGAGTATTGATAAAAAAAAATAGCACTCATTTACATAAGTACAAACTGAAATGTACTTCATTATAAAGTAAAAATATATGTTGAACTATAATTTATTAAGAAATGAATAAAGTTATACTGGTTTGAATAGAGAGAGAAAGTGCCTGTGAGAGGGGAGGGGCTGTGGCGACTGATATTGTGACCTACAGTATATTAGCTTGTTCACAAGCTATTTGAATGTAATGAACAAAGCCACTCACTGCTTTGCAAATATTTATGGAACATAGTTTGTCCTAGCCTCATATGTTGAATAGAGTTTTGATTTCAGGTTTTGCTGGGCCTTAGGATTTCAAACTCGGCAGACCGGCCATTCGTTGGGAATGACTGGCTTAGTGTTTGATTTCAAACATCTCAGAAAATTGGCAATATGGGCAATTTATAATCATGGTTTGGTAAATTCAGTCGAGATCAGGAGCGTTATGAATGTTTTGTTGAGATATTCCATTTACTGTCCTGCAGAAGATGCTTAATTAATGTGTCTAACTTTATGCTATGAAAAACAACATTAAATAATTACAATGTAATTGAGGGCAGAGAAGCAATGCTATGCCGTGGATGGAGACTGTGAGGTGGACCTCCTCCTAAAATCAATTTCTCATTTGTGTTTCATGGAAAACAAAAACAGTTCTAGAGAATGAATCCACTAACATGTACAGAGCTCCAGGCATGACATGGGAATTTTATTTTGGCCACATTATGGTTGTGACATGCTCACAAAATGTTCATATATGACCACAAAATACTAATTTGTGGGTTTATTATCATTCTCATCAACAACTAAGCAAATGGTGCACACATTTGCTGGAAACTGCAATTCCTAGTGTCCTTAAGTGCCTTTTCTTATTCTGTTTTCATAAATTGCCCGCAATGCTCTGCTAAAGCATTACAAACGCTTGTTCCATTTGCCCCCCTTTTAACTTTGAGCACCTGCCCCTCCAAAGGTCTCTGCATGCCCCTGCACCACACCACAATATTTCTGTCAAAAAAGGACAGGTATAACAGCTTTCCAAGTCCTCTTATTTACAGAGAAACATTTACATCCATAAAATAATAACTGCCCTGAAGGCCAAGTGCTAAATGAAATCAAACGTATCCCCAGACTGTGGGTTGCTGTCAGCCTGTGGTCGAGGTCAGAGGTTAAATGGGGTCAGAGAGTCTTGAACCAGGAGCCCAGGGACCCCTCAGATCAATGAAAGGATGTTGAACATGATAGTCCATAATGGGTGATTGATAAAGAAGAAAAAGTTCAGGTACCAGCACACTTTTCCTCCATTCCTCAGGCATCTTCTCACGCGCTAGAATTCTATTGAACAAGCTGGTCAAAATCTCCACAGGCACCTCTCCTAGTTGCTTCCATACCTCTACAGGAATGTCATCAGGACCAACTGCCTTCCCCCTTACTAATCATTGCCACTTGCTGGTCCACCACACTTGCCTCTCCTACACTCCCTTCTCTCTCATTTTCCTCATTCATCAAATGCTCGAAGTATTCTTTCCATCTAGCTAGCACACTGCTGGCACCAGTCAACATATTTCCATCTCTATCCTTAATCACCCTAACCTGCTGCACAGCCTTAACCATCTCTGTCCCTCTGTCTGGCCAACCTGTATAGATCCTTTTCTCCTTCTTTAGTGTCCAACCTGCCATACATGTGGTTGGTATGCCTCTTGTTTGGCCTTTGCCACCTCTACCTTTGCCCTGTGTCGCATCTCAATATATTCCTTTCGCCTCTCCTCGGTCCTCTCAGTGTCCCACTTCTTCTTAGCTAACCATTTTCCTTGTATGATTTCCTGTACTGTGAGGTTGCACCACCAAGTCTCCTTGTCTCCTTTCCTGCCAGAAGATACACCAAGTACTCTCGTGCCTGCCTCTCTGATCACCTTGGCTGCAGTGGTCCAGTCTTCTGGAAGCTCCTCCCGTCCACCGAGAGCCTGTATCACCTCTTCCCGAAAAGCTGCACAACACTCGTCCTGTCTCAGCTTCCACCACATGGTTCTCTGCTCTGCCTTTGTCTTCCTAATCTTCCTCTCCACCACCAGAGTCATCTTAGACACCACCATCCTATGCTGTCTAGCCACACTCTTCCCTACCACTACCTTACAATCAGTAACCTCCTTCAGATTACATCGTCTGCACAAGATGTAATCCACCTTCGTGCTTCTACTTCTGCTCTTGTAGGTCACCCTATGTTCGTGCCTCTTCTGGAAAAAAGTGTTTACTACAGCCATTTGCATCCTTGTTGCAAAGTCTACCACCATCTGTCCCTCCAAGTTGCTTTCCTGGATGCCGTACTTACCCATCACTATTTCCTTCACCAACATGTCCATTACAATCTGCCCCAATCACAACTCTCTTTTTGTCTGGGATGCTGAGAAGTACTTCGTCTAGCTCCTTCCAGAATTTCTCTTTCACCTCTAGGTCACATCCTACCTGTGGGGCATAGCCACTAATCACATTACACATAACACTCTCAATTTCAAGTTTCAGCCCCATCACTTGATCTGATACTCTTTTCACCTCCAAGACATTCTGAGTCAACTCTTCTTTTAAAATAACCCTGACTCCATTTCTCTTCCCATCTACACCATGGTAAAATAATTTAAACCCTCCCCCTAAACTTCTAGCCTTACTGCCTTTCCCCCTGGTCACACAATATATCAACCGTTCTCCTAATCATCATGTCAACCAACTCCCAAACAGTCCCAACATTCAAAGTCCCCACATTCAGTTCTAGGCTCTGTGCTTTCCTCTTCTCTTTCTGCCGAAGAACCCGCTTTCCACCTCTTCTTCTTCGAGTTCGACCCACAGTAGCTGAATTTCCAACGGCGCCCTGCAGGTTGACGGCGGCGGTGGCGGACATTGTTAACCCGGGCCACGACCGATCCGGTATGGAATTCTTTGGATGAACGCTCATGTTTGTTTGGAAAGGTTTTAAGATGGATGCCCTTCCTGACGCAACCCTCTGCATTTATCCGGGCTTGGGACCGGCCTACAGTTTGCACCGGCTTGTGCCCCCCATAGGGCTGCATTCTTTTCATAGGTAGTGAATGTCATGCTTTAAACTGAAAAAGAGAAAAAGCAAAACATTTGACTAAAATAAAACGAATTTAACAAAAGACTTAGTTTTTACATAACTTGGTAAAAATGTTAAGTCATTTAAGTAAGAATTGGAGAAATGTCAGACTAAAATCAGTTTTTTCAAACCCCCTTATTTTTTTTCATATTTTCATGGTTTCACTGCCTTATTTTGAGGTTTGTGGTGTCTGTTGCATCTCAATTTGAACTATGGTACCTTGCCCTACAAAGTGCTACAATGGCAGTGAGCGAGTTTGGGACTAAGATCAGGTAAGATCATGTAAAATATGAACGACTGTATCGTCACAAGGAGTGGAGCTGTAGTTTTGCAGAATTATTATAAAGAATCTGACTAATACATGTGGATGGCATTTTTGCCTCTTTCATACCTGCTTTTGACTTGATCCTGTGACAAGATTTGATTCTGGCTGATTCCAGGCAGGTACCAGTTCAGATCAACACAGCCACAGATTAAATCACATATGCACTTTCATCTACAGCCATCAGTCCAGCTGAGCAGGCCCCTACGCCTCCTCTTATTCCACCCCACATAGGGGGCCCGAGGGTGGCATGCAGGGACAAACCTGGTTCCTGAAAAAAGGGAAGAAGAAGAAAACAGGACGACTGAAGTGTTGGGAAGGGTGTCGAAAAAACTAGGTGAGGGGAAAAAAAGAAATGCACATTGTACTTTTCAAATGGATGGGAAATGATTCGCTGGGATATGCTGACAATTATACGGTGGGGTTTAATCAATTCGGAGCATTCACAGCGTGGAGAGGGCTGATCCCAGAGTACAAAGGAACAGACCGTGGGAGGGCGGTACCTGAGAAAGCGGCGGCCTGGTGTAAGTAACATGAGGCAACACTCCCCTCCCCACACATTGCACTGCAGCATATGGCCCCTTTCTGAACTTATTATCTAGCGGATTAAGGCCAATTGCAGGGACCCAAGGGCCTGTGGCTACCTCCATTGCACCCTCCCTCGCCCCTCGACGCCCCCCAGGAATGAGACTGACTGACAAGGGGCATTGTGTTGGGCACAGAGACTGCCACGCCCCTCACTTACCCTGTCATGCTGCATAGTGTGATGAGGTTATTTGCCAACCACAACAGGATCAGACTGTGAGCTTTGAAGCTACATGGCCTACTGTAAAAGCGCTTAGGAAATGTTAACAGTCCTTGTGTTATGTGAGAGTGCCTCGCTTCCAACTTCATCATACTGTTTCGTGGAATCATTTCACGCTTTTCTCCTGGGCCGCCTTGACAACAGGCCTAATACCTACAAATTAGCAAAACGTTCGGCTATGGAGTGGATTAAAAGCACCTGAATGTGAGCACACAGATTAGGCCGGCAGATATGAAGACTAATTAGCATATCATTGCAACTCGACATGCGGGATCGACGTGAGTGCAGACATGCTGGAAAAGACTGCATTGGCCAAAGGTTGATTAAGGGTCCATTATGCACACAGTACTTAGTGAAGGGCTGAGAGTACGAATTAAGATCTTGATGAGCACTGTGAGGGGATCTAGGATAGAATATATTGACATCAGAAGTGGACAGGAGGCAGAGACTGTGGGAGGTCGTACAGTACTTTGAGGCCTTCCTAAGTATTCATGGAGAGAGGTTTGGAAAGAGAAGAGCCCCTCTCTAAGCCCTTATTTGATCTGGCAATGGGCAGGTGATCCTGTTTCTTCCTTTTGTGTTGCACCACAGAGGTTTGTCCACCCCATGTGACCTCTCTTACCTGGCGCCCTTCAGGGCACCTCATTTACAGAGAAGCTAACACATGCCTCGCCATCCCCCGTCACAGAGGTCCCCCTGAACATAGGCTGGCAGGGTCTGCTCCACGCTGAGTCAGCCGGGAGACCTGATGCCTGCTTTGTTAATCCCCTCACATACCGGGAGGTGTCATAGGGCCAAAGGCCAGAGATGGAGCAGTGAAGCCATCTTCACGGTTCTTTTAGACAGGATTAGCGGGCTCAGTAGGGGTTCGTCCTCAGAAGCGAGTTCTCACTTTGGTCATCGTGAGGCCATACAGTATCTGAGGAGAGTAGACGAAGGTCTGAGTCGAGTTTGCTTTCATCCTCAGACCACCGGTATTAAGATCACAACGACCCCGATCGAGCATGCTTTTCTACCGCATCTATCATTTTGGACATCTGTAAGTGAAAATGTCAAAGACTCAAAGAAAACAGTTTTTACTTGGTCATACACACAAAATCCTGAGAGCTTGTTTTGTTGCTTTCAAAGAATACTCAGCTGGGAAGCAGAACAAATGAGAGTGGGACTCATCACCTCGCCATAATTTCCCTGCAGGATGGTTCGCTCTATATAGGCTACAACATATGTTATCCAGTGTGAAGCGAGCGTTGTCATTCTGATGTGAGTGACGACTCCTTACAGCGAATCAAAATGATTAATCCTCTTTGAGGATGACGGGGCCGCAGTAGCTTACTTTCTTTACATGCAAAGAAACAGAGCTCTGTCCAGCACAAACAAAAACACTTCAAAGGCACATTTTATGTTTATAGTCCAACCTTGTTTTTGTCACGGATATCCATGGACAACCGCACACCTCGGCCCAATCAACACTTTTTTTCCCCCTACCCTTTTTGACATCCTCTCACTTTGTCAAGAACAAGCTTGGCATCTCATGAAGGAATTGCCTCAAAATAGCAAAATTTGTCAGATTTCGGTCTAAAAAATATTTTAACACTGACTCCTGTCCGTCAAATGTAAACATTCAACAGGACTAAAAATACAAACGTACTTTTTTTTTTTTTACCATTCCAGGCATTGGCAAGCCCCGAATAGCACAAATGCCTGCAATTGGCTGGCGACCAGTCCATGGTGTAAACCACCAGTTGCCCAAATTCAGTGGAGAAAGGCTCCAGCTCTAAGTCTAAGTCTAAGTCTAAATGAGGACGACCGCTATTAAAAAAAAAATAATAAAAAAAAAAAAAAAAAAAAAAAAAAAAAAAAGAATGGATGGATGGATATCACCAAGGCCAGGGTAACTGTTAATAGTTTAGATTAGCTGAGTGCTGAACCTCAGGGTTCATTTGCTTCCATTATCAAATAAACAGATCTGCCTGGCAGAGATCCGCTACATGCCACGGCACTCAATCCCGTTAGCTCGTCAAATCAGGTTAGCTCCTCCTTAGCGGCAAGCACGCTTTTAATTCCAAATGTCGTCTCATCCACATCGGTTGCGTTGGCATCCTCATACTGTCGTTGGCGCTGAGCCCCATCCTACAGGGTCGGGTGTGTGCATGCAGGTGTGACTAAAGAGATATTTGGAAAGTCGATGACAACGTGGCAGTCCTTCACGCTGACGGGTGTGTTTAATGGCACACACAGCCCATTGTCGCGTCTGTGACCCAGCGCTGTCGCAAAGGGTCGAGGATGTGACAAAGCGCTGCTCTTTGTGCAGCGGAGGACCGCAGTTTGTTGTGTGTGGGTAGGTGGTGGCAAGGACAAGGGTGTGTGGGGGGGGAGGCTGGTACTAAGGACAAGGGTTGCGTCCAGACTGCCAGTCTACTGTGAGGCACATGTCATACACGCAGTGATTTTCATATTCCAACCAAAAAACTGTTCAGTCAGTCGATTGCAACATTACAAAATGATCCTGTCTCAAAATGGACACTTTTCCATTTCCTGTCACCGTTCATTCATGATCCACTGCATATGCACCTGATTAGCAGAATAACACTGTGGGCTCTATTTTCGTGACTAACACAAATCCAGCGCTGTGGGTGGCGCAACTTTGTGAGGAGGCTGCTTCGACCCAGTCTTGGTCATTTCTGCGCTCGTCTAGGGGTGTATTCACACCAGACTTCAATCCTGTCCAATCGAAGCGGATCCTCTCATTCCTTTAAAAACGTTGCAATAGTCCCGCATGATGAGGTCTCTATATGCGGAAACCGATCTGCGCGTGAGTACAGCATTGCATGTTTGCGCGTACCCTTATTAAATACAGAATGAGCTGGTGAAAACTGCTGATGACTTAAATACTGTATGTCCGCAGACTTCATGTATCTTTATTCCTTTTATTTATTTATTTTTTTCCCCTTTTATTGTTTGCTTCCACCACGCCGCCCAACCCGTACCCCGACCCCCATAGTCGCGTGCCGGACAGTATTTGGGATGTTTTTGAAAAATATAATAATGATGATAATCATATTGCACTCAATGAATTGATTTCTATAATCTACAATGATCAGAATCAGAATCATCTTTATTTGCCAAGTATGTCCAAAAAACACAAGGAATTTGTCTCCGGTAGTTGGAGCCACTTTAGTACGACAACAGACAGTCAATTGACAGACATAAAGACACTGACAAAAAACAGGTTAAAGGTTTGCTAGTTATCTGGTAATGCCGGTACATTATTATTTTTTTTGACTGCACTTAGAGCAGTTCGAAAGACTAATATTGCAATAGTCCGGTGCAATGACCATTGTGCAAAGGGCGCCGAGACTTCAAGCGAGTAGTGCGATAATCTGGGACAATGTTGATTGTGCAAATGTTGCAGATACTCCGCAATCAGTGTGCAAATGGAGCAGATGCTACTCTGGCATGAGTGGCCAGTATTGGTCAACAACAGATGTGCAAATAGTGCAGCGTGGCAAGACTACTACAGTGAGTCCACAAGTAATGTATAATTGGCCCCACAGAAATGTGACAATGAATTCAAGTCAAAAAATTGCCAGCATGTTGCAATGGAATTGTAGGTTAGGTGTTTAAGAAGTTGATTGCAAGAGGGAAGAAGCTGTTGTAATGTCTGCTAGTTCTAGTTTGCATTGATCGGTAGCGCCTACCTGAGGGAAGGAGCTGGAAGAGCCGGTGACCGGGTTGTGGAGGGTCAGAGAGGATTTTGCACGCTCTTTTCTTAGTTCTGGCAGCGTGCAAGTCTTCAAGGGTCGGGAGGGGGGTACCGACAATCCTCATTTCAGCAGTTTTTGATTGTCCGTTCCAGTCGGAGTTTGTCCTTTGTAGCAGCACCAAACCAGACTGTGATGGAAGAACACAGGACTGATTCGATGACCGCTGTGTAGAACTGCCTCAGCAGCTCCTGTGGCAGGCCTTGCTTTCTCAGAAGCCGCAGGAAGTACATCCTCTGCTGGGCCTTTTTGAGGATGGAGGTGATGTTGGTCGCCCACTTCAGGTCCTGAGAGACTGTAATTCCCAGGAACTCGAAGGTCTCGACGGTTGACACAAGGCAGCTGGACAACGTGAGGGGCAGCTGTGGCGAAGGATGCCTCCTGAAGTTCACGATCATCTCTACAGTCTTGAGCGTGTTCAGCTCCAGGTTATGTCAGCCGCACCACAGCTCCAGCCGCTCCACTACCTGTCGATATGCAGACTCGTCACAGTCCTTGATGAGGCCGATGACAGTGGTGTCATCTGCAAACTTCAGGAGTTTGACAGCCGGGTGGTCAAGAGGGTTGGATGCCTGCCATCCAGCACACGTCAGCAGATCGATCAAATTCACCAAAATCGCGTTAGATCCCCTGCGCCAAAACTTAGAGGTGGTCCCATTTGGCCTAAGTTTTAGATGAACTTTCAGACTGTCAGTGCACACCTTCGCTTGGGCTGACATGCCGAGCTCGACGCAGAGTGGTCTGCCAAAATGGCAAATACACGCAACGAGTCTTGCGCGTGTACGAAAATTAAGACAGGGCAGTTTTTACCCTGAAGCGCAGTTGCGCCGACTATGAAACTCGAGCCCAGTGTTTTACCATACACATTTAACATATTTTATGATGGCGACAGTTTGAAAGATTTTTTTCTGTTTACATGATTTCCTATTGGTCAAAAGTGCCTTAAATGTTCTACTGTATAAAAATGAAGGCAAAACTCCTGTAGCTACACAGAATTTTTAGCACTTTGTTTGGTTATATATTAAATATACGTCGTCTCCAAAGACTCTAATACCTTTCGCTCAAAAACATATTGATGTCTTTGCCTGCTCAATTTTTCTGAGTTTCCGGTAACAAGCTGATGCACGGTGTCCACATGAAACAATTACGCTCTTGAACAAGAAGTGAGAACGAAGGTCGCCGTGACTCATATGCATACTGGGAGGTGGAGTCAGCCAGTCTGAGTGTCTGAGTCTAATAACAGTGGAGTGGGAGGATGAGGTGCACAGAGTTAAAAAGGCTGAAAAGGCTTAGAGTGGGTGGAGGCGGATGTCTGTGTGTGCGTCTAAATAAGCGTGTATATCTTGTGTGGTGTGTAAACGCTATTCTGATAAATGTGCGCGAGTGTGATGATGGTCCTTAGCACCCAGCTAGCCATGTGACGGCCTTCACTGTAGTGCAGTGCTAAAGGCTGTTGTAGTGCAACTTCCGGTGTGTCTCCCTCCACTTTATTGAACTTGTGAGGAAAAGT
The DNA here is from genome assembly GCF_024500385.1 of Phyllopteryx taeniolatus. Taxonomy (NCBI): domain Eukaryota; kingdom Metazoa; phylum Chordata; class Actinopteri; order Syngnathiformes; family Syngnathidae; genus Phyllopteryx; species Phyllopteryx taeniolatus. Next base: position 16,192,980 of record NC_084504.1, on the reverse strand, counting down.
CTTAATTATCATCATAAATGCAAAGAGTGCTGGGGGTTTATTTGAAGGAGCATATTGAATTCCTTGAGTGATTTTATTTATTTATTTTTTTCCCCAACCCAGTTCTCGTGGCTTGGTTTGTATAAAGAATAAAGACCCCTGGCTTTTTTGTGCTACTTGGGGGATGCACCATAAAGGAAAGAATATAAAAGCATTGTTTAAAGTGGATGTCACTGCTGTATTTGAGGATATACAGTATAGTAGAAATTGGGCATTAAAAGGTATGATGCTGTTTTCACTTAGTATCACATACATACTGTTCATTTTCCATGCACACATCATAAGTTTGACCTGGGCCAAGAACATCCTCATAGTATCTATATAAAATGATGAACTGCAGAGCTTTACAAAATGTATTAATAGCCTGCCTGTCATTAATAAATGGTTTATTAAACCTTGACCAGTGTTTCAGAGAAAATGAAGTGTAGTTTTAATATTTTATAAAAAAAACATTCATTCTTGAATAAAGTACTAGTATAGTATATCTAGTACTGTATATGAATGATCATTCTTAGGTTGATTTACTCTTTCACTGTTTTGAGATTCCCCCATGGCCCGTCAAAGACCAACAGGTGCGCGTTTCTGCGTTAACCTGTGCAAATGTGGAGGACACACAGAAAGTTCTACGGAGTGTTTCAAGCTCCTTCTTGATTACTGTTGCCACTGTTCCATAAAAAAATACAAACATTTATGGTATGTGCAGTCTCACAGTTTCAAGTTTTCCACCATCACCACCATTTTCCTTGATTTAACACACACGCACACACACACACACACACAGGTAAATCTAAAACCCATTTAGAAGGATTTTAGCCTCAGTAGATGCAAACTTCGTAGCACATGTATAAAAGAATTTCATTGTAAAATATTTATATTGTTGTATAGATAACTGGGATAGGCTGCAGCATGCCCGCGACCCGATGATAAAACAGTACAGAAAATGGATGGATGGATCTTTATTTGGATCACTTAAGGAAAAGTCATCAAATTTAAGGTGAAAGACGGGTAATGTTCTTTACTGTCAAATGCCAAAATGGTTTGAATTTGAACCAAACAGTATGTAATGGTTAACTACAGGCGGAAATACATTGTATTGCTCCAAATGTTTCATTGAAGATGTCAGTCGAGACATTACAAACGTTAGAAAATGAACAAACACAATGCCCAATACCTAATTGATGACTGTCAACTAGCCGTTTTGTTACAATGTGTAAAATTGCAATGCATCACCAAACAAAAATTTGCAAAAATATGCATAACAGATGACACGAACAAAAACGTTTGCACAATAACTGATTAGCAGTAAGATATACAGGACTGGAATCAAATAAAGTGTAGAGAAAGGGAAGAAGCGATTGAGTGTGATTATGCACACACAGTCAAGTCTTTTTTTTGTTTTGTTCAGGAGTTTCTCGGGAATAATTGTCAGGACGCGCCGTTTGGAAGATGACTGACAAAAGCAGAGCTACGACAGTGAAATTTGTTGCGGAAACATGAAAACGTGTCACACGTTCATCCTCAAAAGAAATGCAATATTTATGAATAAGCCGAGAACTCTGTCTTGCTAACACACATACACACACCCTCTCTCTTTCTCTTTCTCTCTCTCTCACTCACACACACACACACACACACACACACACACAGACACATTGTTTAAGTATTCTCAGCGTCTTTTCCCACATCTTCTCGTCTCCCTATAGCGTTCTCCATAAAAGGGATTAATATGCAGAAAGGCCTGTTAACATAACAATGATAGAAGTGTTTAAAAATCCATATTTTAAAACGCGAATGTAATAATCACCGTGTGAAAGTGACTGTACATCACAGGAGGCCGCCCAACCGTGATGTTGAGAATTTAAAAAAATAAATAATCCCCCTGATTTACTCTACGGTTGTCAGAGTAAATATATTATGAATTTTTAAAAAGTAGCTAATTTCATAAGTGGTCACTGGCCACTATATTTGGCATGGCTGCACAATCAAATAATTTCAAAAGCAGTAGCACATATTCAGCCTTCGAGAAATAATTAGTATGCTCAGTTTTATTGGATGTTTTTTATTGTAATTTGAACTAGGGGACAATTCAAGTGCATGATTCTGAAAGCTGTTTGTAATATGTGTGTTTGTCTTTTTGTTAAAACAGTCATTACGACTTGACAGTAGTACATGATAAATATGATCTGTTAAAAAAAAAAAAACATCCATCTCTAGCCCCATCATGTGCCTCTAATTTGATATACACCGTACACAAGGAAAACAACCAATAAGAGACAGAGGGCATGATTTATAAGGTTTCAATCATATGTTGCGCACACTCAACTAATATCAAACATCAAACTCGGTAACTGTTTGTGTTAGGAACTTACAGTAACACTCCATTACAGCTTTTGAGGCAAGCAAAACAAGCGATCCATTCGTGATGTCTTTTCACTGCTGCACAACTGCTATCAATAAACTGATGACCCGGGCATGGCTCTGTGTATTTTGTACGACCTTGTTTGTTTGTTTTTTTGTTTTTGTTTTTTCAGATGATGAATAATGAAGAAATGATGACCAATGATCCAGATGAATTTGAAAAGAAAAAAAAAACTAACTCGCTAACTAGAATATTAGAAACAGCTCTCAGTGCATACTAAAACCACAATTATAAACACATCTCCGACAGTGTCAATCTAATATGAGTGACGTTCGTAAAGGCAGAATTATGGATATAACTCTATAAGAAGATATTAGAGACATAATTTAGTATTGCTACATGGAGCATTTATATTATTTTGTCTTGTTTTTTTAATTATTATTTTTCATTATTGAAACAAAAACTGTCTGCCCATACAAAGACAATAAAGGCTTTCTATTCTATTTCGATTCTGTTCTATTGGGTGTACTTGAGGAAGTGGCCAGAGTATTTATGTAATTAGTTTTTACATGACGCATCACACGGTCTTATTATACATATCTTAAAAGATGAACGCGTGTGTTGTCTGTGCTAATTGGAACGGAAAGCTTGAAAGTGAAGCGAGGATATTACAGATTTTGAGCGAGGCCACGATTAATTGGAGCTGTTTGAAGACCTCCTGCTATGGTTAGACAACCATTTCTCTGTCTTGAGACACACACACACACACACACACACACACACACACTTGCAGGACTACGAAAACAAAGCCCCAGTAATCATTTGAAGCCTGTGCTTTGTAGGTGGGACTCCATCATTATCAGACGGCAGCAGTGTGGGGTTTTGTTGGTTTTAGCTTTGCATCCTCAATCAATGGCTCACAGGAAGAGCTTTAATCAGCCTTCTAATGCAGCTGTACAAGAGGTGGGCCGGCCTATTGTCTGGCCCTGAAAGGCCGATCGGGGGGGAGTCCTCTCGCGTTTCTTTACATTCACCTGCTGGGCCCTATTGGCTCTCTTTCTGGGAGAAAAGGACAAGGGGTAATGAATAAAGAACGCGGGCAAAGTCTGGCTCGGCTCAGTCAGCCTTCGGGCTCATCAAGGAGCTCCTTGTCATCGCCACAATTTGGCCGCTTAAGCCTGGGCCTCGTCTCTTTCCCAGGCCAATTCAGACGCTCCGCGGCCGAAAACGGCGATCCACAACACGGCCATGAGCTAATGGTATGCTACTTGGAGGGGAATGGAGGAAGTATGAGGCGACGTGCTGCTGGGACTCCATGTTAAAAAAAGAAGCAAATCGCAAATTTTAAGTCGACGGAGAACAAACAACATGCGTTCATAATAATGTGTTGCAGGAAAATTGAAGGTGGAACCATGCGAGTGCTTTATAATCGTCGTTGAAGTGCACTACTTGGCTGCAACCAGCAGAGGCGCGCTTGATACAGTGTCAATTAGTTGAGGGGCTAACAAAAAAACGTGTCAGCTACGCTATTTTCTGCATATATTTAATTGTTTGAACCCATTGCTAAAAGATACATTTCTGTCATTGCTAAAAAATACATTTCTGTATTTTATAGTTTACGATGTAAAGAACAACAAAACAACAGCTTTAGCAGCTATGCTATTGTTACATCAACATCATTGTCATCATATGTACACATTATGATAATTATATATATATATTTGATTGTTCCAAAAAATTATATATTACTTTGGTATACCACCTAACATTTTCATAAAATTGTCTAAATATCGATCTTTCTAAAAATCAATTAATTGATACTCTCCATACTCTCAATAATTGAGGATGATTTAAGAGTGACAGTAACACATGAATTAACACATGTATTAAGGTCAATTCTAGAAAAAAAAAAATCCTTTTGCAGAAGACATTTCGTCCATCTTTCAAAGTCTACAGAATGATGTTCTTCCTCCATCTAGTGAAGAGCGAGAGTAGTTCATGCGCGTGCGTCTGTGTGCAAGTGGACTGCAGGTTTGGTTAAATTAACTGCAAAAGACATTTAAAGACAGTGAAAATGCATGTAGTTCTGGTGAAGATTAATCAGGTGAAGTTTACAACTCTAACTTCAATTCTGCTTATTTGATTAGTTAATATTACTTTAGAACGACAAGAGAACAGAATTTAAGGCCCGTGTGGACTAAATACTGGCAATAATGGCTTGAAGAATTGAGGAAAAAATGTTTTGATAATATATAATCATCAGATGTGTTGTCTTACTTGCTTCAGTTTTTGAGCCACTCACTATTTAATGTTTATAGGACATTTCCGGATTTCTAAATGCATGTCATTTGTTGGGGCACACTGAGGGAGCGCTTTGGAGTTATGAGCGCGCTTTAAACATCACATTTGTCAGACACAATGAAGAGTAGGGGGGCTAATGGCCGCCACCACCTGACAGGGCTTTTTGTGAGGCGTCCACACGAAGAAGTCCACAGGAGGCCCGTGAAGAGCTCACGCACTCACAAGAATGTGGCCAGACAAAAGGGGAATGGTGCAATTAGGAAAACAAAAACTGGGAGGGTGCCAGGGATTACACAGGAATTAGAGCAGCAACACAATAGGAGCATCAGAACTGAAATGCAGTATGATGAATGACAGTTTGTTAGTCCCATATGATTAAATGGGTGTTGTAACGGTGCAGCAATGGATTGATTTATCATTCAGAGACCATGTTTCACTTAGAATTGTCCAAATCCTCTGATTTCAGCCTCTCAACAGTAAATATCTGATTTCTGTAAGCCGACTGATTGTCTCTGTGTTTGATCAAAATAAGACATTTGCAAACATCTGCTTTTACTGTACTTTGGAAAACAATGACCATCATTTATGCTTATTTTCTGACGGCTGTTACGGACCAAACCAGGACTTGAATCTTCATCAAATATGTTTTTTTTTTTATTTTATTTATATATATATATATTTTATTTATTTATTTTTATTATTTTTAAATCCAATTCATTAGCTTGAAAAATCAGAAAAATAATCAACAGATGAATCAATTATTAAAATATTCATTAGTTGCAGCCCTAGTTTCCTGCCATATTTGTTTTTATGTTTTGGAATTATTACTAGGAAAAAGGGTTGGAGGGTTTTTTTGGCTGGAAAGACAAATGTGTGTTTCATTTTATCCACTGAAATGTGTACACATTTTAAAACCCATCTCGTCAAATTTCCGGTGCTGGAGTGTGATTTTGACAGCCACTTGCTGGGGAAGGTCAGCTATTCACCTGTAAGTAGCAAAATTACCCCCGTCTATTTCCTGCTGTCCTTCAGGTGCAGCCTGACAGCCTGCTTTGCATTTGAATGCACACAACCTGATTATTAAATCTCTGAGTTTTTTTTTTTTTTGTCTGAAAAAATGATTTAGGTTGCTAGGCAACCAAACTTGATCAAACGAGTCCCATCCCCCATTTTTAAACACATAATGCTTCCTCTATATTAAAGCATGCGGCCTCTAATTAGAATAGAATGCGTACACAATGTACACTATTGTTAACCTTTACATCTTGGAAATTGGAATCCCAGAAAATTATTAAGCAATAAGCAAATAAATATGGTAATCATTTTTATTCTACTCACCTTCATTATATTCACTTAAAGGATATTATCATTACCATCAATGTTAAAGTGATGGTTCCTTAAATGGTTACACTTTACGACAAAATGTTGCTATTGAGGTGAAAGTAATGATCTACTGTATTTATGTGGCTAATGTCCAAGCACTTATGAAGAATCATTTATGAAACACGATTTACAATGATACAATTTACAATGTATATTTTTAATCATGCTGTTAGAGTCACATGACTATGAGATGTGAAATTACTATTTCTAAACATAATGTGCAGTAACAGAATTAATTCGAGCTAAAAATAATATCATTGCACACACAGTGTACAGTGCTGACATACACATGCATATACAGTACATAAACACACACACACACACACACACCGAAGGGCCTTACAGATGGTAAACAAAATTAGCGTGCACAGTGAGGAAAAGCAACCTGCGCAAACCCATTTGACCCAAACGTCCCCATTTTAAAAAGATGACAGCATTTACATCTAGTATTTGTTCACTTGAGGGGTCGCAAGCATATGATGTGCATTTGCCACCCCCCTCTTTACATGCACAAAGACTCATTTAAATACTGGCAACCTTTTACAAATGACCATGAATTGTTTAGACTTCAAATCATTCCAGTGTAAAGTTTAAGTCCCATTTCTTGGGTTGGATTTTCCTATGCAAAGAGCATTTTATTTATTTATTTTGCCCTAACTGGAGCCACGACCTCCTCCACGAATTCGAAAATAAGAGGAAATGTCAAATGTCCACCAATGTGCCTTGAGTGAAAATTGTCCTTGTTTTTTGTTTTTTAACATTACCATTAAGGTTTTGCTTAACATATTCCATTAAGTGTGTTTAGAGTGCATCAAAAATCCATACTAAATGAGTCTCGGTGCACTCAAGTAAATTTCGCAACGATGAACTACTCCTCTCTCTCTGGGACTAGCTTGCTTGTGCTAATCGAGGTTGAGCCCTGAAACACAAGATGAAAGTCAACATTCGACCTCTGTTATATGGGACAGGCATGCTGTGCCAGAAAACATGGCTGACTTTCAGGAATAGTGTAATTCCTCCAAAGAGTTTGAGAGTTCAAAGAGTTATTAGCTTGCATTGTCTTTTTTCTCTCTCTGAATTATTTTTGTTGAATAATTAAAAAAAAAAAAAAAAAAAAAAAAAAAAAAGTGGCATAGTAATATGTATCTCACTGAATTGGGATTTAGAAAGGGGGAATGGTTAATTATGTTTCCCGAGGTATATTGCATGATGCATTTTGTTAAAATATTGTTAGCTTAATAGCATAGTTGCCCATGTCATATTTGAACATTTTTGGAATAACAATAATAATAAAAATAAACAACAAGAGTCCAGATTCCTCGATTTAACCTTCGCAGATGACCTGGATGAATGACAATCTACATAGACATAATGGAATTTTTATTTTATTTTAGCAAGCATGTTATTTTCTATTGCAATTGTGACTAAGTTTAAATTACTTGGGAGATTACACTTACAAAATCTTGTGTATTTTGTAGTTTTAGTTTTGAATGGTACTGTATGCCTGTAATTGTGATTGTGGGCTGAGCAATCCTAAAATTGGCCCTTGTGTAACACAAATTCTATGACTCCTTCACATCAATTTATAGAACGTAACACTGTCTGAAACGTTTTACTTGACAGAGAAAATTGTGCATGTCTTTTCAGGTGGCCCAGTGTGAATGCATCGATTTGGTTTTCCTGCTCATCTCTCAGGTGCTTGTTGTGTTTTCAGGAAACTGACAGGATGCAACGGCTGCTTAGTATTCACTTCACGTAAAGTGGGTCTGTGTTCCTCATTTAGCTCTTTACTGTACAGCTGGGGAGCTGTCCGTGGTGCGGCTGTGGTATGCAAATGAGGCTGTGTTTGAATGAGAGATGGAGGTAGACACAAAGCTCAATTAGAGATGGGATGAGGGTTGAGGCAGTGGGGGTGTGTTAAGTGTCTGCAGGGGAGGGAGAAGGGGGGGGGGGGAACAATGCCAACCAGAAGAAACCAAATGTAGGGACACATTCAAACTATGTTATTTCCAATTTCTTTTGACAAAGTTGTGGCTCGGCAAAGTGCATGTATCAAATCAACATGCACTTCCTGCTTTGTTTCAAGCTCAAACACACACTCCTCCATGTGGCAAATACGTGAGAGGGCGCGGGTGACTGGTGGCCATCTTGGTTTTGATGCCTAGCTTCAGTGGACATGACCCAGTGCCTGCACGAGTGTCCTTGGAGGTGTCTCTGATATCAAGCAAGAGCTGGAGAAGAGGGGGGAGAGAAAAAAAAGGGGGGGTGGGGGGGTGCATATTGTAATGGAGGGAGGCATAATTAATATGCACATTGGGGGATTTAGAATCAGGCCTTAATTGCATTTGTTGGCGCGTGAAGCTGAGCGGCTTAACAAAAATGAAGACCAGCAAATGAGATTTAGTGAGCTCATTGGTCAGAGAAATCATTCGCATGGCTGCCAAGGTTATTGCCAAATGATTTGCTTTTATACAAAAGAGGGGCTTCATACACGAGGTGGTAACTATCACCCTTCCTCCTCCAAGATGTGTACAGCCAAGGTGACGATGTACCAATCAATCAGTCAGCGCTTGGGTTTCAGTTGACTTTTTGTCCAAGAATTGCAATCTTTTCACATTTTGTGCATGACAAGGTTTGTCATATGCGAGCAAAGACATGATTCAAAGTGGATGTGAGTCTACCTTGATTAGGGAGGCACTAAAATAAAGTATTTGACAGCAGTGGCCAATCTACGATGGCAAATTTAGTGATTCTCAGCCCGCAAACACAATACCTTGCAATTAATAAATTCACAAAACAATTGTCGACTGGTAACCAAACATCCAGTGATTCCCAGCCAATGTACTGCAAGAGATCATCAGGTATGCCGCAGGAAATTATCCAATTTCACTTAATTAGGGGGAAAATTATGAAGGTAGTCCTTCGTTTATCACAGGGTTTCGGTTCCGGACCACCCCCACAATAAGTGAAATCCGCAAAGTAGTGATTTCTTTGATTTATACTTAAAAGCTGTATGAAGCTCCCCAGACTCTTATTAATCTTCACTACACTCCTACTAACCTCTACCATACTCTTGTAAACACTTTGTACGTATACTCTGAAACGCCTTTTAAAATCTCAAACATTCAGTCATGCATAGTAATACAGTACACAATGTACATTTTATTCATTGTAATAAGTTTCAATTAATTGTTCTTTTTTTTTTTTTGCAGTTTTAATGTTTTAGGCTAGGACGTATTTATTTTACCACCCAAAAATTATTGCCTACACTCAAAATCGCATGATATTAATATGAAGAGAAAGCTGCAATGCACTGATTCCGCAATAGGTGAACTGCAATATAGCAATTAATCTTTTTCTTCATCGACAGTATGTCAGTGACATATAGTGACAGGCAGAAAGAGCAAATGGTCTTGAACTAGATGGCAAAACGTATAATTAACCTGTGTATCCACCTGTTGCCATTTATTCAACAGGATAATAGTTCAACACTGAGTAAGTATATTTGAAAGGAAGTTAATCTAAGACATCATCATTATTTTTGTATATCGTTTTATTTATGTATATTGTCTTTTTGTGACATTTTCGTTGGGTGGTGTTCTAATACTGTCTAAAATATTTGCCTTGCCTAAATAAAGGTTGGGAAAAACTGATCTAAGCTAATCCCCTCTAGCAAGTTAACTTTTTTTTATTTTTTTTATACACAATGTAGACAAATATAGTTACTGTATATACAGTATAATGTGTGTTTGAAGTTTAAATTCTGCACCACTAATTATGTGTCATAAAATGACCACTTACAAAGGATTTAAACGACTAACATGGGCAACACATTTTATTTGATTCTAAGGCAGTGCAGGACCCTTCAATTCCTAAAACCAAATAAAACCAAAGAGGAATTATTGTTTAAAAAATAAATAAATAAATAAATAAATAAATAAAAAAGCCCCAAAACATTTAACCCACAAATGCTCATAAAATATTGCATAATAACAATAAACAATCTTTTTTTCCCCTCCATTTAGCATTGCCCTCAGAGGACTTTATAAAAACGGAAATGGCCCCTAATAGGTTCTAAGCCAGGGTTTGAAGACAATATTATATAATGATAATAATAAAATACAGTACATTATAACTACATTTATCACCTGTGGTATTTTAGGAGTGCTGAGATAGGGTTTAAGTATGCCTGAGTCTTACAGAGTGATGACCTACAATCACACTGTTTCCCATAAAAGATATGTAAGAGTATAAAACGCACACACTCACACACAGACACCCACACGCACACATATATACGCACAGGCAATCAGACACGCACTCATACACACAGGCCGGGCTTAAAATTATGCAAAAACAGGCAGTTGCCTGGGTCCCCAAGATTTCCAGGGGCCACCTGATTAATAAAAAGTTTTCTTTGATTTAAAGCAGTGATTATTGTTTCAGTCTCAATTTACATGCTAAAAAAAAAATGCTTGATTAATCATCGTTTTGAGTGCTCCCCTCTCTTCTCATGCAATGGACTCTTCCATCTTCTTGCTGCGCATGTGCAGACTTGATTCAGGAAGAGGGGAGCAAAACAAAGTTACAAACGTGTTGGCACGTTGTGAGGAAAATTAAGCAGAGTTATATGTAGCTCCCAGTGGAGCAGAGGAGAGGAGAAGGTGAGAGCAATATAAACATCTTTTATCGCAACTACCAAAGGTTTCAACCTTTTTCACGTTGACAGCCAATGTGCGTAAACGACAGCTGCAAGAGCCAGAGCCAGACGCACTTGCCGGTTGCAGTAGCACTGCTGTCAGTGTCAGCCGAGGAGGATGTTGTTGAGATGAAGTTGAAAGTAACTCCAGTGACACTTTTCAGCATTCACATTCTATTTATATTATGTTATCACTATATATTTTTTTTAAAGTACAATATCATAGAGTGGTATTTTCCATAATTAAAAACACATTTCACAATTTTGTTGTAGTTTTTGGGGGGAGTCTTGAGCAGGTTAATGGAATTCCCATCCATATCAATGGGGAACGATGATTTCTCTTTCTCTCTCTCTCACACACGCGCGCGCCCACACACACACACACACACACACACACACACACACGCGCGCGCGCGCGCACACACACACACACACACACACCTCCGCGCTGCAATGGTCTCATCAATTTTGCATGTTAGGGCTGAGTTGAGGTAAAGGCGCACAGTGCTCGCACAAACAAGCCAACTAGACAGACAGACGTTACTTGCAACGGCAGAATACATGCACGATAGTGGAGTTTTTTATTTTTATTTATTAAATTAATTATTATTATAAGCACGTACCTGTTCAAGTTCTAATTCCTTACTTGTAGCTTATAGAGGCTCGCAGGGCTGTTAAGGACAACAACACCGAGCTAGGAAATCAAACCACGGCTGTGCTGATATGCAAATGAGCGTCTCCCGCTGAACGCACGTGTATTCATTATTTATAAATTACTCCGGTTTATGCAAATTGCGGTGTACGGAAACACGGGTGGGGTGTTGAGTGGCGACTGATCAACAGCTACCATGCTCTGGGATCTTAAATATATGCACGTTTTGTCCAAAATAACTAAAAAACCCATTAACAACAGAGAAGTGGAAATACTGTTATGTTACAAAATGTAAATGTTCCTAAATCACCCTCCTAGATGGTCTGTATTTCCTAAAAAAAAATTAAAAAAAAGGGGGGGGGGCTATAATTACAGTGATAATCTATGACGTGTATTGAATATTTAAATATTTTAGTGTGTCAATATTAATAACGAACAAAAAATAAAACACTGATTTGTTACAGACAGCAAAATCTACCAGAAAGAAAAATGTTAACGCGCAGTGCGGCAAAGATTACGGCACCATCATCATCAAGCGACGAGCGCGTGGGACGTGACGTCAAACATGCGACCAGTATTTAATGCCAGCCGATTCATATGAGATTCACGGACGCAAACAAGCTACTATCGGGTGAATTAACGGTAACTATTTTTTTTACCCCCCGAAATAATCAATATTAGGTAGACATTCTGGGGGACTTCGTAACTTAACATGCGCGGCAACCGTCGTTCATTGTAGATTTGAAACCATTGCACAAGAACGTAAACAAACTGTAAAGCCAAGATCGCAATTGGTTTTACTGTTTTTAATCGCTAGTTGTCAGTTATAAAGAATGTGGGTTTATAGATGCTATATTTAAAGAAACGTGTCATTGTTAATAACCAACAAAATCTAACTTACTTTCTGTGATGCCCTGCTTTTGCAGACATGTTCCATGACAGCTCACAAAAAAAATATTGGACGTTTAACAGCGAAGACGAGGTGGAACAGCTGAGATGTGAAGCCAACCAGAAGTACAGGAAGAAGGTAAGAGAAAGTGGGAAGGTCAATAATAATAAAACCAAAAATCTTTCCTCAACTTCAACCTGGGCACCTTATTTTGACCCAGCCAATTCTTGTGTGACTCCACAGCACATGAAAAGTGAGTCTATGTTACTGGACCGTCATGAAGAAGATGTTCTCTTCAGACACTATGAGAGGAGGCTGCTGGACTTTTGCAGTGTGTTCAAACCCGCAATGCCCAAATCTGTTATTGTATGTATTTGCATGTTTAGATATCAAAACAATGTACAGTGAACCCCTGTTTATCGCATGGGATGTGTTCCACACACCCCCTGCAATAGGTGAAAATCCGCACTATAAACCATATAATTACAAAAGTTTTGCCCCTCCCAAATGCTTTAAACGTGTGTAAATCTATTGGAACACATTTCAATTTATTAAAACACACTTTTAAGTCATCCTTAGTACCGGTTTTACTCTCTCGGTTTCAAGAAATGAGAGACTGTCGTATAACATCCCTTTGAGCAAATGAAAATAAGACGCTCGCGTAGTTCTCCAAATGAGAGTTAAAGCGTGCTTGCTTCAAGCCTTTTGTCACTTCCAGTTGAAGTTTACCGTAAAACTGATACACAAACATTGTTTTTGTCTATTGCTTCTCAGCTAACTATAATAGTTCCCTGCCACCAAGATGCTGCAAGATGGTGGCAAAGCACTATTTTTGTCCAAATGAAACTCAACTCACTTGAACATAGTTAATTGACACCTAGATGTCGACAAAGCACTGTTTTTGTGTAAATGAAGCTCTTAACTCACTTTAACATAGTTCCTTGTCTACAAGATTCCACAAGATTGCAATAAAGCACTTTTTTTGTCTAAAGGAAACTCCTCAACTCATTTCAACATAGTTCCTTGACACCAAGATGGCAGCAATGCGCTATGTTTTTCTAAATCTCATTCAAATCTGCGATATATATAGACATTCGGGGGGGTCACTATGATGCATTTCCTCCAGAAATGAGAGAGTGTTTTTTGTATGCAGGGTACAGCCATCATGTACTTCAGAAGATTCTACATGAACAACTCTCTTATGGAGTACCACCCAAGGATTATCATGTGAGTACAAGTGGCTGCTGACATTGGGAATACCATATGTCCTTGTATTGTGCATGGGGTGCTTACATACTACTCCACTGCAGAGAGTATCACGTGTCTATTTGGAGTAAGGTGGGAGCCCTTTATTTGTAATTTTCCACAAATATTTAATTAAAATAGTATATATATAGTCCACAGGGTTTTTGAAGGTCACAAATGGCATGCAGAGAACTAGTTTGTGTAGCGGCGTAAGAATATGAAGTCACGCGGCACAAGAAGTCATTCTCAATTACTGCCGTAATTATTGTTTTATATTTATGGTCTAAAATTGTTGGTTATTTTGGTTTATTTTTTAACAAGTATTTACTCTAATCAATTTCCAAACAAATTTGGGTTACGTCACCACCATAGGGAACAGAACTCCGTAGTAAACCAAGGGTCCCCTTTATTGTTAAATATCTAATAATGTACCAATAGCCACTGTTGTTCTTTTAATGGTTGCTCTTCCCCATGTTTTCTTAACCATTTTCATGACTCACTCTTCATTATTATTTATGCCTCATTTTCCTTTCTTCCCTGTTTCAGGCTGACATGTGCATACCTGGCCTGCAAGGTGGACGAGTTTAACGTCTCCAGCGGGCAGTTTGTGGGCAACCTTGTGCAGCAGAGTCCGGCGGAACAGGAACAGGATGCAGAGCAGATCCTGGAGTACGAGCTGCTGCTTGTTCAGCAACTCAACTTCCACTTGGTGGTACACAACCCCTACAGACCACTGGAGGGGCTGCTTATTGACCTCAAGGTGGGCCCACTCCCACATACGGAACTGCCGCCATTGTAGTTTCCCAATCTTTATTGAGCCAAGGCACATGTTTTAATTTTTTAACAAGAAAATCGGCTTAATACGGCAATAGCAATTTAACAGGATGTAAAGAACAAAAAGTTTTTCACTTTACTTTCACTGAACTTACTCTTCATATTTGGATTTTTTGCTACGCTTTCCTCACTTTCAGCAACTTCTCCATCTTTTCATGGACAGACGTCCACAGCTTAGAAATTATTTTACCGCCCTTAGCCGTTATCGACTCCTCCTGCTTCAGTTTAGTAAGTATTGTAAAAGTGCTACACTCGTACTGCTTTGCCAAGTGGGCTACATGCATACCTCCCTCATGTTTTCTTGTGATTTCAAGCTTTAATTCAATGGATATCATGCGCTGCTGCTTCTCAACACAAAAAAAAAACATAGATTAAAAAAGCTACATTTGTAGCCAGTAAATGATACTTTTTAGACCAATTGGGTATAATTGGATAAGTACCTGCCTGATGAGCTCTCAGGGCACATTGGTTGGGAATCACTGGTGTTGCGAATTATTAACATTATCACAACTCTTGTCAACTGTCACTCTTCAGACCCGATATCCAACACTGGAGAACCCAGAGTCATTGAGGAAGAATGCCGATGACTTTCTGGCATATGCGGCCATGACAGATGCGGGGCTGCTCTTTTCCCCTTCACAGATCGCGCTAAGTGCTATTCTGAGCAGCACCTCAAGAGCTGGCCTCAACGTAGAGAGGTAGGTCATTTTGAGACATGGGAGTGGCCTTTGGTACTTTACACCATGACATCATACGTACTTCCGGGCGGCACCACACAAAAAACAAACCCGTAATTTCATCAAGGCACGGTAATTAATTGAGGCAAAAATACCTTGAATGATGATTTTCGTCAAAAAGATGTTACGTGATTTAATTGGTTCGAATCGAGGCGGTATGGCAGCCGTAATTTACAATTTAACAGGTAATTAGGTTCTAAAATAGATGAGGTGGAAATTCTGACAGTTAACATGGACAGGACTGTCTAATTTACTTTTCTGTTGAACTGATTAATGACAGAGATGTGCTCTTTTGACGCTGAAATTGATAGCATGTTCTTGAGCTGATGTTAGCTAGCAGGTTAAATTACTCAAAGATAACCCAACCAAACATTTTAAACAGGACATACCTGTGAGGAAATGCCTTCCAGAAACCCGATGATGGAGGTTTGGTTCTCATTCTGTCTCGTTATAAGTGGCTGTTTTGTTTCAAGGCGGTTTGCCATCTTAGCATTAGCAGTATAAAACATATGACTACAATAACACCACATAGGAGTCAGGCTCAGTCTATATTTAGACGAGGAATGTAGTGCTGCACCCTGTGGGGAAAGGACGCAACAAGAAGCAAATGTGACAGGACAAGTTTTTGTCATTGTTTCAGTTCAAGTCAGCGGTAGTCTGTCACCTTTCTGCCACCTGGAAGTAGCCTGGAAAACTACTGTGTACAAACATGAAAAAGTCTATCAACAATAATATTGTTGGTCCATAGCTACCTGACTGAATGCTTGGGACTGAAGAGGGACCAAGAAACCCTGTCCAAGATGTTCGACTCCATGAGACGTGCGTAACCAGCCACAAGATGGTGATGTTGGGTTCGTCGCCAAGGCTGTTAACCTGCCCGCTTCCTCTGCCCGCTGTAGGGATTAAAAGTCTTCTGAAGAGATACGAACTCCCAAAACCTGAGGAGGTGAATGCCTTCAAGCAGAAGCTAGCGAGGATCCACGTCGATTTTGGTTCTAGTTCAAACAAGTAAGGATCATTGCTATTGCCAAGAAATGTGGAACATTAGAGGCACCTACATTTAACGACATTCAGAAACTATTAACCATTACTATACCTTTACCAAGATCTCATTGGTTAGTTTTAAATGACACTGTCAAAATGAATTAAATTATTAGAAATCAATACAATTAAATAATACAATTGAAATATGTAAAAACAATTTTGTTTCTTTATAATAGAGAAAACAGATGAATACATTTTAAATGCATAGAGAAAATATTTTTCATTTTTTTAAAAATTCATTCAAAAAAAAAAATTTAAAATGTTTTTTCCAAAACAAATATCATAAATGTATCAATTAAAACAAATATATATTTATATAATGAATTAAATTAGAATATAAATTAGAATGCTTATAATGCAGACAAATGATGAAATCACCTTAAATATTTGGAATATTTTTAAACATTTTTAAAATCAATTCCTCAGTGAATTTAAAACAAATGTAATGTATGTATTGTCAGTTGCAGGTACAGATACACAGGCCTAGAGCGCCCTCTTGCGGTTGTCAGTTTGAAAATAACGTGAAATTATATAATAATGTGTTAATAATTTCAAATAAGTCTCACCAAAGTCTCATAGCCAAACTATGAAAAAAAACTGCGACTTATAGTCCGAAAAATACGGTAATACCTGCATAACAAGTGGTAAGTGTGGTCCTAGTACCACTCGTGGTGCACGGGATCCCCCTGGTGGTACGCAAAAGAATAAAAAAAACCATGTACAATACATTTTCATTGTATCGTTTTTTATTTTTATTTTTATTTTTTTTAAATCAATCGGTATCAGTTAAAAAATGTTTATTGTGGTTTGTGTACTGTGACGCATCATACTGACAAAT
This sequence comes from Phyllopteryx taeniolatus, assembly GCF_024500385.1. Lineage (NCBI taxonomy): Eukaryota > Metazoa > Chordata > Actinopteri > Syngnathiformes > Syngnathidae > Phyllopteryx > Phyllopteryx taeniolatus. The sequence goes on along the minus strand of NC_084504.1, from coordinate 16,175,960 downwards.
GGTTTATACACACTTACACACACACAGAGTACCCTCAAGTATTTGAATGCCAAGGTCAATTCGTTTGTTTTTGTTGTATACTGAAGACATTTGGGTTTCAGAGCAAAGATGAATGAGACAAAAGTTCAGAATTCCAGCTTTTGTTTTATGGTATTTACATCTAGATGTTTAAACAACTCAGGACAGAGCACCTTTATAGTTTGAAGACACCCACTTTTCAAGTGAGCAAAAGTATTGGAACATGTGACTGATGGGTGTTTCCAGTTGCTCAGGTGTTGCCTTTTAGATTGATTGCTTAAACATTAGATAGTACTTTTTGGCTTTGGGTTTCACCTCCATTTAAATCTCAATTTGCTGTTAAGCAAACAAAGACCATAGAGCTGTCTATGGGAGAAAAGCAAACCAATTTGAAGCCGAGAGAAGAGGGAAAATCGATCAGAGCTATTGCACACACATTGGACATAGCCCAATACAGCAATTTGGAATGTCCTGGGAAAAAGAACTACTGGTGTAATGAGCAACAAACATCGAAGAGGTCGGCCAAAGGGTATCAACAGTAGTTGATGACAGAAACATTGTGAGCGCTGTGAAGAAACACCCAAAGGCAACAATCAGTGACATCACTGCTAACCTCCACAGGCAGGAATCACAATCCACTGTTCAAGACTTTGAGAAGAAATATACAGGCCATACCACAAAATGCAAACCACTCAACAGCAAAATTAATCTGAAGGAAAGATTGGATTTAGCAAAGTACAGAGATGAGCCAAAAAAGTTTTGGAACACAGTTTTATGGACTGATGAGACAAAAAAAAAAAAAAGTTTTGTCTGGCAATTGAAATGCATCCAAACTAATCAGGAGAAGCTTCATCATACAGCAAGGAACTGACCCAAAACACACTGTCAACACAACAAAGGACTTCATCAGGGGTAAAAAGTGGAAGGTCTTAGACTGGCCAAGTCAATCACCGGATCTTAACCCAACAGGGCATGCATTTTACCTCCTGAAGAGGAGACTGAAGGGAGAAACAAACAAGAACTGAAAGGCTGCAGTAAAGGCCTGGAAAAGCATTTCAAATGAAGAATGCAGCAGTCTGGTGGAGTCAATGGGTCGCAGGCTTGATGCAGTTATTGCAAGTAAGGGTTATGCCACCACATATTAAATGTTATTCACTTTAAGTTAATAATTTCTGTTCCAATACTTTTGCTCATTTGAAAGTGGGCGGCTTTAAACAAAAGATGTTGTGTCCCGAGTTCTTTAACACATCTAATTGTAAATACCATGAAAGAAAAGCTGGAATTCTGAACCTTTGTCTCATATTCATCTTTTGATCTGAAACCCAAATGTCTTCAGTATACCACAAAAACAAAAGGAATTGACCTTGCCGTTCCAATACTTTTGGAGGTGACTGTATATTGGTTAACACCCCTCAGTATGATAGACTACCTACAGTTGTACATCATTACAAACCAGAATAACAAACATTGTAAAATGAATTCCACTATGACAGTGTCACTCAAAACTTCCCATGTTTTGGACCACATTAGCTGTTGTGTATATTTCCTTTATTTATAATTGTAGCAGTTTCCACCCCATGCGGCCAAGTGAACCACTCACTGTTTACGTCATGTCACAACAGTAGATTTTATTTTTGCAAGGTTGCTCTAGCTAAGATGCAAAAAGGTTCAGTATCAGGTAGAAAAATAAAAAGGAACACATCGTCGAGCGTATGAAAGAAAGTACAGTGCGAACACACCACGTTGCCGTCGGGTCTTCCGTACCTGGTGGCGCAGCCGACAGCAGAACTCTTATCTCACCCATTGACGCTCGGTGAGGTCTGTAGTATCATTACATGCATCCAAGGTAAATAGTTTGAGCTACAGGACGGGCACGAATTCAGACGAGTCGGCCAAGGCAGACTTAAGACCAGTCGAGGTGGGCTAAATTTGGGGAATTTTCAACATTTTAAATTTTCCATGGGAATTGATAAAAGGGAATTTTACAAAATTGATAAGGAACTTGGATATAGTTGGAGAAAACATATTTGAGCATAATCCTAACTAAAACAACCAGATTTCATGCAAGTGCAGTGGTACCTTGATTTACAATTTGCATGTAAAGTTTCCAATTTGAATATAGTATTTCCAAATTTCCCATGGAATTTCTCCATTCCTTTGCAACTGTAGCGTGGTGTGATTACAGTACTTGTGTGGAAGAAAACAGTCAAGAGATTGCGGTGGTGTGCTCCAAAAGAGAGGAAGCGGGGTACACGCATACTGATAATTGTCATGATGTAATTAAGAGCGAGCACAAATACTGTTCTAAAACTCATTTTTGTGAGACTGATGAGGGAACTATTATTTAGTCCAGTATAAACAAAGACAATCCCTATATACTTGTGATTAGGGCAGTGATTCTGAAGTGTGGCACGCAGGCTCCCTCTAGTGATAGTCAAAAGTATATCCAATGTTCAAACTGCATAAAGTTAGTGACTTACATTTTTTTTTTTAATCCAGTACAGTAAATTTGTTCATCAGTTTAGCTGTTTAACTTTTTAGTATAATACATTATTTATTTTATGTGCAATACTTAATTGAATCATTTATGCACAGTGATAATGTTGAAACTGTGCATGAAGTTACAACGGCTTACAATAATATTGAATTAAACCGCTGCCTCGGTTTTGATGGAAGAAAACTTGGGCTGGTTAAGCTACTGTATTTTAGTGTTGGTCATGGTGGTAGTACTTAAGAGAGCTGAGTATTTTTTTTATGTAGTACTTGGGATAAAATGTTTTGAGAACCACTAGAGAGGAGGGAATGATTCGAAACACCAGAGAATAGTTTGCAACTGCAATTTTGTTACCATACAAGATAACAGTTAGCGTAGCTCCTTGTCTTTGTATTTTCTGGCAGTCTGGATACCCACAGGTCAATCAGGGTACTATGGCATCATGGCAGCAATTTTAACTCACCCTCATTTGCGGGGTCTCATTTAAGATGTTAAAAATCAGTACACGTGTACCCCGCTTAAGTAAAAGCATCCGATCAAACCGCCGGCCTTTAGGTGATAAGAGCAGAGTTTATGGAGGCAGGATTAACATGTACAAGACAGGTTACACACACACACCTCCTAAACAAAACTACCTTTCTGCCATTTAGCTACGCCATAAAAACACATTTTGATTCTCAATTGACAAAGCAGCGTATAAAAAAATCTAACAAGTGTTGTGGGGTGGACAGTGCGTCAAAAGGGGACTTAAGGCGGCTTGTGTAGTCTCGTGTTCAAATTCCCTGATGAGTGCAGCTGCTACTTCAGTGCTTTGGTTGCCTCCTCCCCCTTTGTCCATATACATATAAGGGAGTTCATACAGTTTTGACTGTAGCTCAGGTCCAGTATAAATCGTTCCAACACTGCATGTAAAGCATATTTGGGAAAGGCTTTAGAAGGACAATGTTCACATATGCAGCAAATATGTTTCCACCCCCTGCCCCCTACTCTCAATGGAGAGCAGCCATATTGCATTTGAACTATGGAAATAGTAGGCCATATTCTGAGAAATGCAAGCAGACTTCAGGCCTCGCTTTCTGGCTGGCACTTTGACTCTGAGGTGTAATTCCATGGAATTCACATGACCTGGATGGCAGCTGCCAGTGACATGATGGTACACTCGGTCCTGGAAGATAAAGTGGACACGTTGGGAAAGGGACACGCTGTCAGTATGTGGGTGGATTTACTACTCCAGTGCAGTGATTCCCAACCAGTGTACTGCGGGAAATTATCCAATTTCACTTAATTGGTGTAAAAAGTTTTAGTTAACTTCAAATAATGTATATTTGTTCAACAATCTATGCCAGCAACATATCGTGACAGGCAGAACTATTAAATACTCTCCCTAAAGTGCAGAAGGTAACACAATTAACCTGTGTATTCACTTTTTGCTAGACTTTTTTTTTTTTTCCTACTGTAAAACATGGCTCAATAAAGGTTGGGAAACACTGCTCTAGTAAATGTACTTACTTGAGATGGAGTGGTATGGGGTAGAAGGAACAACTACTTCTAATGAATACTACACATCTAAAGTTGAATTGATGAAAATGGAAGGACTTTGGTCATAAAAATTAATCAGAGCTCAACAAGTCCAGCATACTCATCATAGTTCTAATTTGAGTTCAAAACAAAGTCACTATTCAACTTTTTTTGTGACAGCAAACGCAAGCGGGGGTATGAAGAGGAAGGCCACGTGGCAAAAGAGCCGCGAATAAAAGAAGAGGTGAGACAATTTTCTACACTTGAGATTCACCTGGTTCCAAAGCATCTATTTTTCTTGAAATATGTTTGGTTTTAATTACAGGAGTGGAGTGACGAAGACCTCATGTAACCATTATTTCTTATAGTGACAAAATGCATTCACTATCACTGGTTTGCTTTCATTGTGTGTTAAAAATAAAATGTATTTTTCTACAAATTGTGTCTTCAAGATGAGAATGAAAAAGTCCAACTACTTTACAAAAATTGTTTAATAAGTGCATGCATGTCTGATACAGTCTGTACTATTTCCAAAGAAATCTTTTGTAAACACTTTTTATTATACTTGGATTCTCGGATTATGCATCTTGCCAGGATTGCAAAATTTGGGGGGGGGGGGGAAGAACTTGACCAAACAATCAAAACAGCTGATACAATCTGAGGGAGAAGAATTCAGCTTATCTGACTTATATACTCATGATTCCAGCAAGAGAATTTATTCTTATATAAAATAACCAGACTTTTTCAATCTAGAAAATTTAACAAAACAAGAACCATGCTAAGTTTCAGCACTTTGCGGGTATTGTCACAAACTTAAAGTCAGTCATTACTTACAGTATAAAAGCATCCTCGCTCGCAATCCAGTTTCAACAAAAGAGACAACTAGCTTCTTCATGTCAGTTTCCTCATATGAAGCGGGAAGGGGTACACTTTGGCAATTTGTGCTCGAAAAGCATGGCGGGTACTGAGAAATCTTTCAAAATCCAAACATTGTCCCTTATGAGCGAGGGAAACGAATGTACCCAAAGTTGGAATAATTCACAGAGTGGGGGGGGGGCAAAAACAAATTCCTGTGCAGGCAGCTGTCAGTCACTGGTGCCAGTTTACTGCTGCATTGGCTGTACTCAGCTGTTGTTGCATAGCTCTCGTGATGAACGGGACAACATGGATGGGTATGGCAGGACTACTGCACGACAACATGATGAGGCGTGGTGGTGGATAGGGTTGCCATGGAGATGAGGGTAGAACATGCGAGGTCTCCCCAGTGCAGCACCCCCAGTGGAGGAGACTTGTCGTGGGGGAGGGAGATGGGAGTGAAGAAGGATGTGGGTGGTGTTCGGGGGCGATGCGGTACTACCTGTTGCTGTTGGACATGGCATACTGAGCCTGCTTCTGCTGGAGGAGCTCTGTGATGGCCAGCAGCTTTTTTAACACATGCTATACACAGGAAATAGAGAAAAATGAGACCTCCACTAATTCCCAACTACTGTAGGAAATGATAAAAAGTATTATTTACCACAAATAACGTATCTTTGTTCACCTATGCCAGTGACATATAGCATACACGGCTTAATTTCATATCTCACCTGCTGTGCCCCCCTCTCGTTACTGAGCGTCCGAAGCTCATCTGAGTGCGCGGCGCAGAGCTCGTGCAATGCGGCCAGGTCTCGGGACAGATCCGTCCTAAAGTGCTCTGTGGTTTCAGGGAGCTCGCGAACATTCTGCAAACAAAGCCAGAATGCAACTCGTAAAGAGTCTGATGGATCATGTGTGGCTTTGTTTGCAAAATTCCAGGAATTTTCAAAGTTGAAAACTTTACATGGGAATAAACAGAGGGGTGGGGGGACAGGAATTTGCCAAATCTAAGGTTGGCGTTTAATAGTGAATTTAAATATAGTTGGGGAAATGTATGTTTTAGCATACTCTGAGTATAACAACCACATTTCATGCAAATACAGAGGTACTTGACTTACGAGTGCCCCAACCTTTTCATATTACGAGCCATTGCTTGGTTGATTTGTGTTGCAGGGCAAAATTTTAGTTATGAGGGAGTTTCAGATATGCCACCATTCAAGTGAAGTTAAAAAATTAAAAAACAAAACAAAAAGAAGAAGCAAGGAACTGTATGCCCTCGCCTGTGGGCAAGGATGTAATTAATAAGCATGCCTGCTTATGACAAAACAAAATATTTATACTTGAATATAATATATTACCATTGAAATACCCTCAAATCCCATGGAAAGTATTAATTCAAAATGCAGTTAACAACTGCATATTCTCGGTTCGGCATTCACAAAGGAACTACAGTGGGTACGGAAAGTATTCAGACCCCCTTAAATGTTTCACTCTTTGTTATATTGCAGCCATTTGCTAAAATTATTTAAGTTATTTTTTTTCCTCAATGTACACACAGCACACCCATATTGACAGAAAAAAACGGAATTGTTGAAATCCTTGCAGATTTATTAAAAAACAAAAACTCAAATATCACACAGCCATAAGTATTCAGACCCTTTGCTGTGACACTCATATTTAACTCGGGTGCTGTCCATTTCTTCTGATCATCCTTGAGATGGTTTTGCACCTTCATTGGAGTCCAGCTGTGTTTGATTATACTGATTGGACTTGATTAGGAAAGCCACACACCTGTCTATGTAAGACCTTACAGCTCACAGTGCATGTCAGAGCAAATGAGAATCATGAGGTCAGAGGAACTGCCTGAAGAGCTCAGAGAAAGACAACCATCACTGCAGCCCCATCAGTCGGGGCTTTATGGCAGGGTGGCCCGACGGAAGCCTCTCCTCAACGCATGAAAGCCTGGATGGAGTTTGCTAAAAAAACACCTGAAGGACTCCAAGATGGTGAGAAATAAGATTTTCTGGTCTGATGAGACCAAGATAGAACTTTTTGGCCTTAATTCTAAGTGGTATGTGTGGAGAAAACTAGGCACTGCTCATCACCTGTCCAATACAGTCCCAACAGTGAAGCATGGTGGTGGCTGCATCATGCTATGGGGGTGTTTTTCAGCTGCAGGGACAGGATGCAATCAAAGGAAAGATGAATGCGGTACAAGTACAGGGATATCCTGGACGAAAACCTTCTCCAGAGTCCTCAGGACCTCAAACTGGGCCAAAGGTTCACCTTCTAACAAGACAATGACCCTAAGCACACAGCTAAAATAACGAAGGAGTGGCTTCAGAACAACTCGACTGTTTTTGAATGGCCCAGCCAGAGCCCTGACTTAAACCCAATTGAGCATCTCTGGAGAGACCTGAAAATGGCTGTCCACCAACGTACACCATCCAACCTGACAGAACTGGAGAGTATCTGCAAGGAGGAATGGCAGAGGATCCCCAAATCCAGGTGTGAAAAACTTGGGGCATCATTCCCAAAAAGACTAATGGCTGTATTAGGTCAAAAGGGTGCTTCTACTAAATACTGAGCAAAGGGTCTGAATACTTATGGCTGTGTGATAGTTCAGTTTTTCTTTTTTAATAAATCTGAAAAATTTCCAACAATTCCATTTTTTTCCTGTCAATATGCAGTGCACATTAATTAATTAAGTAAATGAAAAAAAATAAACTTAAATGATCTTAGCAAATGGCTGCAATATAACAAAGAGTGAAAAATTTAAGGGGATCTGAATACTTTCTGTGCCCACTGTATGTTGAAGTGGAAAAGTGTGTTGAGGCTCTTCAACCTTTTTGGTGGGGGACATCAATGACTTACAGATTTTCAATATTTGGGCTTGCCTGGTTTGCTATACCCCGCAAATGATGGGTGTTCACTGTATTTCCAAAATTCCCCAAGCTTAACTTCCCATGGAAAATTACCAGAAACTCCACCCCTTTTTGCAACCCTAGCCTTGACATTGACCACACAAATGGTACTCACCCCCAACTCATCCAGAAACATGATCATCCTATGCTTATTGTTTTTGATGAAAGGGTTCACACCCTCCATATAAGGCTCCTGTGTGTGGACACAATGATGTCAGACTATCACATAACGATTGTCACTTTCCAGATAGACGGCTCATACCTTAGCACCGAATTCGACCAGGTTGGCCAGGTTCTGAACAGACTTTGCCACCAGTGTGAGGGTCCTGCCAGCTGTTGAAGAAGGAGGGTCTGCAAGAAGACCAAAAAATAAAAATAAAAAATTTGAATCACGCAGCACACATACAGTTGTGTGCGCTATGGCTACAACTGACGCCAACACTGGCAAACGGTTAGCTGGTTAACAGCCAGCCCTAATTTAATTCGCTGACGCCCACATCATTCACCAGGCCAGGCCCAGTCATTTAAACCTATACATGCTCAGTTAAAGATACAACACTGTAGAATGTGTGGATGGTGACCCCAAGTGTACAATAATAATACTTGCACTTCACATACACATTTTGTTGTTTAATAATACAAAGCATTTTTTTCCCCCAATTACTCAATTAGTAGATGGGATCCTAAAATATTTGATTGATGCAGCCCTAAGTGAAACTTATGCATTGTACTGATTTACCACACACAAATACTTTATTTTTACAATTGTGATTATACCCTACAAAAACCCAATTTAGCATCTCGAGATATTATAACACTTAGTATGAAATGATTATTATTATTATTATTTTTTTTTAATATATAGGAATTGGCCTGAAAGTATTTCCCCATATGTTTAATACATCTATATAATAAACGTTTCACTGTAGAATTTAACTACTGAAATAAATGAAATTTTATACAATATTCTAACTTATTGAGAGGCACTTTGTGTGTGGATTTGGATGGAAAGCTCACCAGCTATAATGTTGAACATTCTCGGATTGAGGATTGCAGGACCGATGAGTCTTAGAAAGACGAAACCACTGTAAGACAATGGTTGAAACAGAAATGTGCATTAGAACAACAAAATGTTAGGCAGTGTTGCCACAGTTACCTTGAAAAAGTAACTTAGTTATTTTACTGATTACTTGAGCTTAAAAGTAACTTAGTTACTTTTGAAATCAAGTAATCAGAAAAGTAACTAAGTTAGAAAAAAAGTTACTTTGTAGTTACTTTCGGCAGCTGCCAAGTGGCAGGAATAGCACTAATTCACAGTACAAAAAAAGCATTAGCTTAACCGTACCTATTACTTGGTAATGTATGGCACACAAGTTACAGAATGATGTCATCAACATGAAGCAATAACTTAAATATTAGTGTAGTTGAAGCCACATTAAATCAGCAACTTAGTGCAGACTTGACATGCCAACACAATACAGTAAGTCCCTAAATGTAAACAAGCTCACCATTCTCAGTACACTGGCGATTGTGGTCCATGAAAGCAACTGTGTGTGTGCATGTATGTACGTAAACATGAGTGGAGCACACACACCATTGCTCCCACCACAGTAATTTTGATGCGAAGAGCGAGAAAACTTTTTTTCTTACTACGTGACGTCAGCCGTGAATTTTCATTGGAAATATTATTTAAGCTAAGTATTGTAAGTCCTTCAGTGAGTCAGTCTGAACCCTCCATGACCGATTGATGATCGTGCACTCTATGAATAATTCACCCACAATGCATTGTGCGTTTAACACTTGAGTAAAACTGTATTTTTAATGTGTAAATAAAAAAGCAACAACAATCAAATACAATTTTCAGTAGGGAAAATAACAAAAATAGTGTGGCGACAGTGAAATCCTGAATTTCTTTGCACTTTTATGGTACTGCACATAATTATGAATTAACAACCACCTCCCAATCACTTTCTTCTATTCCTACGAAAAAAAGGGCGGTCTTGGTTAAATGCTTCTACATACTTGGACTGCTCTTTGTTTGAATCACCAGCTACAAATTACTGTTAGGTGAGAGACATTGATGATGCAAAAGTAACTATTGCTGGATTGAAGAAGTAACTGTAGTTTAATTAATTTCCCGGGAAAAGTAACGTGTTACTTCACTCGTTACTCAAAATGGCGGATTTTTGGAGTTACCTTGAAATGCATTACCAGCATCACTGATGTTAGATTAGGTATGAAATGCCCAAATATCTGTGGAAGCCTTAACTGACGCAAGGCTAGTGCCTATATTTATCAGATTTGTGCAAATTTTAGGCCTTCCCTTTTCTTCTTTGTGTTCAGCGATTAACAGTGGGAAGCAGCCTATCACGCACTGTCTTCAGTGAGGCAAGTAGCAGCAAGAAACCTATTTTCATCAGCAATAATAAAGAAAACATTTAGTATTTTTTTGTGTTTACCTTACAACTCTGGTCCTCATGGTGGTATTAGCTGGCCATTTCTGCTGCACGGATTTTTGCAAACAGCCATAAATGAATCTTAGCGTCCTGGAACAACAACAATAACAGCTTTATTTTTACTCCCTCTGGACATTACCTTTGTGTAGTTGCAGCACAACAATGAAAATGGTGCACTTTCTAATAGTCATTTGTGCGCTTACGGTGGTAAGATCTCGGCAGCCATGAAGATCTTTTCTACCAGTTCTGACAGGATATTTAGGAGGTGAGCCAGGTTCAGGTTGACATCCTCATTCTTTTCCAGTTTGGAAGGGTTTAACTAGAAATTAGATGAAAACTATGAAAATGTCGTGCGACAGAAACAACTCTAGAAATAGCTAAAGTATGTATGTCGGTTGCGGCACGGTGAAAGACTGGGTAGAGCGTCTGCCTCACAGTTCTGAGGACCAGGATTCAATCCCCGGCCCCGCCTGTGTGGAGTTTGCATGTTCTCCCCGTGCCTGCGTGGGTTTTTTCCGGGCACTCCGGTTTCCTCCCACATCCCAAAAACATGCATGGTAGGTTAATTGACAACTCTAAATTTGAATGGTTGAATGGTTGTTTGTTTGTATGTGCCCTGCGATTGGCTGGCAACCAGTTCAGGGTGTACCCCGCCTCCAGCCCGATGATCGCTGGGATAGGCTACAGCACAGATGGATGCCTTTAGGTATTAAGAGTCATTTTGATCAAATTAGACCTGCTGCATTTTTTCATTTCCTGTACTGTTTCTGAAGTAAACAGTCTTTGCAAGTAAGGCTTAAAAAGAAGCATTGCTTCAAACCTCTGCAGCCTGACTTCAGTGTAGCATATTTGTGTGAACTGCAGCAATAGAATATGAATGTTATACACTCCCCGGTGACTTCATTAGGTACACTTGGAACAACTCAATAAGAAAAGCTGCATCAAGAAAAACAAAAGATACTAAAGCTTAGTTCACTGAAACAGCCAGAGGGGTATTCATTTAACTGTTTGTTTGTTATTGTGGTTGTAGTTTGCACAGGAAAAATGCAGTGTACAAGGAAATTACATTATGTTATTAATCTCTCTCTCTCATCAACGAAGCCATTACAGCTACAGTATTATAATTTTTACCAGTTACAGTACTATTATTGGCATCTGTAGTTGCAATAGTTTTGTGAATAATAGATCTCTATCATTGCGTAACATTATAATTGTTTTTGATACACTTAATACATATATTCTCCAATCATGGCAGTTCTATTTGCTCTTTCTGCCTCCGAAGGGAGTATTTTTTTTTTTTTAATTGTTTAGGTGTACCTAATATTGTGGGTGCTGAATGCATATCTCAAAGAAAAAAAGTCTACAAATCTGACTTGCTGCAAGTAAATCGAGAAGTTTGAGGTTACCTCACAGGACTGTTTGCTCTCCATGATCTTGAGAATGGTGTCCTTCAGGGCGTGATGGACGAAGGGTGTAGCCGTGGCCTTCATGTACTGCTCCATCAGTGTGCTGGCCAGCGTGGTCGCCCGGAATAACGTCGTAGCTTCATCTGTCCACAAGCAGAGAAAGTCAACTCAGACTACATTCTTTATGTCCTCCAAAAATCCAATTCTGTGATCAGTTTGCTTCATGCAATAATACAGTAATGATTTAGTACTTAAATAGTATGTAAAGAATTATATTTTTCCCCATATTTTTTGCTTCAATTCAATGGAATTCTGGTGTGTGCCACCAGGGGGTAGTATAATACAGATATACGGCTACCGTGTACCATGACCTGGTCAAAACTCCTACGTAAACTGGAGTAATAGTCGTTTTTCACAGAGGATTAAGAATATATACCTGTGATTATTATTATATTATCTGTCTATGTGTGTTGCTCCACTGTTTCTAATCAAACATCCATTGCATAAAGGCTGATAATAATATATAAAATAATAATTATAAAAGGCGGCACGGTGAACGACTGGTTAGCACATCCGCCTCACAGTGCTGAGGACCTGGGTTCAAATCCGGTCTCGCCTGTGTGGAGTTTGCATGTTCTCCCCGTGCCTGCATGGGTTTTCTCTGAGTACTCTGGTTTCCTCCCACATCCCAAAAACATGCATGGTCAGTTTATTGAAGACTCTAAATTGCCCGTAGGTATGGATATGAGTGTGAATGGTTGTTTGTTGATATGTGCCCAGCGATTGGCTGGCGACCAGTGTACCCCGCCTCCCGCCCGAAGATAGCTGGGATATGCTCCAGTACGCGCGCGACAGTCGTGAGGATAAGCGGTACGGAAAATGAATGAATGATTGTAAAATCATAATTACCGTAATTTCTCGTGTATAATGCGCATTCCCCCCCCCCAAAAAAATTGTCAAAAGTCAATAGTGCGCATTATACATAGGTATAGGGCAAATGGAAAAATACTTTCACATTTTATAAATGTATGCCGCCATCTAGTGGTTATAAAAAACTGTACACTTTCATTCCAAAACGGCACCGCCCACTAGAGGTTATGAGAAAGGTGTACACTTTCACTCTAATATGCCACCGCCACCTAGTGGTTATAAAAAAGGTGTAGCCTACACTTTCATTCCAATATGACAGGGGTACGTATGAGTGCATATATGTACAGTTGTGCTCATAAGTTTACATACCCTGGCAGAATTTGTGAAATCTTATTTTTTTTTTGAGTTTTTTTTTGTTTTTGTTTGTTTGTTTGTTTGTTTGTTTTTATAAATATGACTGATGACTGAACAACAACCATTATTAATTTCTTTTATGTCATGATAATGCTTTTCTGAAATTGTTGACCGTTTAATTTGAATCCCATTAAAATAAAATTTAATGTATTTCACCTGGTCCTTCATGTTTTCTTTAAATAATTGTACCTTACAAATTCTGCCTGGGTAACCAAATATATGAGCACAACTGTGTGTTTTCTAATGGACTAAATAAAAGAAGGGCTGTGAATTTAAAAATAAGAGCAAGTAAATTTTAAAAAGTATTACGTCTTCAAGTGCTTAACTTCAGAATAATTCTTTGAAAATAACTAACAAATACAGATCATACGTAATGTTTTGATCATATGGGTGGAAGCAAAATCATGCATTATACATAGGTAGAAGGGTTTTCCAGAATTTTGAGGTCAACTTTGGGGGTGCACATTATACACGAGAAATTACGGTATATAAAATAATTTGTTAGTCCGTCTGACGTTTTACATCGTTGTTAGCATCAAGATTTAGCCTAAGATAAAGTTGTGTGGTTGCTTTAAAAATCCAACGTGTGATTATGTGCTTAAACACCTTGAAGCCTCTTTTTCTGAAGAACTGTTCACTGTCTCCCAAACTTGCTGCTTGTTATGAAGTGAGTTGAGTTGTTGCTTGCAAGTCAACGCAAAAAAATTGGACTAACGATGGCTCGTATCTCAGACATTTTGTGAGTTAGACGCTTGGTCACGGAACAAATTAAACTCATTAGGTAAGATTGTAATTAGGACTGTGCCATAGTAGCGTAGGTTAGTGATAGACTACGGCATGTTCCAACTTATGAATAAACACGGGTTACAATAACAGTGAAGAGCATTTTCCCTTCCATTTTATTTTCTTACCCTCCATGTTAATCTCTCTATCATTGAGAGTCCTGAGAAGAGGGGCTTCAGCCTTTTCGTGTCTGAAGATCCTCAGGAGGAGGCTTGCAAGTAAGGTGCGGTCCTGACCACACACGTGGGCCAGAGCGTAGATGACATGGAACTCTTTCTGCAGTATCATCTACTTGAGGACACACAAACATTAGCTCATGGTGGACAGTGTATGGACCGATCAGTGTGAATCGGGACGGATCTGACCTCTTTAAACTCACTGTACTCCTCTTCAGGCATGATCTTCTCCATGGAGTAGCGTGCACGTACGCGTAGGGAGCCCGGCTCGATGCCCTTCAGAGGCACGTGGGAGCTGAGAGGGAACCACTCGTCAATCATCTGGCCCTTCTGCAGACGGCTCAGCTGGCAACGCATGAATACTGCAAGAGAAGAAGCAAGACAGGGAATGTTGGAAATAAAAAGCACCTGCTATTGGCAAGACTACATTTGGTATTAAAACACAGCCGCACGTACAGATGTCACTTTCTTTGCTCTTTTTTGTTTTGTTGCTCAGGCTGATCTCAAATCTGTTGATTTCACTCGAGAGGTCACTAAAAAAAACAGACACAGTTTTAATTTAGTAAACAAAAGGAGGAAGAAAATCCAATGTGAAACATGAAGGAGGCTTACTCAAAAATGAATTCCTCAGTGAAGACAGGGTTCGGCCCCTCCCTCGGGTGCGTTTTGGCCACCTGGACATTGTTCAGGTAGATGTTACAGTAAGGGTTGGTGAAATACTTCACAGGCAGCTTATGGGCCTCCTCCACGTAGAGAACCAGGCTGCTCACCTGAGATAGAAGGGAGCAGATTGGTCTTAAAAACATGAATCAGTTGCAAAGATAGCCCTGTTTTCTTTCCAACTAAAAATAACCTAAGTCTGATTACCTCATTGGTACAAATGATGACGGTTGTATTTAATGTTGTCCTGCATTAACTTTTAAAAGCAAAACAAACAATGGAAACATGTTTCTAACAGCTATTGGACCACACCTTCCTCATTCACTCTCACTCACTCACAACCATCAAGAGCTGATCACCCTTTGTTTTAATAAACCAAGTGCCTGACAACCTTGGATGATGATGATAATTTTTTGGAGCAAATGGCTGACAACAAAAGGCGTATTTGTGCTTAACAGAGACTGATTAATGAATGCAAGTCAAACATCGGTTGCCTAAATTAGCCATTAAACTATGAATTAATCAATGCAAAATGTGTAAAGTCTAATTAAATTTTTTTTTTCTCCAGACAAGCCTGATTAAACCTGAAATTAAATTTCTGGTGCAAAAGATGTGTAACAGTCATTTGTCGTGTATTTTGGGTAAAATACATAACAGATTTCATAACAGTTTATTTTAAAAAACATGACATGAACATGACATGGATTCATTTGTGTGTACCTGTCTCAGCCTTTTGTTGGAGGTGGGCTGAGTTGTTTTCCGTAAATTACTGCAGAATGTTTGAAGGCATTTCATCCAATCCTGTCAAGAAGAAGTAAGAAAAAGAACATTAAAATAACTGTGTCACTAGAAATAAATCGCTAATTTTAGCACTGTGAGTCCTGGAAGACATGGACAAGTTGAAGTTTATGTCACTCCCTTTTATTACCTGTGCCTGCTCTGGAGCCTCCCCGGCAAAGTAGAAAATGTATTGTTCCTCACTAAAGTGCTGGACAACAATCTGGAAACAGTTTGGCCTGAAAATTAGCAATAAAAAAAGAAAAGAAGAACATTACATTACCTGCTATCTTCTCCTAACAACCTCACTAAATCATGGCAAAGAATAATATGTTACCTGCCAAAGAGACTGTCATGCACACCATACACGGAGCACACACTTAGGTCAATCAACCCTTTGGGTTTGGTGGCTCTTTTCTCACTCTCAAAGTAGATTAGCTGGGCATCGTTACCCTCCAGGATGAAATAAAGGTTCTTCCATCGTTTGCCTTTGCCTGCAGGCGATAACGTGAAAGAAAATTAACCACTCCAGCAGAGAGAGATGATGTTCATGCTGTGAAAATACTATTGATGAGACAAACCTTTGTTGAAGAGGATGTAGCCCTTCTTGACAATGTTTTTGTAGAATGCATCTTTTGGTTTTCGTCTGATTGTGTTGTAAATTTCTCGCCCATCCACTGTGTCACTGATAACTTGTTCCTGGTGCTAATTACATACAAACACAAGGTGTGCCATTATAACCGATGGCCATCCAGAGTCTATACACTCGAATGTACATCACTCCAGATATCTTATACAGAAGAAAGCAAAGAAGAAAAAGATATAAGGCTTCATGAATTTTAATCTGAATACAGAGCAATGCAAAGATCAGTATTTTGATTAATTAAGAAATGCAGATTATGTCATTCTTTTAAACACTCCAAAGCCACGTATCTACCTGTACTGAAACGGGATCTTTCAAGTTGTAGCCCTCGACAATCTGTTCTTTCTTGTAATGGTCGATGATGTCGTCAACACTACCAAACGAGCGCATAAATGAGCATTTATAGACTTTTATTTAATGATTGTGAGCATGTGTCAATACGAACCTGTTGTAGTACCTCCCTCCCATCATATATTGGTTGTTGGGAGTGGGAGAGATCTTAAACCTTTGGATGTTTTCATTGGTGCGAAAAAATAGGGAGTAGTCACCAGGTGTGTTGTCTGATGGCCGCACGAGGAAACTGCACACCTGGCCAACTATGAAGAAGTGGGAGAGAAAGGATGCTTATTGGTCAATCTGTCATTATATTTTGCTTGGAAGATTTATTACGCTGCATGACACATTCTTATAAATAACTTTGGAAAGTGAAAGAAAAGTGGTACCTGTCATCAGCAGGTTGTACGCCTCTTGTTTCGTGATCTTTCCATGATACCAGCTGTGAAGGATCCAACATGATTAGCATTAGTCATTTTGTTAGCATTCAGTCATAAATCCAATCATAAAATAATACAAACACTTACATTTTCCCCTCATGTGGATCCTCTTCCCGGTTCTAGAAATGTATTCATAGAAATTTGTCAAGATGCATATTTTTCTTCAAACTGCACTTAATTTGCAACTGTTACATTATTGTTTGTTTTTATGTTTTGCTCCAACATCACCAAGATATTTTTACTATTAGTTTTAGCCCCATGATTAATGTTGTACAATACATACATTTGCATTTATTCTTGAACTGTTTGATCTTTTAATATTTTATTAAAGCAGTATAGAAAATGGATGGATGGAAATTTCTCATATAAGTAGTTATTTTATTTTCCTACATTTACTGTAAGTACAGTGTTAGTGTTCAACTAAACATACTGTTACAGTGGCTTAAAATAATAAATATACCTCTTTCTTGTTTTGATAACTACTTAAGCCTACTACTCAATGCATTTTAAGATTGATCATTAAAATTACATGCGAGAGCTAAGTATTTTTTTAAGGTGGTACTTGGTGTAAAAAGTTTGAGAACCACTGGAATAGAATATCGTTGTTGGAATGAAATGAAATATGGTATATGTAGTAAAATGGAGGTTCTGCTTACCACCTCCTCCACTAGATCCTCCACAATGAGGCCCTGCTCCTCTGTACGAACGTTAGTTACCCACATCCAGCCGTCGTCCAGTTCATTGTGAACGATGAACATGTCTCCCTTCAGGAAGCTAGAGACACATTTGACAAACATAGTTTCATGTTGTAAGAGGGAAGAAGCAACTTAAAACTGTGCATGTTATTATTTTATTACTGAATCATGCCCACGAACCACGACTCATTTTCCTGGTATTTCTAAAGTACCATGGACTAACCAGCAGAGGTCTAACTTGCACAAAGTTTGAGGTTTGCATGGCTCAGACAGAGTACAATGAGAATGTTTATACTACATGTATGATACAGACATGAATGTTTACCTGATCTCATCAGTATCTGGCACTTTGGTGTATGGTAGGATGGCCCTTACTCTCCTCCTGTCTTCTACAGGCTATGCAAAGAGAGAGAAAAAAAAGAATTATAATTCTCACCTTCTGAACGTGACATTTATGTTAAAATTTTTTAATCATTATGCAAATTGATCACATTGTTCTAAATGTCAAGTGTTTGAATGCAGTTTAGCACAAATTCTCTCTTCTGATATTCTTGCACAATGTTAACAATATTTCAGCACTAGACTACAGTCTAACCTCTGGAGGGGCCACGGGCCACTGCAGCTTTTCTCCTTTGAGCAGGCAAGACACGTAACTGTAGTAACCAATTAGGTCTGATAAGGAAGAAAACCGCCTCCCGCCTATGTAATAGTCCCCACACATGGCAATTATCCTGGAAAGAGAAGACAAAACAATGAGAAACGTCAGCTCATCATTGAGTATAACTAAGTTTACCAGTTTCCTTGTTTATGTAAGAAATGTGGCAGAATCAATACTATAATCTGCAATATACCATATGCAGTGAATGTTTGCAATGGTATATTTAAAAAAAAAAAAAAAGCTGCAGATGTAGTCCATTTGAGAGCAGCTAAACTGAAATTACCAGTTTGATTCAAGGGCTATCTAAGCACATCAACCATTTGAGGCATAGGTGTCAGGCAATTAACCTGATGTTTATAATTCCTTAAGAGGGGTGGGGGTGGGGGGGGCTTTCTCTCCCCCCCGGCAATAATTATATCATGGTCTCACACCAATGCTATGAGTCAAAGACAAAGTCATTGATACTTAATTAGAAAAGCCTACATCCTTCAAAGCAAACCAAAACGTGTTTATCCATCCATCCATCCATCCATTTTCTACCGCTTATCCGAGGTCGGGTCGCGGGGGCAGTAGCTTTAGCAGGGACGCCCAGACTTCCCTCTCCCCAGCCACTTCATCCAGCTCTTCTGGTGGGATCCCGAGGCGTTCCCAGGCCAGCCGAAGGACGTAGTCTCTCCAGTGTGTCCTGGGTCGTCCCTCGGGTCTCCTCCCGTTGGGACATGCCCGGAACACCTCACCATCTGAATCAGATGCCCCAGGCACCTCATCTGGCTCCTCTCGATGTGGAGGAGCAGCGGCTCTACTCTGAGATCCTCCCGGATGACCGACCTTCTCACCCTAAGGGAGAGCCCGGACACCCTGCGTAGGAAACTCATTTTGGCCGCTTGTATCCGGGATCTTCTTCTTTCGGTCACGACCCACAGCTCGTGACCATAGGTGAGGGTAAGAACGTAAATCGCCCGGTAAATCGAGAGCTTCGCCTTTCGGCTTAGCTCCTTCTTTACCACAACGGATTGATACAAAGTCCGCATCACTGCAGACGCTGCACCGACCCGCTTGTCGATCTCCCGTTCCATTCTTCCTTCACTCGTGAACAAGACCCCAAGACACTTGAACTCCTCCACTTGGGGGACCACCACCCCAGTCTGCCAATCCAGAGGCACTGTCCCCGATGTCCACGCGATGTTGCAGGGGCGTGTCAACCAGGACAGCCCCACAACATCCAGAGCCTTTAGGAACTCCGCGCGAATCTCATCCACCCCCGGGTCCTTGCCACCGAGGAGCTTTTTAACCACCTAGGTGACCTCAACCCCAGAGATAGGAGAGCCTGCCTCAGAGAACCCAGACTCTGCTCCCTCATGGGAAGGCATGTCGGTGGAATTGAGGAGGTCTTCGAAGTATTCTCCCCACCGGCTCACAACGTCCAGAGTCGAGGTCAGCAGCGCCCCATCCCCACTATACACAGTGTTGATGGTGCACTGCTTCCCCCTCTTGAGACGCCGGATGGTGGACCAGAATTTCCTCTAAGCCGTCCGGAAGTCTTTCTCCATGGCCTCACCGAACTCCTCACATAGCCGAGTTTTTGCTTCAGCGACCACCAAAGCTGAATTCTGCTTGGCCAGCCGGTACCCATCAGCTGCCTCAGGAGTCCCACAGGCCAAAACGGCCCAATAGGACTCCTTCTTCAGCTTGACGGCATCCCTCACCGTTGGTGTCCACCAACAGGTTCGGGGATTGCCGCCACGACAGGCACCGACCACCTTAGGGCCACAGCTCCGGTCGGCCGCCTCAGCGATGGAGGCGATGTCCCCCGCCTCCCCCGGAACATGAGCAAAGTCCTGTCGGAGGTGGGAGTTGAAACTCCTTCTGACAGCGGATTCTGCCAGACGTTCCCAGCAGACCCTCGCAATACGTTTGGGCCTGCCACGTCGGACCGGCATCTTTCCCCACCATCGGAGCCAACTCGCCACCAGGTGGATCAGTTGAAAGCCCCGCCCCTCTCTTCACCCGAGTGTCCACGACATAAGATAATTTGTTTAAGGTGGGAAAAATACAGTGAACCTCCACATATTCACGGTTTGGCATTTGCAAATTTGCATATTTGGGGTTTGGGGGGGGAGCGGCGCTATCCACCGTTATTCACAGAAAAACACCTATTCAGTGTTCTCCTCTGAGGCTAAAGCCATGTTGAATATAAAGATATTGCTTTGGTGTCATTTTGTGGCCAAGCAAATATGTTGAAGTGGGTGAAGGAGCTTTTAGTCAGGCCACGTCTTGTCTGATAGAAGAAAAAGTGCTTTGCATCCCACCATAAGGCAATTAGAAATCATTTTGGGTAAGCGTCAATTATTTGCAAATTTTCGGTATTTGCAGCAAGGCCACAAAGCCAACAGAACTTCACCTTCCTCTTTTACCTTTAATTCACAACCTTTTTCTAAAACTATTTGAATGGGCTTGCAGGAGAGCCATACTTTGACTATCCATTTCCCCGTCCATGCTGCATGCGTGGAAACATACCTGAAGTGGTTGACCACATTCGTCATGCTGAGGAAAGACAGGACAAAAGAACCGGGCCGGCGGTCACTCTCCCTAATGAGGTAGCTGCCATGCGTCCGGGCCTGGCGTAGCCGCTCCTCAGCAATGGTTCGGTCTAGCTTGCCATGGTACCACCTGGGACAAACACACAACAAAAAAAGGTGATTTAGAGGAGATTGGTGCAAATAGACAGTGTGTGTTTATGTTAAGTCTAGTTATTACAAAAGATGGACCCCTGTGCTTCCAGATAGTCCACAAGCAGAACAAGAAAAAAGATATTGCAGGCTGTTTGGGGTTTCCACTACATTTTACCAGGCATCTGAGGACCCCAATAGCTATGAGCTGTGTTGAGTTAGTTGTAATAAATCACTTTACCACTAGATGCGTCTACTTCCAACATATACTTGACAGGTTAATTCCAACCTTACTCCACTTAAAACAAACTACTTTTCAGACTGCATCCACTTAAAGCTGCAATCTACAAAGTTGCAGCAGCACTTGTATTTCTTGGGGTATGGGAGGAAAGAATGTCTAAGATAAGAGAGTTTCAGTCAACCAGTCCAATGTTGTACTAATAATAATAACCAAAATAAATAATAACTAATAACAACCAAATAAAGGTGACAACACAATTTCCCTCATTTTGTCAGATATCATAGCAGCTTCGCCTCACACGTTTGGGGGTTAGGGGTTGACCTGTTCTGACGTGCACACTCATCGACGTGCAAACAAATTTGGGTTACATAGCCACCATAGGAGCAATGAGATACTTAACATGCATCCCAGGTCGGACTTGCCTTTATTTAGGAAATAACATTATTTTGACAGGTATGCGCCAGACATTTTATTACTTGGCATGTAAACCCAACTTCCAGTGGCATTTAAACAACCTATTACCTAAAAAATGCCATTGGTGTTTTTATAGCATAACAATTCCGAGTTCAGATTGTCAAACTGTTACGGTTCTTATGGTATGCATTTCCTAAAATGAAGAGATCAGTACCAAGTAAGTAAATTTAGTGCATGCAGTTCTCCTGTTCAGCCTAAAGTGCTCCAAAAGGCACTTTTAACATGGACTGTAGCTATAGTTTAAAATATGACATAAATAGACTTTACACCGATCTGATCGGCTTGATCGGTATCGGCCGATAATTAGCATTTTATGGTGCTCTGCTGATCGGTTTTAATGTCATAATTTGCCAATCTGATCAATGACGTCATTGATCGGCTCCGCAAAAGACATTTACTCTGCGTCGCCATCGTGTACAGTATATTTGAATCCAAAAGCTTGTTTATTTTTAGCCTTGTCACATGTTTTTTTTACTTACTACTATAAATATCTGATCGTCAATCAAGTTATTTAAAAAAAAAAAACGTCGGCGGTGTGGGACAGACAACACGTCTAAGACAGACAACTCGTAATTCCTGGATCAGACTACAAGACAAATGTGGTCTTTCACGATTGCACTATATCAGACTACGACAATAAAATTTTGTACTCCGATACCACCACATCCCGTCTTTTACGATAACTGGGTTTTATCTTGTCAACTCAAACACGACCGGATACACTCGTTACCATGGCGACGACAACAACACTAGAGAAAGAAAAAAAAATAATAAAATAAGGAAAAACGTGGTGGTCATCACGGACGCTCGGGACAGTATGTTCCATTCATGGATTGCTTGAGGCATGTTCACGTGCTTTTAATACGATACGGCTCGCAAGCAGGCAACAAAACGTTCTGGAGCCTCGCTAGCTAGCGCTAGCACTAAAGGCTTCTTTATGCTTGCGCGGCCTACAACGCCCGCATTGCATCACGTGACCGACGAATTGGGCCACGCGGCCCCTATGAGTCACTTGACACGCACAGCAAAAATTGTTGCTGTGCAGAGAATGCCGCAGAGATCATCTCACGTGATTGGGCCGTTTTAGTCACATGCTGTGGTGACGTACTCAGCGTTCCCCTTGGTTCCACATACCACCTACGCCGCCGCCTTCCTGATCGATTTCGCAGCATAATTAAACATATCATCTGATCATCTATCTCCATTTGTTCTAGCAGACACTGTTCTACTGTCGCCATTGTTGTTGTTTTGTTCCTTGTTACGGAAAGGAAAGTTAAAAACGGCTCCCGGAAATGGCCAAAAAATGCAGAGGAAACTCCACCTGTGGTGTCGTAGCCAATACCAGCCGTAGTGACATCCCCGACTTGGAGGAGATCTGCAGTACATTTTCAAAACTGCGTGCATGGGTTGCGCTCGAGTATAAAGGCAAACTGCACGCGGGGTAGCTGCAGTGACGTCAGCGCGGTCGCTGCCCGCACAAGTATAAAGAAGCCTTAACGGTTGTACGTAAAGGTGCCAGCGTTCTCTAGAATCATGCTCTAAAATTTCAGTGTGCGAAGTAATTTAATTACACTAAGTTAGCACCCATTATTTCCGTCACGTTGTAATGTTGGTTTGACCTGACTGAAAAGTTATGTCAGTGGCCAATCCTTGAATGCCCTCTAGAGGTTATTAATGTTTTACCTTTTGTTTTAAATGTGAGAGAATATTTTTGAAGATACTCAGCATACAGTACACAAGTCTATACAGTAAATGAACAAGTCATTTAAATAGACACATTGCTCCATCTTGTGATCGGCTTGGTGATCGGTTATCGTTTTTTTAAACTCGCTGATTAGCCCCAAAAATCCTGAGCATGTAACGCCTAGATATAAATATTTTTAAAAGCTATGTTTTCAGACTGTTTTTTAATTGTTCATAACCTCTGTAAAAGTGGGTCATGCAGGGGGTGTGGGATCAAATCCCACTCAGTGCCAAGTGTATAACTAATTCACATAATTGAAATTGGCTGAATGAAAACATTTCCATCAATAAAGGATTAACTGATTAATAAATAGTTGTCAAATGTTAATTGAATTTTGGTGTACCTGTTAAGTAATCAAATAACTCAAATAATTTGATTACAAAAAAACGTCAATGCAAAATCGCTGCCTCGAAGCTTGACAGTGGTCATTTTTTCCCACACGGACTAATGTCACTGCAGACTCAAGTAACAGTATATGTAGCAATAAATTGTGAATGTGAGGTTGGCAACCACAAGTGGGCAACAATAATATCTGCACCTCACTGTACATTTTGTTGTTTAAATAATCCAAAATCCATTTTTATAGTTGACTCTAATAATCAATGGGATAATAGGTCAAATAAAATAATGGATTCTAAAAATATTCAATCGCTGAAGCCCTAGTGTGGAACAGGAAAAATGCAAGATAATATCCCAACAATTATGGAAACAATTTAATATTAACTGGACTGTTAATTTAAAAAAGCCGCAAGAAAGATCAGAGAGGCAAACAGTGCCTGAGGCCCAGAGCTAAAAACTCTTCACGTTCAAAAATACAAGTCAACTGCAACAAAATTAAGTAACTCCAGCCAACTGATTCATGTTAAGTAATATAAGCATATAAACAAGTGGAAGGAGCCCAGTAACAGTAGGTCCAGTGGCTAAAAATAACCTCTCCAAAATGTACCAAATTTGAGAGGATGCAGACAATTTAACGAACCTCACACCACACTTTAAACTTGTGTTTTAATGTTCAGGTCAAAAGTATACGTCCATCCATCCATCCATTTTCTTTACTGCTTATTCTCACGAGGGTCACGGGCTGCTGGAGCCTATCCCAGCTATCTTCGGGCGGGAGGCGGGGTACTCACTGAACCGGTCGCCAGCCAATCGCAGGACACAGAAACAAACAACAGCACTCACATTCACACCTACAGGCAATTTAGAGTCTTCAATCAACCTACCACGCATGCTTTCTGGATGTGGAAGAAAACCGGAGTGCCCGGAGAAAACCCACCCAGGCACGAGGAGAACATGCAAACTCCACACAGGCGGGTCCGGGATTTGAACCACGGTCCTCAGAACTGTGAGGCAGATGTGCTAACCAGTCGTCCCACCGTGCCGTCCATATTATACATAAAAGACAAAATGATAAACCAGTGTATTCACATGCATAGCCATAATATTTAGCCTTTCAAAAGCCCACTTGCTCGCTTGTTTTCAGGAGTCTTGTTAAATTTTCATCAGGTGGGGCTGAATGTTGTAGTCCCTGCCCAACTGGGGTATAGAATTAACATGCTTTATCAAAATATAGGCCACAAGTGCCTCAATGAACAGCCACTCAGCTAAAAAAAGCTGCAATACTTCTTATAACAGGAGAGCTAAAAGGGCTCCCGTGTAGTTATGAACTAGCCGGTCTCCTTTTGAAAGAAAGCGTGATGAAGCCTGTTACCAAGGAGAGCTTGCAGAGAGGAAGCCAGGAGCAGAAAAGTGAAGTGGCTGTGAGGGACGCTTTGGATGGATTTGTGTGATAAGAGTATTGAAGAGGATGATTGACTGCAGCTGGATAGTTGGGCCAAGCCACATCAAGGAGCCAAAACAACGGTAGGAAATAATACTGAAGAAAGATATGAGAGGGAAGAGGAAAAGACAAAATGAAAGTGTTAGAAATCCTTGCTCAGCACATAATTTTATAAGCCAAAGTAGTTTGGCTCCAATTATGACCACATTATGAGGTTGAAGCACTTGCCATCTGAGAGTTGTGCACACACTGACCACTATTAATTATACATATAACATTTAAAGAACACTAATTATATACTGTGAATGTGAGCCTCATTTAATAGTAGACTTGCATTGCGACACAATAAAAAACAACAAATCCTGTCATTTAACGAAAAGGACTGTTCCACAAAAGATTCAACTTCAAAACTCTCTGTTCTGCTGAATGTTCTTTATCAGGCAAATTCAAGATTGCCTTTTAGTATTATAAACATTACAATGTAGAAATAAGTGTAGACCGTCACCATTAAAATGTGGAGTAAATATAAAAATGGTCAGCAACGCAAATAGCACAAGGCAGTGCATTTTGCGAAAGATCATAATTATTTTTCCAAAAACATGACACCCACAAGCTTTATAATCGTTACCACAAAATAAGTCAATAGAAAAAACAGCATAACACAACATCAGCACCTCACTGTTTCTGTTCAAACATGCCAATCAGCATGAAAAGTCCATCATGCCAGCTACATATTATACTTGATTTGCACGCGAGTTTTGCTGTACTGCATGTACGTTGTTTGTGCATAATATTACTAATAATAATCTCACACCCACATACCTGCCGATTGACACTGACACTCACTCACTCTGTGTGTGTGTGTGTGTG
Source organism: Phyllopteryx taeniolatus (assembly GCF_024500385.1). NCBI lineage: Eukaryota > Metazoa > Chordata > Actinopteri > Syngnathiformes > Syngnathidae > Phyllopteryx > Phyllopteryx taeniolatus. The sequence goes on along the minus strand of NC_084504.1, from coordinate 16,150,062 downwards.
TGTGTGTGTGTGTGTGTATATATATATATATATATATATATATATATATAGGCGGCACGGTGGACGACTGGTTAGAGCGTCAGCCTCACAGTTCTGAGGACCCAGGTTCAATCCCTGGCCCCACCTGTGTGGAGTTTGCATGTTCTCCCCGTGCCTGCGTGGGTTTTCTCCGGGCACTCCGGTTTCCTCCCACATCCCAAAAACATGCATGAATTGGAGACTCTAAATTGCCCGTAGGCATGACTGTGAGTGCGAATGGTTGTTTGTTCCTATGTGCCCTGCGATTGGCTGGCAACCAGTTCAGGGTGTACCCCGCCTCCTGCCCGATGACAGCTGGGATAGGCTCCAGCACGCCCACGACCCTAGTGAGGAGAAGCGGCTCAGAAAATGGATGGATGGATGGATATATATATATATATATATATATATATATATATACACACACACACACATATACACACACACACACACACACACAGATGTATACATGCACGCACACGCAGTATAATGTATATACTGTATTGGTACAGCTTGGCAGTGGCCAGCTTGATCTTGCTTCATATCCGAGAACGTAATTTTTGTCATGAAACTAGTTACCGAAACCTGGACCTGCCGCATCGCTCAGCGAGCAGGAGGGCCCAAATGGGACTAATCCTGTTGTCAGCACATCAGTAGCACAGTACCGTAGATGTTTTAGGGAACGTTAAACAAGGACACATACTAATGCATTGCAGTCCAATGAAAAGCATGCATCTCCAAATTTTGTACGTTTATCCAAAGGAAACAATGATTATTTTTTTTGTTTCAGATTACATTATATTAGACTTTTTTCACTAGCCAGCAATAGCAAAGAGATTCTATTCAGGATGGGTGAAATCGATTCATTTATGCAGGCATTTTCAATTGTCTGGAATGGATTATTGATGGATCATGTCCTAAAGAAATTAAGGCAAAATTGACTGACTTTAACAACCAGAGTTGCCGTTGATTTAGTTTGTGGCATGAAGATCTATCTGCAATAGCACAACTTATGATTCTGTTCAATGGCATGGAAAGAGGAGTTCAGTTCAGAGAAATTCTCAGAGACCTCAATCGCAACCCTATACAGTAAATAAAATGAATTTACCTAGGCTGGCTAAGTTAGCGCACAGGCTAGCGAAGTGAACAAGTCAGTTTTACGGGACTGTGATCATTCAGCAAAATATCCATCCATAGATTGCATGTTGTAATTGGAGTTAAGATGTAGGCAAAATAAGTGATTTTTTTTCCCCCCCTTAATACATATACTTCAAAACTCAATATTATATGATATGGAAGAGCAGGCAGGCACACGATGAAGCATCAGCCATGGCAGTGGTTACAGGATTAGGCACTACTATCAATTTGAGGAATGGCCTGTCATGTCTGAACATGAACAGCAAGGAGCATAGTGACGTCTTGTTTCTCTACTTGACTGACACTCCACTCAGGGGAAGGTACTCATATTCTGCATTTCCCCCTCACTCATCCAACAAAAGCCCTATAGATACATTTTAACAGTATCAGAATTAGGTCATGTGTAAGCCTGAAGAAGATGATAATTTCCCCTAACATTAAGTTACCACAGGACTCACAGCAAACTATGTAGAGTGGCCCACAGTGTCATGTTTTCACGAGGCAAGATTTAAAGGCAGATAGGTTTAGCGTTTCCTGTGAGCAGGTTTGTCAGACTGTCGGCTGACAAGTATCACTAAAAATTATTGAAATTGAATATGTCTAAATAGCAAGTTTTACTACCTGAAGAGTCAACAATCCAAAGCAAGAGACGTGATCCCTCATTGGGTGGTCTAAGGGAGCTCAACGTGAATTAATAATAATTTGGAGAAAAAACTGTTTACAAGTAGACTTGACCTAGAAAATATTCAACTGTGACTCGAACGTTCAATACTTCAAGTGTTATTCTATGTATGAAATAGAATAAAAAAACCTGGCTCGGTTTCTGTTATGTGCCACTTCATTGTCATGTAAATAATTTAAATGTATGTATTTATACGTATATACAACCCAAATTCCAATGAAGTTGGGACGTTGTGTTAAACAAATAAAAACAGAACACAATGATTTGCAAATCATGTTCAACCTATATTTAATTGAATACAGTACAAAGACAAGATATTTAATGTTCAAACTGATAAACTTTGTTTTTTGCAAATAATCATTAACTTAGAATTTTATGGCTGCAACACGTTCCCAAAAAAGCTGGAACAGGTGGCAAAAAAGACTGAGAAAGTTGAGGAATGCTCATCAAACACCTGTTTGGAACATCCCAGAGGTGAACAGGCTAATTGGGAACAGGTGGGTGCCATGATTGGGTATAAAAGGAGCTTCACTGACTTGCTCAGTCATTCACAAGCAAAGATGGGGCGAGGTTCACCTCTTTGTGAACAAGTGCGTGAGAAAATAGTCGAACAGTTTAAGGACAATGTTCCTCAACGTACAATTGCAAGGAATTTAGGGATTTCATCATATATGGTCCATAATATCATCAAAAGGTTCCAAGAATCTGGAGAAATCACTGCATGTAAGCGGCAAGGCCGAAAACCAACATTGAATGCCCGTGACCTTCGATCCCTTGGGCAGCACTGCATCAAAAAAAAAAACAACATCAATGTGTAAAGGATATCTCCACATGGGCTCAGGAACACTTCAGAAAACCAATGTCAGTATATACAGTTCGGCGCTACATCCGTAAGTGCAACTTGAAACTGTACTATGCTAAACAAAAGCCATTTATCAACAACACCCAGAAACGCCGCCGGCTTCTCTGGGCCCGAGCTCATCTAAAATGGACTGATGAAAAGTGGAAAAGTGTTCTGCGGTCCGATGAGTCCACATTTCAAATTGTTTTTGGAAATTGTGGACGTCGTGTCCTTCGGGCCAAAGAGGAAAAGAACCATCCGGACTGTTATGGACGCAAAGTTCAAAAGCCAGCATCCGTGATGGTATGGGGCTGTGTTAGTGCCAATGGGATGGGTAATTTACACATCTGTGAAGGCACCATTAATGCTGAAAGGTACATACAGGTTTTGGAGAAATATATGCTGCCATCCAAGCAACGTCTTTTTCATGGACGTCCCTGCTTATTTCAGCAAGACAATGCCAAACCACATTCTGCACGTAGGACAAAAGTGTGGCTTCGTCATAAAAGAGTGCGGGTACTAGACTGGCCTGCCTGCAGTCCAGACCTGTCTCCCATTGAAAATCTGTGGCGCATTGTAAAGCATAAAATACGACAACGGATACTCGGACTATTGAACAG